>NC_143403.1:58857713-59159196 GCF_052110815.1 Crocodylus siamensis | reverse complement strand
GGCCCGGAGAGCGAGATCCCCCCTCCTCAGCAAGCCCCCGCCGTGGAAGTACTCGCTCTCGTCTCCTCTCGCGGCTGTCCTTTCCTGTTTCAGTGCCGGCTCGAGGCACCCGCTCCCGCCCGACTCAGCAGCGCGCGGGGCCGGGAGAGGAAAGGGGCCTGCGGGTCACGACCTCCCGGTCTTCAACGCCCGGCCGCTTCCCGCAGCTGTCGCGGCCCGGCTCCCCGGAAGGGCAGCGAGGAGAGAGCCGCCGGGGCCCTTCTCAGCCCCGCCCCGCCCCGCCGCCCGGGGCCCCGGCGAGGGGCGCACAGGCCTCCCGGGCCGCCGGCTGAGGAGAGGCGGCGGCTCGCCGGGCTCCCCCTGCCCACCCACATGCTGCCGCGGCCGCAGCCATTTTGTGTGCGAGCAAAGCCCGGAGGTGAGGCCGGGCAGGGAGCGGGTTGTCCGCGGGACGCGCGCGGGCTGCCGCCACACGCGGGCCCCGGCCCCGGCCCGCCCTGCGCGCGGGCTACGGAGAGGCGGCAGCCGGGCCTCGCCCCCCGGGCTGAGACAGCCCCTTTCCCGGGGCCGCACCTCTGCCTGCGGGCCCGCCCGGCCACACGCCCGCTCCCCGGCCCGCGCACCTCGCTCCCGCAGCCCGGCCCCGGCGACCTGCACGAGCGGGCGGGAGGCCGGGGGGAGACGCCTTCCTCGAGCGGCCGCCGCCCCCGGCCCCGGCCCCGGCCCCGGCCTGTCCGGCGGGACGGGACGGGACGGGGGGGCGCTCCGCTCCGCTCCGCCTGGCCGGGAGCCCGCGCCCCCCCGGGGTGCACAGCGCCGGGGCTGCGGGCTGTCCCGCTTCCTGCGCCCGCCGCTCCCGTGCCCCGCGTCTCTCAATATTGGCCCATTAACACAACACAAAACAAAACAAAATAAAAATCTTTTTTCTGCAAGCTTTTGGGCTGACATGCCCTTCCTCGGGCTCGGGAAAAATTAAAGCTGGTAGAAATCCCCCATGGGTAGGACGTTGAGACACAACAGAGCCCTGTTGGAAACCTCGGGTTTTATCTGGGAAGGGTGCTGCACACCTCGTTGTGTGGCACCTCATGGCACCCTTGCAGCAGCATCTTGGTTGAGAATCAGTGTGTTAATTGTTCCTTTTTTATTAGCTCTGTCCATGAGTGTGTGATCACTGCATTTCCTTTCAAAAGCAATCTCATGGATGTTCATAACCAGTTAGGGCAGTGGTTCCCATTCGTGCTGCTTTTTGGTATTCTCCAATCTGTGTACTGACTATTGCTGTTTTAAATGCGACTGTGCTGCTGCTACATCTTATTTAATGTTCATCATTGTGAGTCCTCCCCAGGTCTCATACTCTTCTCTGCCTTGCAGCATCTGTGGGAAAGGGAAGTGTTATGGACTGAATCCAAGCATTTTGTGAGCTGCAGCTATTCCACCTTGGTCCCTTTTCGAAATGCTGCTGTGTAAGGCATGTGGGGACTTCCAGCAGGGGCTGAAGATGAAGATGCAGGTGGGTGTGTGGTGCCCCACTGATCTCTGATGACCTGCTGGCTGCAGCACAGGCAGTTCAAATGCCAAGCTGCTGCTGGCTTCCTCTTTGCAGCAGGGCATTCCTACATTGCCCAGGAAGAACAAAACCTGTGGAGCAGGAGATGCAGGTGGCACAGTCAACATTAAGGCATGCTGCTGTTTGTCATGTGCTTTACAGCCCCTTCCTAGAGCAGCCAGTGTAGCTGCTTCCTAGCTCCACACTCTCCACCTGTCCCCGACAGCTCTGTTTCCAGCTCTCTCCCCAAAGCTGACTTGTTTTTTTCTGGAAGTGCTAACCAACTCCTTGTGCCCTGCAGTGCCCTCCAGTACTGGGCATGACCTCAGCTCACTGAGACCTGGCAGATTTGACTACAGGAGGAAGAGCTCTTCCTCTTCTCAAACTTGGCAGTTTGAAAGAGTGACATTTCTGATTCTGAGAGATTTTGAAGGGTGTCACTAAAAACACAGCATAACATTGTGTAATCATGAAGAGAGGTTAGAATAAATTAACTGCAAATTAATTCCCCAAATAATAATTATTACTTAACAATATAAATTCTTGTACCATTATGGTGCTTTTAATTCCAAGAACTTTACTAACATTGGTTAATGAATTAAACTGTACAACACCCTGGAGAACTAATTTAATTCTTCCCTACCTCATTAGCTGTTTGGTGAAATAGTTTGCAAGATACTCTGAAGAGGAAAGGTGATATTTAAGTGCTGAACGTGATAGTTATTTTATTCTATTATTAGGTGGTAAGGAGTGGGATATCCGTTCAACTGATTATGAAAGTGAAATATGGAGAAGTTAAGTGAAAGGAATAAGCCAACATGGAGAAGTTGCTGGTACCTGCAGCTGTGCTGCCCAGCTGAAGCAAGGAATTTCAGCTGTGCCTGGCAAGCACCAATGGAAGAAAGGTTGTTATTATTCAGGAGTGAAAAGAGATGAGGCAGACAAGACAAAAACCCTGCTCTCTGGTAAGAGTTTCTGATGTGTAACTAAAGTGGGGATATTGGAGCTGAAGGTAATTGTAATCCACAACATTTATGGTTTGTAAGTGAAAGTCAGAAGTTCAAGTGAAGATTGCTAACAAATAACTGGTGTTTCCTTTGAGAAATAAAAACTCCCTCCCACCCTACAGTCAACAACTGTCCAACAGTTTTTAAATCATCATTGTCCAACGTAGCTGGCTTCACAAATTGCTTCCATTTATCTAAATTATTTTTCCTAGCAAGGTGATACAGAGCTGTGGGAGAACTGTGAAAACTGAAGGGAAGAACTGTGTACATCTCATCTCCTGGCTCCTAGCATCCTCATTCTGGTTTCAGGTCCGGTTGAACACAAAATTGATACAGTGATGATCATGTGGATGAATCATCTCTTATCCTTGGAGAGGGGCCGTATAATTATATTCATGCTTTTAAGTTTCTCTGTGACTGGTTAATATTAGTCATGTAAAGAATAAGAAAATAGAACCTCTAAGTCAGTCAATTCTTGCTCCTCCAGAAAAGTCCACAAAATTCCTAATTCCAAGAAGAATGCTAGAGTTATCAATTTAAAAAAGATACCGTGTGTGTAACAGTCTTGGGATCTGTTATGAGCAGCTCGATGGTCTCAAACTTGATAATGTCAACTACCTCCTAACAGAGAGACTGACCCATGGATCACTGTTCTTCCCATTCAGAATGCTGTGGATTGGCTCCCTTTCCATCTGTGATTATATAACACCTAATTTCCAGATGCAGTAATTGCATTCATGGAAAGTAAGATTAGTTAATGTGTGAATATATATATTAGTGAATTGCCCATCAAGAATGACAGATGAATTTCAAATAACAAAAACAAACAGATTTTACTTTTTATATTTATTAAATAAATATGTGTAAAACTTAAAATAAAATAGGCTAAACATCTGAAGATACCAATCCCTTCCTGCACTTGCTCTTATCCAGTGGGCTGGAGGTGGACCTGCCCATGCTGCTGCCCAGCTGCAGCCTGCACACCTCTTTGCTGTGCAAGGGCAAGGGCAGGCGAGCTCCGCACCCTGCAACAGCCACCCACACACCGGGGCTTCCTCTGCACCACCCCCAGGTATCTCCTTCCCTGCTCCGGGCTTGGGATGAGGCCACCGCTGCTCGCCTACTGCCTCGTACTGCTGCATGGTTCTCGCTTTTCCTTAGCTGGCACCTCCCTCTGCCCTCCCCACCGCACCAAGCTCCCAGCACTCTCCCAGAAGGAGCTCAGTAGAAACAGTCCTGCCCCTGAATTTTTTCCCCATTCTGGAAGTTGGGATCATCTTGACAGGGCCACTAAACAAATGCTAAGGTTTAGCAAAGAAATTTCTCTGAAGACACAAATGTTCTCTCTTACAGTTTTCAAGCTATTCACATTTAAAGAGCCTTATGGACTAAACCCTTTAGATATATTATCATCTTCTAATACAGTTTAGTAACTGGAAACAAGGTGAAGAGCCTGAACAATGGGACTAAACAGCTTTAATAGAGTGACATTTCTTACAATTACATCTTAAAATGGATAACTTTATGGTTAATTTTATTCTCTATACTTTGTGTAGATTAATTTTTTTTCTGATGCAAATTTGGTTACACTGTAATGGGCTCTAAAATGTAAATACTATACACAGGAAAAGGTGTATACATAAATTAATGAACAGAATATGAATCATGTTCTGAAGATGAGGCCCAATTTGTGCATATTCTAAATGTGCCGAAGTACCTGCAGGTATATTGGTATGTAAGCATGTATACCACTGCCCTCTGCTGAAAGCTTTATTTTATTTTTCCAAAACACAATTTATACCAAATAACTGAGCATATTCATATTCTAAATCTGAACTTTGTCCGGGATAAAATAATAAAACAATATAACTATACTGTTACGGGCATATGAGTTAAATATAAATAATTACAAAGTCAGCCCATGAGAAATATAGTAATCATAAATCACCAAAAACCCAAAAGATATCTCTGATGCATTTTTCACCTTTTTTGCATTGATTCAATCAGCTATTGGATAAAAGTGCCAAAAAAGCCCCACTAAAGCACCCAATCTTTACAGATGCTGCAGAGCCAGGTAGAAGTAACCCATTGCCTCTTGCGGGCAAGAACAGGGCTCAGCATGGGAATACTCCGAGTTAAAAATAAAGTGACTCTCTCAAAAAAAAAAAAAAAGTGCCTCTGAGTGGTGTAGAGCTGGCTGAAGTAGTTGATTATCCCCCTTGCAGCTGGGTTCTCTGCAGTACCTCCTGGAGTAACCCCTGTCAATTTATGACAAGGGACTGGGCTGAACTTATGACATCCCAAGAATGAGCAAAGTAGAAAGGTGGCTTCATGCTGTCTTAGTACGTTTCCTTCCTGAACTGCCTGGTGCATTCTTCCTGTGTAGCTGCTGGTCCAAGCCATAAATTCTGTATTTAAAAGTGTCTCACTTCCATCCAGAGGAGCTGAGACAGACAATATTTAAACTGAGTTGGCCTGAGCCAGTCTGACTTGTTCAGGCATCACGATTTCTCACTCAGGTGGAGCCTAAAATGGGGCTGTAGTCAATGGATCTCCACAACTTTGTATATTGGTGGGAACAGTACAAGTAGTGCATCCTATTTTGCCCCTGTACTTGCTTTTCTTTCTTTAAATTTTTATCTGCTTCAGGAAATCCACATATTGCTAATGAGACTCTGATCTTGCAAAACCTTATTAAGTCTAAATGTTATAATTGGAGTATTCCATTGAGCGCAATGGCTAGTGTTGATGAAGCAAATGATTTCATAAAGACTAAGACCGCAGACCAAGTGCCTTTTCTACATGAGCCCTTCAACCATTTTCAGAAGGCCCTGTTGATAAAGGCTGTTGTTAGCAGTGATCATTTTTGTAAATGCAAATAGGGTTGTTGTAATTGCTGCTAATATACTACCTTATCTTGAGCAAGGATGGTGTGTGTGAATGACTAGGACCAGTGATTCTAAAGCTGTCTAGACTTAAGGCATTCCTCCTTGGACTGGTTAAATCATCCACCTGCCTGGTCAAGCTTGGAGGCACTTCAGGGCAAAAGCCAGGGACAGCCCCTCACTGGTCCCTCCCGGGGCAGGACAGCAGCACAAACAAGGAATAAAGAAACCCAACCCACAACATTTGCCAAGGGGGCTTTACGCACTGCAGAGAGCCTGACAGACCCAGTTCTTTGGGTAGATGTGGTATCTTTTATTACACAACTAAATTGCTGGAAAAATTATTCTGCTTTTGGGCACATACACCCTTCTTCAGGCCTAGGGAGAGTTGGTGTTATGGGTGCTGTCCTGGGTAAAATAGAAGCCAATATGCAACATGCAGGTCTGTGTAACCTGTCCCCATTTTACCAGCTACCTTTTCCCCACCTGCCTGCCTCACATCTACTGCCCCATTCCCCTCTGGTCCTCACTGCCACACATGTGCATGTTGTGTATTGGCTTCTGGTCTACCTGAGACAGCACGCATGATACCAGCACTTTCCCGCCAAGCCTGAAGGAGGGTGTTTGTGCTCAAAGGCTTGCAAAGGACTATCAGACCAACTCAATTGTTGGAAAATAAAAGATACCACATCTGCCCAAACAACCCAGTCTGCCAGCCTCTCTGCAGTGCTTAATTTAAAAAAAAAAAATTAAAATCTCTTTCGCTCTCTCTCTATATCTATATCTGAACATCCTCTGTCATAGACTTCCATTGCACCTTTTAAAGCCATCTTGAGAAACGCACACAAATAACTCCTTACAATAACTGCAGCTGCTCCCCTGCACGCACGCGCACCCACCCTCTGCCCTTCCCTGACCCAAACACAGTCCAGACCCTTTTTTGGGGTTTCCCTTCTCAGTTCACCCCCTGTCCTTGTTGTTGTCCATGTTGCTTCTACTGCTGCTGATCCTGTTGTTGTCCTTGCAGTCTCCAGGCCCAGTCATGTCGCTGTCCCCTTCGTTCTCCCTGTCCGCTTCCCCATGAACGCCGCGTGCCCCCTGAGGCTGGTGGGGCACAGCGAGCTCCCGCAGGCAGCAGTGGCACTGTTGGCAGTGGGAGTGCAGCAGCGACAAGCGGGGAGCTCCCGCAGGCGGCAGCAGTGTTGTCAGCAAGGGGAGCACGGTGGCGGCAAGCCAGGAGCTCCCGCAGGTGGCCACGGCGCTGCCGATGGTGGAGCGGGGGAAGGTGGTGAGCAGCCACCGCCCGCAAGCAGCGCTGGCCATATTGGCGGCACCTTTCCACAGGGGCTACACCGCCACACTCAGGGGTGTATGTGTACCCATGTGCACCCCTATTGCACTTCCCTTCTCCGGGGGACTTGGAACAGCTTGTACCACATGCCTCCTTTTTCAGGGGGATTTAGCTGCCCGTAGGACTGGAGTTTGCTCGGTGCTTAAAGCCAAATTGGCAAATGTCGGGAAAACGTCGTTTTTTTTCCTTTATTCATTCCCCGTCCAAGTCCTTCGCCCAGCAGCAGCCCGGGCGCCCCAGCACGTGGCCGCGAGGCGAGGGGGCGGGGCCGGAGCTTCCAGCGGCGGGAAGGCGCCAATCAGCGCGGGTTGTAACGGCTGTAGAGCGTCGGTTAATTGCCGCGCCCGCCAGCCACCATGAGGCGGGGCAGCCCGGGCGGGGGGAGCCGCGCGTCGCCCCGCAAGGCCCCCCCGCCGCCGCCGGCCGCGCCGCCGGATGAGCCGAAACGCGAGCTGGAGGCGCTGCGGGCCGAGCTTGAGGGCGAGCGGCTCCGGTCGCAGGAGCTGCGGCGCCGCTTCGCCCTCGAGGCGCGGGAGCTGCGCGAGGCGGCGGAGCGCGAGCGGCAGCTCCTGGCCGACCAGCTCCGCTCCAAGTGGGAGCAGCAGCGCGCGCGGGAGCTGCACCAGCTGCGCGAGCGGGAGCGGCGGCAGCGCGAGGCCGAGATCCGGCAGCTGCTGCGCTGGAAGGAGGCGGAGCTGCGCGAGGCGCAGGAGCTGCTGCAGCGCGACCGCGACGCCGCCGTGCGCCAGGCCCGCGACCTGCAGCGCCAGCTGGCCGAGGAGCTGGTGGGCCGCGCCCGGGGCGAGGGCCGCGCCCGCCTGCAGGAGGTGCTGGGCCGGCTGCGCTGGGAGACGGACGGCGAGCAGGCCGCCCGCATCCGCCACCTGCGCGCCGAGCTGGAGCTGGAGCGCAGCCTCTTCCTCAAGTACATCCTGGAGCGCTTCGAGGCCGAGCAGCCGCCCAGCCCCTTGTCCCGGGCCGCGCACCACCTGCAGGGCAGGAGGCACCAGGATGGGCCCCTGCAGAGCCTCATGGCAGCCTGCTCCCCGGCGGGTGAGGCCTGCTCCCTGGAGAGCAGTCTATCCCCGCTGGAGGCGGCTCAGCCTGCCCTGCTGGAGGGCAGCCCCTCACCTGCCCAGGAAGGTGCCTGCCGCCAGGAGGAAACGGCCACAAGGGAGGTGCCCCTGGAACCCAGCGGTGACAACTTGGCTCCGGAGTGCTCGGACTCCCCACCGGAAGGGAAGGTGGCTGGGTGGGCATCCGCAGGGCGAGAGGGTGCCCAGGCAGTGGGGCAGCAGCAGGACTGGCTCTCCAACGGTGGTTACGAACACCTGGTGAAGCAGAATGCAGACCTGCTGAGTGCCCTGGAGCACCTGGAGCAGAGATGCACGGCCCTAAAGGAGGAGAATTGCCTTCTGAGGAGAAGCAGCGTTCCTGAGATGCAGGAGAAAGTGAAGCGGCTCAAGAGGAAGAATGCTGAGCTGGCCACCATTGCCAAGAGACTGGAGGAAAAAGCCAGGAAACTCCAAGAGCCCAGTCTCCAAGTTGTCGGCGCCCCAGTATTACTACCCTTCGACGACTCGGATGTGGAACTGTGCAAGAAAGCATTTGCTGAGCAGAGGGTCAGAGATCTGAGTGAACAAGCTAGTACCCTTCTGGCCAAGGATAAGCAGATAGATGCCCTGCAGAAGGAGTGTTGGGAGCTGCAGGCCAAACTGGCTACAGGCAAGGATGGCTCATGCGAGCTCAATTTTAGTGACTTTGATCACTTGTTGCGAGAGTCTCAAAAAGAAGTGTTACGGTTACAGAGACAGATAATGTTGAGGAACCTGAAAGAGTCTCTGCAGTGCTCCCAACTTGGTTCAGACGGTTCTTCCACTACTGCCATGTGCCCAATTCAGGAAACATCTGTACCAAACATAGACGCCAGTTTAGATGACTCATGTTTTCCAAAGGAGACACCAACAGGATCAGTTGCTTTGGCAAATGGTATAGAGACAGTAGTATTACCATTGGGAAGTATGTCTGAGAAACATGAGAACATGCCTTTAAAGACCGACCCATACAGCAAGCAGCAGATAGAGCATTTGGAACTAGAGCTGGGTAAAAAATACCAGCAATGTGAAAATCTTGAGCAAGAAATAGAGAAGAAACAGAAAAAATGTAATGAGTTGGAAATGCAGTTAAAGGAAGCCCTGAATAAGAAGCAGTATCACAGTAAAACTGAACAATTTAATCTTCTGTCTCAGGAACTTGAACAGTTCCACGTAAAAAAATCTGACATTGTGACTTCAAAGTTGCCATGCACTATATGTTTTTCCACAGCACAGATCTCTGCAGAAGATTGTTTTTCTGGGTCTAAAAGTCAAGTCAAAGAACAGGAGTCCCAGACAGACTTCTCAAAATCAGAATCGGGGCAGAGTAGTCCCAACTCCTGCCCTTCTCCAGAGGAAGATACTGCAAATGAAATGCAAGAATTAGAGACAAATGCATTTTCCCTTACCTTAGAAGCACAGAGACAAGGTTCTGCAAAACTTCGAGTCTTTTTAGCTCGATATAGCTATGACCCTTTTGAAGGTCCTAACAAGAACCCTGAAGCAGAGCTTCCATTGACAGCTGGAGAATATGTTTACATTTTTGGAGATATGGATGAGGATGGCTTTTTTAAAGGAGAACTGATGGATGGCAGAAGAGGGTTGGTTCCCTCTAATTTGGTAGATGAAGTTTCAGATGATGACCTGATGGCCTCTGTGCCTCCAGAGCTAGGTGACCTGTCACATGTGTCATATCATGAAACAAGTTTCCTGAGCAGAAGTCTTAGCAGTGGGGAAAAGAGTAATGGTCTTGATGAAAAAATATGTATCAGTATGTTAACTAATAGACTAGAAGGAGACACTGAGGTGCCTAGTGATTATGTCAAAGTGCCTTATCCAAGAAACCTGACCCTAATCAAGCAATTGGCAAGAAGCATTATTATAGGTTGGGAGCCACCATTTTTGCCAGCTGACTGGGGAGATGTACAAAGCTATAACATTTATGTAGATAAAGTGCTATACCAAAATGTAAGGTTTGGTTGTCAAACTGAAGTAGTGATTGAGAATATGGATTTAAATGCTAAGACCTATCGGATTTCTGTTCAAAGTGTAATGGAAAAGGGAAATTCAGATAAGATGCAGTGTACTTTCCTTGTAGGGAAAGATTTTCATAAAGCACCAGAGCTTCTGAAAATAAGGAGCATCACTGCTACTTCAGCAGAGGTCACGTGGTTACCAAGCAGCAGCAATTATACTCACGTGGTTTACCTTAACGAGGAAAAGTATGATGTTACCAAGGCTGGGATTTATTGGTACACTTTCCAAAACCTACAGCCCAACACTCAGTACACTGTACAAGTGGATGCACAACCTCAGAAGATGACATACAATTTGTCCCAGGAGAAATGGATGCAGAAATCGGCAATAATTACATTTGTTACTCCATCAACGGGATTACCTGATGCTCCACTTGATGTTCAGGTAGAGCCTGGTCCCTCGGTGGACAGTCTAGTTATCAGTTGGCTGCCTGTGACTATAGATGCAGCAGGATCATCCAATGGGGTACAAGTCACAGGTTATGCTGTGTATGTGAATGGTCAAAGAGTAACAGAAGTTATGTCTCCAATAACTGGGAGTGTCCTAGTAGAGCTGTCCCAGTTAGAGATCTTCCAAGTGTCTCAGAAGGTTTCTGTGAGAACATTGTCTCCTTATGGAGAGTCAGTGGATTCTGTGCCAGCTCTGATACCCTCAGCATTATTGACAGTAAAGAAGAGGGAATATTCAAAGTCTGTGCCTACCAGCCTGACCCCTGAACATCCCTGTGGGGAACTGATAGATTCTCAGCCTGTAAAAAAATGTCTGACACATAGCACATCTTCCCTGTCTTCACAGTTGGATGTGGCCAGAAAAGATGAGAAATGTACAGTTTGCTTCACCTCTAGCTGCAGAGATTCCCTTACTTCCCTGCCAGCAAACGTCTCCCCACAGCAATTGTTCACTTCCCACAGTTCTTCCTTGATGCCTGAGCTTGCCATGTCATCAATGTCACACATTCCAAGAAATGAATATGATGATAAATGTGTGGCATATCAACAGACATCAGTCAGTGTACAGTCTTTGAGCCTTGCCTTTCCTGCCAGATTGTGTGAAGAATCAGCCAGTGCCAGGACTCCAAAAGACATTCGGAGAAAGAGAACTGAGCAGCTCTTTTTGACCCAAAATGATATGTTAAAAAATCAGGTAGATGCCAGCAACATCAAAATGTCCATGACAACCCATTATGTGAACTCTGAGGACAAGTCTGTGAAAGATTCAGCCATTCAGAGACACATTGAGAGAGATGACAGGAATTGGTTGAGTTCTGTGCCTCGGCTGTGCTCTAGCCAACTTGAATTGCAGGAAGACTATAATAGAGACATAAAAATTAATACCTTAAATGTTCAGGAGATTCTAGATGTCTCAGAGAAGAAGCCTGAAGAAGTATTAATCCTAGGTGTGTCTGTTGGTGAAACAAAGAAAGACCAAACACCAGGAACAGGGAACTGGAAATGTAATTTTCCTGGTGAACACAACCGTAATTCTGTTCTTTTAGGTACTTTGACAGAGGAAGAAGAAGAGCTAGATTTAGATAGGGAGGAAGATAACAGAATAAAGATTGCTGGTAAAGATTCCTGTCTAAAGGAGTCTCCAGAGTTTCCTACACAGTGGTCTCAAATAAAAAAAATGAGCAAGACTTTGAGCACAAGCCAAGCAGTGACATCTTCATTTTCCAGAACAGATTTTCTGAAAAGGTCAGACTTGAAGGAAATGGTTAGTGATGGCTCAACAAGGATGTTTTTGGCCCTTTTTGACTATGATCCTGCATCTATGTCACCTAATCTTGATGCAGCTGAAGAGGAACTTCCATTTAAAAAGGGGCAGGTTGTAAAAGTGATCGGTGATAAAGATGTAGATGGGTTCTACCAAGGTGAAATTGAAGGAAAGGTTGGATACATTCCATGTAATATGGTGTCTGAGGTGGAGATGGACAGTATTGAAATGAAACAGCAGTTGTTAAAACAGGCTTCTGTTACTGATACAGATTCCAGGATGAATTTAGTAAAGCTGGATATACAAGATAGGAATGACAAGTCTCACTCAGAATGTGCCCAGCAAGATAGCAAGGTTGAACAGTCTGCTTCTAAGACAATGGTGGCTGTCTTTGACTACAACCCGAGGGAGAGCTCAATAAATGTGGATGTGGAAAGTGAGCTAACATTTAGTGCTGGAGATATTATCACAGTGTTTGGATCTGTAGATGATGGTGGATTCTACTATGGGGAGTTAAATGGACAGAGAGGCCTTATACCTTCTGAATTCCTGAAAGCTGCGTCTTTGGAGAAGGAGTGAAAGTCAGGAGTTGTTTGAAAGACACTTCAGGAAATAGGAGGAAGAGAAGAAGAATCTAGTAATACAAAGAAAAAGGACACACCTAAATGTAGATGAAAAATGCATTATTAGTGAAGTCTAGTATTAAAAGTTTTCCATGAAAATATATAGAATCATTATTTTAAATATGACAGAAGAAATACCTAGCAGACATGAGAAGTGAATTTCATTTGAGTTTTAAAACTTTGGCCGTAATTTTTTTGTTCTATATCTTTTGGGGGGAAGATGTGTGCGGAAAAATGAGTGGATACTTTATGTACTGATTTGAACTGCATGCTGGCTAGTCAAAATTCAGCCATTCATTTTGACAAATGCCTCAGCACTTATTAACATAAGCACATGTCCTTTAAGTGGGAATTTGTGATTAGGATAGTATAAGGGATGCTCTACAAGGGAATTCATGCCACATTCAGGCCTTTTTTGCCTTTTTTGCACTAAGAGGAGTTAAGATTTGCATACTGTAAGGCTGTGTTTGCTCAGGGAATAGTCACCTGAAGACTAGGTTTTATTAAGAAAGATTATTTCAGGTTAATGTTAAAGTGCCTGGTCTTGCAAGTGACTCAGTAGAGATGCTCTGGTGCTCACCTGCAAAGAATTACTTCCAGGATCATGGCCAACTTTTGTGCAGTTTATATTAAAACCTGAGCTGAAGTTTTCTGACTTAAAACTTACTTAGTTTACATGTTCATTTACTAACTTGAAATATTAAGCTATTTTACTTGTTAGTTTATTGTGGTTTTTTTACATACCTAAATACTTGTTTTGTTTTGTTATTTATAATTCACTTGCTCACTGAAGAACTTGGGAAGAGTGAACTTGGCTATGGGGATCAAAGCTGCATGTACAGATGATTTTTAAAGGAGAGTTTACAGATAATTCCTTAGGAGAAGGGTTCATTGTGTTGAGAATTAATTTTTTAGACAAATGGCATATGTGCTATTTTTTTTTTAAAGAAGGGTTAATTTCTCTGCATATTTCACTTCATCATAAGATAATAAATTGTTTAGTTTTTCCTTTTTGAATATTAAAGGAGAAAATATAACTTGGAAATTGGATTGTAATAAAACCTATTTGTTATTTCATAGTTATGTTTTCAGTATTTGCCTCTATTTACATAGAATGGTGATGTGGACTTGAAACACATGATGGAAGTGTCATGGTATTGCTTGTTTGGCTTTCCCATTTAGTTCTGTCTAATGATGCATCAGCCTCTCTGACACAAGGGATTTGCAGGCTTGTTGAAAGGTTTTGTGTATACAGACTACCACAAGATGGCAGCACAGCCCCATGAATCAGGCTACACTGTCTAGCAGTGTTAGCTAAAGGATGAAGTCAGGTTAAATTGGATTTTTTCAGATTATTTTTAAAATAATATCAAAATTAATTTTCTCTGTTTTACTTTTTGCATACTTGACTAGAATAATGAAAATGGTCATTTGATTTGGTGTGATTAGGTTACAGCTGTTGCAGATTATTTATTTTCAACTTCAGGGGTAGTTAGAGATTGAATGAGGCACCTGACTATTTTGTCACCTTGGACCAGTGGTAGCCACCTTGTGCTCAGGCTGCCTCTGCATGTGGCACATGGCAGATGAGGAAGGGGCAGGAAGCACAACAGCAGATAGGGCAAGAAGCAGAAGGCAGAACCGGAGATCAATCACGGAGCACAGAGCAGGATGCAGAAAACAGGAATGGTTTGGACAGGGAGCACAAAGTAGAAAGCGGAGTGATTAGAGTGGGACTCAGAGAGGTGGGCTAATTCATGGGACACCTACAGAAGAGGTTGGCCCCCATTGTCTTAGATAGTATTGTCATTAAGAGCCAAGAAAAGTGCTAAAATAATACAGAGGGGAAGAGTTTGCTTGAGGTATTTCCTTATTTCAAAAGAGAGCAAAAGGATCTAGACAGACTCAAAAAATGGTCTGCATTCAAACAGATGCATTTAACAGGGACAAGTACAAGACTGCACTTGGGACAGAATAGTTGCATGCATGAATACAGAGTGAGGAATGAATAGCTAGGTTGCAGTAATACAGAAAAGGACCTGGGGGTTGTAGTAGACCATAAGTAGAATATGAGCCAACACTGCACTCTTGTTGCTAAAAAGCCAAAAGTATACTGGATTGTATTAACAGGAGTGTTACTTGAAATCAAGAAAAGTGATTCTTCTACTCTATTCAGCACTCGTGAGGCCCCGCCTGGAATGATTTGTCTTGTTTCAAGCCCCACACTTCAAGAAGAATATGGACAGGTTGGAGAGAGTCCAGTACAGGGTGAAAAAAATAATTGGGGCATGGGCAGCAGAGGCTGAAAAAACAGTTTTGTTTTTTTTTTAATATGGAGCACAGAAGACTGAAGGGGGATGTGATAAAGTCTTCAAATACCTGAAGGGTGGTTATGGAGAGGATGGAGATGCACTTTCTCTGTGGCCACAGGGGACAGGACTAGCAGCAATGACCTCAAGCTGTAGCACATGTAATTTAGGCTGGAGAGTAGGAGGAACTTTCTGATCAAGAGAGCCCCTCTATACATGCAGGTAAATGTATGATGGGATTTAATGAATGATTCACACAATTGTGCCTCCTACCGTGCCACCTGTGTGTGGCAGGAGACACAACTGTGGGATGACGCATTAGATCCCATTGTGTCTTTTTGCCAGTGCACTGGGAGCCTGACGCCAGAAGATTGTGGCAGGGGTGATCTCTCCACCGTGGAGTGCAGGGAAACCCCTGGGTCTGAGAATCACCACAGGGGCAATCTCCCCATCTCAGGTGTGTAGGAAACACCTGGGACCAGAGGATCACGGTGATCTACCAGCCCTGGGGGTTTCATATATCTTTGGGGCAGGGGGATTGCTGACCAGGCTGCCAGCAGCAGGGGAGACCCTGGTATACATGCTAATTAAAACTCAAAAGCAACCAGCTATGAAGTTGGTACATATTTTCAAGGTCTAGTTTTATAGCTGGTTGGAGCCTTTTATTGTGTGATAGTTACTTTGCACATGTAGCTGGACCAGATAATTGTACCAGTTAATTGGGCAGTACCTGTAAGGTGTAGAGGAGGCCTGAGGGTAGTCAAGCATTGGAACAGGCTACCTAGAGAAGTTGTGGAATCGGTATCCCTGGAAATTTTGAAGATGTTTGGCTGTGATGGTTTAGTCAGGGATGATCCTTCCCTTGAGCAGAGGACTGGACTAGATGACTTCCAGAGGTCCTTTCCAGACATACTTTCCTGTGGCCTTCTGACTATGAAGCAGTGATGCACATGCTGGAGAAAGTTTAAATTTCACATGGACTTTAGTTCCTGCCATCCTTACTCTCCTTCTACAAGATTGATTTGGGGTCTTTAACTAAAAATGCATATTTTTGTATCAGTGTAGTTCACCAAAAGTATTTCTACTCTTGTTCAGAAAGCAGTCACAGCAAGGGAAATTTTACCCTTTGAGCTCTGCAGCACTGGGTATGTTCATCAAGTGTCTGGCCTTGATGGTGGAAATGCCCAACATGATGGAGAACACATGTATCTCTGTACCCAAACAATTGGCATGTTCAAGTCGATATTCCTGAAGTCTTACAAGAATCCATGGCGACGATATGTGCCCTATCCTAATTCTCCAGGAATACATTGTGGAAAATTTACCCTTTTATCTTTGCAAACTGCCCTTCATTGGACAGAGGGAGAAAAGTAAACTAACATTTTTTTTTTTTAATTCCCATTTCTGTGAATTTAGGGTTTATGAAAGCTACTAGATTTGCAGGCATATAGTAGAGTCCTCTGTCAACAGAATAGACGCAACATGTTCATTCTCCCTAGTGCTCAGCAATATATCTCAACCCTATTTTGGAAGAACCTATTATGAATTGGAAGGAATAGAGGAATGTCCAGTTCAACCTCAGATTGTCTCTGCTAGGTCTGCAATTTAGTTACCACTCTGAAAAAGGAACCAGATTTCAAATTCAGATATCAGTACAGTTTGTGATCTTTAGAAAGGATAGGGAGGTTTATTGGCTTCCCCATTTCAACTTAGTATGATTGTGTGAGTGAGGCAGCTTCTTGTGAGGCACTTCTAGAAAAGTCCCCTCCATGAACATATTTAACATCTGTGGAGATGAGTGTATAAGTAAAAGATGGGTGCTAGGAGTTCTGCAGGTGCTAGATCATCATCACTTCATGTTTTTTATCTATTCACTGGATTCTTTACTGCTTGTTGTTATTAGATGGTATGCATACACTTCTGGCTTTCCCTACTATTTAAGTCAACCTTGTTTGAAAATAAAATTTCATTATATTTTGCCACATTTTTCCTTAAGATCATACTACCAAACTAGTTCAGAAAATTCTTGATTTTATGATGATAAGTTTGGGGTGTGAAATTCAGAAAGCTTTATCTGCATCTTTATTAACAGTGGTTTGCGTTCCAGCATGGTGGTGCAAAAAATAGATTTTAATAATTTTGGATAATCAAATCATAAAGTAGAAAATACATCTTACTTTTAAATTAAAGCCAACACACATTCCTGTTCTAGTAGCATTTTTGTTACATTTTTTATTGCAAAAACAGCCTTAAAATTGTGCCAAAAACATTATTATTTATCTCATCCCAAGGAAAAAAGAGAGAAGTATTCCAGAGAGAATCATTCAGTGGCTTATGGTTTATAGAAATTACCTTCTGAGTGTATAATTTTAAAGTGATTGTCTTCCATTAAGGCTACAATAAACAGCATGGTGGAAAATTCAATCTGATTAGTTTTTCTAATAAGCTGTAGGGGGTTGTGGAGGCCAGAGTACAAGAAACTTAAACATGTCATCGCTCTGATTATAAACTTGCCTCTGACTTAATGAAGTCCATTGATTTAATGAACTCATTGCTGATCAGCAAATGGTCAATGATCCCTATGGACATTTGGTGCATTAAAACTCATTCTTTTCAAGATTTCCTAAAATTGTGAGGTTACAGACAACATATATAAGTTTTATTATATTGGTCACTGGAATTGAACACTTGCTTGCTGCTTTCTGCATCCATTATAAACCTGTTTCTGTCACTCATAACTTCCTGAAACATTTCATGTTTCATCTCCAGGCGGGTGGATGTTTTCCAAGATAAAAATTTGGTTGGGACACCAAGACTTAACCCCAAGAGCTAAATTCTGCCCTTGGTTATACCAGTGCAATACTGCCGATTGCAACCTCGTTTGAGGTGATTGGAGCTCTTATCTCTGTGAATGAGAGCATAGAATTTTATTCATGTAGTGCAGGGGTAAGAACTCAAGCGATGCTATGTTTTTTACAGCTGAGCTAATTCTGTTAAGTATTAGAGATGCTGCATCTGCAGCCAACTTTCAATCCATGTGCACATAAACCAGGGGTGGGCAAAATACAGCCCGCGGGCTCCATCCAGCCCACAGGAAGACTTTGTCTGGCCTGTGGTGGGTCCCTGAGTTTCAACTGGTCCAGGCACTGTCTAGCCCATGGCATGTCCTGCCACCCCGGGCATGCAGCAGGACTGAGGCAGCACCGCAGCTGTACTGCCTTTCTAGGCAGCCCAGGTGGCGGTGGCTCCTGGCTGCTGTCATCACTGGCCCCAGCCCTGTGGTACTGGCAGGAACCCATGTGCACAGCCTTGAGCCCAGCCCTCATTGCGCTCGCTCCAGACTTGGCCTGGCGGAGTGGGCCAGCCAGACCCCATGCATGCAGCCCCGCCCTTGGCCCGGCCCATGCTGTACCCCGGTCTGCCCTGTGCCTGCTCCAGACTTGCAAGCCCATGCTGAGCAGTGGCAGCAGCCAGACAGAAGCTGCTGCTCAGCGTGGGGGAAAAGCAGCCCCTCCTCTTCACTGCTGTCAGGCCCTTCTTGCTGCAGCTTTCTGGACCCTGCACCCACCCAGGCTGCCCTGCAGCAGCTCTGCACCACTACCACTGCCCTGCTGGATGGCCTGGAGGCAGCAGTGACAGTGGCAGAGAGGAACCTCAGGGCAGCCTGGACACGGGCTCTGGGCAGCTGCAGCAAGAAGGGCCCAGCAGTGGTGAAATGGAGGGGCCACTTTTCCCATGCTCTGACCAGCAGCTTCTGCCTGGCCTCTGGTGCTGCTCAGCATGGACGGGCGATACAGGGCAGGCTGGGGGCAGGGCTGTGCATGCAGGGTCCAGCTGGTCCACTCTGGCAGGGGTCAAGTCCAGAGCAGGTGTAGGGCAGGCTGGGGTTATGCACTGGTGGTGGTGGGAAGGAGCCACGGGCTCCAGGCTATTGGAGCAGGGGTGCTGACTGGCCTGTGGCAGCTCCCCAGAACTGCCTATGTGGCCCATGGGCCCAAATAATTGCCCGCCCCAACAAACTGACTTCTGGTGTCTCCCCACTACTTTTTCCTTGTGCAACCTATACTCAGCCCTCATGAGGGTCTTGCAGGTTACTACAGAATGTGGTCATATATTTTCACTTTACGTCAGAGGAACTGATCCTGGTATCTGAATATTGTTTTTCATACAAGATGGGGGATACTAAGAGAATAATACATGGTATTTGCATATAACACTCTGTTTGTGGCTTCAGCAGCATCAGCATTTCCCTGTGAGAAATAACTCCTTGGCTCCATCTAATTAGACTTATATAACTTCTTTTGAGACAGGAAGTTAGGTTTGAAATATAAAGAGAAATGGCTTCACTTGATGTTACTTCTGAGTTTTGAAATATTCTGCTCTTGGGATCTCTGTTCATTTTCTGCTTGCTCACCACCTTAATACTTGCTCTGGTTTTTGGGTAACAACAACATATCCTCCACTTTGAATGCAAATTGAGAAACTAAATGTTGTTGGCAAACATTTCAGTTAAATGATGATTTATTGATTTATAAAGTATGTTTTCTCTGCTTCTTATGCAGAGAGCTGTGGAAGATAATAAGTTGCAGTTTAGCACCTTTCATTCAAAGGCCTCCAAGGATTTCACAAAAATTAATGAATCAAGCCCTATACCACACTTCTGTTAGCTAAAGGGTTTTATGTAGTCCCACACTCTTAACAGTTACATTTTTTCTCTCAAAGTCAACCCACTTGAAGTGCACATCTGCCATCATTTTTTTCCCTTTAGAGTTAATAAAATGGAGTGATCAGATCAATGGAGATGCTGTGCTATATTCTGCTGCCCATTCTTCTGCTAGGCATTTACTTGAGGCCAGATGCTTTGTGCTTACCACAAACATTTTCTTTCTGTAGTACTATAGCTTATGCTATACTCATATCAGTTATCCTGCAGTTTTGTTCAAGAGTTTCTGTTTAGTGCTTAGATAGAGGAACTAATCTATTGGGGAATGATGCAGCTTAGCCAGTTTACTGTAAAAGACAAGGATGTGTCTATATGAGATGCTTTACTGCACAGTAGGCTAATCTACTGCAACTGGGAGTTGAGCAGTATCGGGATGGGGTAGCTCTCTGCCCCCACTCTGTCCCAGTGCTGCTCAGCTCTCAGCTCCCCAGGGGAGCTGGGAGCCAAGCAATGGCAGGACTGGAGAGCTCTTTGCTTTCATGTGCAACCAGGGGCTGGGCAGGAGCTGTCCCACTTGGGAAAATCCCTGCCTAGCTAGAGGGACCAGAGCAGGGTATGAGCAGCCCTGTACAGAGCTGCTCCCAACAGGAAGCATGTGTAGATGTGCTCCCAGGGAAGGCTTTATAGCACTAATGGCATGTGTGGATGCATCTACTAAGACCCAAAGAATATTTTGGATGCAGCTAAATGGAGAAACCACTGGAAAAGTGGAAATTTACGATTTAGATTTTACTTTTTCTCCTCATTTCACTATGGATTAGAATTTACTAGAATACTAGAGAAAGTGAAAGCGCAGAATAATTAGAATGAGTTGATTTATTTTAGGATGCCAACATTTTCACATTGGTTCAAACGCTTGATCACATCTGAACAATATGTATTTTTTGCCATAATGAATTCCAGCAGGCCCTGATTATTTAAATTGATTTAATTTAGTTAAGTTTTATGTGCTTTCTACTTATGATCTGTATTTCCTTTCTGTTTTGGTTTATGCTAATTTTCCAAGTCCTCTGCTTACAGTTTTTCTTGTATTCACCTTCTGTGTCTATTCTGCTGTTAACTCACAGTTTCCAGGTTCTATCTTATATTTGTATTATAATTATTATTTATTTGATTTTTTTTACAGTTGTAGATCTTCTTTTTTGTTGTCTTGTCTATTTCTGGCTACTTGTAGCTCATTTTTCACCTTTGTTTTCTACAGCTATTCCTACAGCTTCATGCTATTCCTTTGTATACTTCCTTAGTGACACACCCTTCCATCACTGTCTGTATGTAACTCTTGATTTTCAGATAGTTAAGAAACTCTTTGGGTCGCCGGATTGACCTTGTAAGGTTCTTTAGATCTTTCCTCTGTGTTGTAATAGCTTGATGTTGAGACTTTAATATTATGTCGTTTAGGAACTGCTAGCCTTCTTGGACTCCTTTTTCTTTTAATGTGTTTATCCATGGGACTTTAATAGCCCATCCACTATTAAAATAGATTCAAGTACATTTATACATTAAATCTAATTAACTGTATTAAATTTGACTACAAGTAAATAAATTATTAACTATATGAAATAAATTATTAATGATATACTTAAATAGTGGGATACTGAGCATCTTTTATTTGGACCTTCCTGCCCTTTTTGATGTCACAAGGAGGGAAAATTGATTTAGTTGTGCAGGGACTGAAGCCATGGGACCTGTTTCACTGAGTTCAGTGTGCACAAAGCCCTGAAGCAAGGTAATTGGAACAAGAAATATGTGGGTTAGATATCAGAAACAGCTTTGTAACCCTGCCAGTGGTTAAGCACTAGAACAGTTTACTGAGAGGTGTAGTGGAATCTCCTTCATTGGAAGCTTTTAAGTACAAGTTTGACAAACATTTTTTCTGGGATGGTTCAGAGACACTTTGAGCAGGGGTAGGACTAAACAACCTCTTGAAATCCCCTCTAGTAGTATTTTTCTGTGATTCCAAAAAAGCAAATGCATCTGATAGATCAAGTATTAACTTGTATTTTTACTTGTGAATGCTGTTGTTACAGTAGAGTGAATAAATCACAACTGATAGTTTATTTGCTGATTTGATTTTGATTTGAAATGATTGTGATGTCCTCAAATGTTTTCATTCTGTTCATTATCTGAGTTTATATAGAATATCTTAGGGGGGTTTATTTAATTTGGCTGCGAATATTTGAAATGGAGGTAGGTTGCTTAATTGTCATTGATCACAAAAGATGCATAGGTTTACTTGTGTTCCTTGCTTGCATAAGCATGTAAACACTTGTGGTACAAACACCCATGCATACACGTTTTAAATTGGATTTTAGTTTGTGCTCATGAATGTGAATTAAAATATAGTTTCCACAAAGAGTTATGCCAGTGAAACAGTCTCTCTCAAAAGTTGCAAACAAACTATAAGCAAAAACTATGTTGATATGTCTAGTTGAATCCATTTGGAAAAAATCAAGTAGTCTTTAAAACTCTTTAAAAATCAAGTACTCTTGGAAACTCCTTATGCCCACAGACCATACATATATAATGTGAGCGATAACCATAATTTCTCATCAGTTTTACTTATTTTGTTATGCTAAATGCCTGTCTCTTCATGGACAACTTTTCTTAACATTACATGTTGCTTCCTATCTCTCTCTCACACTCCGTGTCCAACTTTTTCTTTCTTTCTCATTTGTGTAAGAGGATGGAGTTACAGCAGTATCAAAGAATGACAGAAGCCTGTTCCTTGGGTTATATCATTACAGCATTGAAATAAATAGGAGTTTTGCCCACAAATTAAGTAGGACCACAATTTGGCATGATTACTGGGAGAAGTGGCTACTTTGCTTCAATCCCATTATGCTACTCATCTATCTCTGACATGACTGAGTACAGTGCCCAATATGTCTGTTTTCTTGGAGCTGCTTTTACTGTAGATAACTGAAGAAATCAAAAATGCTCCAAATGAAAATTCTAGGCTTCTTTATACAGTTAACTCAATAGACAATCCTATTTTATTTCATCTACTTTGTATTTAGAGCCACTGCAGAGTTAGCTTACTTCTTGAAAGCTACTTCCTATTACTATTTTTTGTTGAGGAAAACAAGCAAGCCAACTTTTACTACAGACCTTTTATGTCACTCATATCATCAGTGAAACGCATAGGGTGCTAGTATGTTTTCAAAATGTAGCATGAACAGGTTTTGAGGATGATGCCATTGTGATTCTGATATTACATAAATACAAAAGATCAAGCAAAGCAATAATTACAGCATTGTAACTAAAATGAACTGGGTAACTGAAACTCTTAAAAAATAATTAAATGTTTCCTCCTTGACTTGCATAAATGATTGCAAGTGAAAGATGACTCCTGAAAGTATCCTTTTATAACACCATTTTTGTGAGACATCTGCATGAGTGGGCTCATTGCTTCTGGGTTTTGATGAGATGCTTCATTTTTGGTGGACAGGAACAACTTCATAATAGCTTTTATGAGAACAGCTCATGTAGTAGTAGTCACCATCTAAATCAAAAAGGAAACACAACAGCACCCAAAAGTTGACAAGAACAAGTTTTGGTGCAGTGTATCCCTAGATCCAACTGTGCGCATGGATTGAAGACTGGCTGCAGTTGGAGCATCTCTGTAAATACTTAACAGAATCAGCTCTATTGTAAAAACATAGGATCCTCCTGAGTTCTTATCCATGTTAATATGGTGACCAGGCTGTCTCTGTGTTCCAGCTGTTAGAGAAAACGTAAGCAAAAGTCCTGGATTGGTGGAAACTTGGGAGCCGCAGATATGGGGCTCTGTATGCACACATGCCCCTTGATGCCTCCCACCCCTCTCCCATCCTGTCCTGTCCCATCCTGGATTCCCCTACAATAATGATGGTTGCTCTATACATGAAGAAATTCTACTCTCCCATTCGCACAGCAGGAACTCCAGCTCAAATGAGGTTGTAATCGGTGGGGTTGCACTGATATAACTGAGGGCAGAAGTCTAACTCCAGTTAGAGTTATGGGATACAGGCTCTAAAGGTCTATATTAGAAGGTCTAAATTAGGCCTGTGTAAAGCGGCTAGTATTTGCTTAAGAGTCAAATTCAGCTGATACAGGGGACATTGATTCAATTTGGTGATTCAGATCACGGTCGCAACTTGATTTAGCCGAACCTGATTTGGAGATTTGGCTGCTGCCAAATCTCTGAATCACACAGGCCTCATCTCCCGCCTGCTCTCAATGGCTGCCCTACCCGCCCCAGCTCCCAGCACTTTGAAAAAAAAAAGCCCCGACTCAGCGGATGCTGTCTGGCAGGGGGATGATCCCTACTGCCCCATGCCACGTGGGGGAGCCCCCCGCCCACTGTCCCAGCCCCCACCATGGCTGCCCTGCCTGCTGCAGGTCCCAGCCCTTTAAAAAAAACAAAACAAAACAAAACAAAAAAAGCCCCAACTCACCGGCTCCTGCCCAGTGGCGGGGGGGGGGCAGTCCCTGCTGCCCACCACTGCCCCATGCTGTATGGGGGGCTCTTCCATGAACCCCCAGAAGCCCCAAGGCTTCTGTGGGAGCTGGTGAGTTGGGGGGGGTGTATTTTTTTTCTTAAAAGGCAGGAGCTGGGGCAGGTGGGGCAGACATGGGGGGACTGGGAGAGTGGCGGGGTTTGGGGGGCTTGTGGCAGAGCCCCCACATGGCATGGGGCAGTGGGGGGCAGCAGGGATCATTCCCCCCCCAGCTGGTAGCACCTGGTGAGTGGGGTTTTTTTTAAAGGGCCAGGAGCTGGGGCGGGCAGGGTAGCCATGGCAGTGCTGGGGGAGTGGGCTGGGGTGGGGGAGCAGGCAGGAGATGTGGCCTGACAGGGGTCCCCCCGCCCCCTACTTATGAGCTCTGAGTTCAGGTCTAGCTCCGTGCTGCAGCCAGCAGGGACTGCCCGAATCACCAAAACTCTCCGAATCTTTTGCAAATCAATTCGGAGAGCTTTGAATCTATTCATACCTTTTAATTGGTCTCGATTTGATTCAGATTTGAAGACTCAGCCACCGTACCATGCCGAATCTCCTCTGAATCAAATCGGCACCCGAAGCTTCGCACAGCCCTAGTCTAAATGTCTGTATTAGAAGGTAATAATAAAATAAAAGGTAACAAATCACTAATTGATGCCTAAGTTTAAAAACACAATAGCCAAAAGGCAAATAGAATTTGTTCCTGGTCTTCCCCACATTTATACAGGTATAAAGCTCAAGTTTAGAGTTTGGCACTTGCCTTATTTTTTAAATAAACAGAAACAAAAAGTGTGTGAATACATTACCTTTCATAATTGAATCCAGCTTTTTGGGGATTACTTCTTTCCAGTGCGGAGTTGTGTATTCCCCTCTCCTTACAATTTACAGAAAATAAATATTTGAGATTGGATTTCCTTATGGTGAAATATGTGAAGCTACCCTAGTGGCTGATGATACAGTCTCCTCCTAACAACTCACAATCTCCCATGCTTTTTGGACATTGAAACTATGACTGCCTTTCAGACATGCTAAATTCTTTATTTACTTTCACAGTTAGATCCCCCCTTTGGATATTTGAAATCTCAACCTGAATTTTTTTCTGCTTGACCGACCTCTAGAGTTTTGCTGCTCTTTTGAAACATGAGGTGCTGTTTTAAACCTTTTGCTTTGAGATCTCATCAGAACCAGGAAAGAAGGGAAATATAAAAAATGGAAAAGCACTTCAAAATAATATTTTTCCAGTCTTAGAAAATACTGAGTTCTGGTGACGTAACAGAATCGTAGACAATTAGATGGAGAAAGGGAGTCCAGGAGGTTATCTACACCAGCCTTCTCCTCCTCAAGTGTATCAAGATCATCTTTAAAAGTTGGGTGTTTAGTCTGTCCTGGAAAGCAAGATTTTTTTGTGATATCTTTTATTGGACCAACCATATAGTTGGGAGAGTGGTTGGACAAGGTTTTGGGCATCATGTGCCCTTCCGGTCTTAAAGTCCTTCAGTGACAGTGATTCAACTACCCCTTTAGATAACCATAACTACTAACTAGCTAAGTAGTTAGCAAGATTTTCCTAGCATCCAACCCAACTTTCATTTGCTACAAATTACAGTTTCCGTTTTCTTGTTGTTCCTCAGTGGATATAGAAAACTGAACTCTTTCATGTGTTTTGAAGGCTGTTTTCATGTTCCTGCTTGGTCTTCTCTCTCTTAGATTAAATAACTCAGTTCATTCAACTTTTCCACATAGGTCTTGTTTTATAAACCTTTTGCTATTCTTGTAGCTCTCCCCTTGACTTTGTTTCCAATTTATCTACATATTTCTTAAAACATAGTGCCAAAAATAGACACAGGATTCAAGCTAAGGCTTCACCAATATCTAATAAAGCAGAATAATTACATCTTGTATTTGCTTTTTTGTTGACTTGCATTCAGTTTGTGGTCCAGTATAACCTCCAGAGTCTTTTCTGCATATTGCTGCCTAGCCAGTTACTTCTCATATTATATTTGTGAATTTATCTTGAGGAAGTTGATGTGCTGCTGCAGGTCACTGGAAGAAATAATTCAATTTTGATTTTAAAGTTAATTAAAATGATAATGAAACTAAACCATTTCGCAAGGGATTGGTTCATCAATATGCACAGGATAGTATTTCCTTTTTTCCTTTGTAATGATGATGGTCTCTGCTCTTTGCTGTGCTTGTTTACTAGGACATTATTTTTCAGTTATATCTATATATTTATGGTATACCAGGAAAATGAAACCACTATAATTATGTAGATATAAATCTAACATGTGGACACTCTGGGTGTTTGTACACGTGCAGGGCGACTGCTCCAATGCACGGTGATTGTGGTGTGTCAGAGTAGATTTGATTTATTGAGTCTGCTGGAGCGTACTAATTAGCGCACTCCAACCAGCCTCTGCATTTTGTGTATTAGAGTCCCTGCACTTCAGAGGGGCGACAGGAGTGCTTTAACTAAGGTTCATTTGACAAGCTTTAGATAAAGCGCCCCCGCTGCCATTTTGAAGTGTGGGGATGCTGATACATAAGCTGCCCCAGACGCTTTAATTAGAGTGGTTCTCCCCGCCCAAAGCACAAGTGAAAAGTCCTTCTTATTCTAAGCCCCTCTCTACGTGTCACAGGTATTGCATGATCAACAAGTTAATTACACAATTAACTGAGACCAGCTATGCCTGCAAAGTACCTGTCTTGCCACATGAAGATCTAACCAGCTATAAAGTTAGACCTTGAAAATGTGTACTGTCTTTATAACTGGTTGCTATCCAGCTTTAATTTACACCTGTAGCAGGGTCTCTACTGTGGCTGGGAGCCCTGTTACATGACCAAGCTCCTAGCTTCAGGGATGCGTCATGCCCAGCCAGGGCTGGGAGTCCCACAGCTGAGGGCACTCTCAGCCCCAGCACCCGTGGACGCTGGGACCTGGCAGCACCTCATTCGCAGCTGCGGGACTCTGGGAAACTGCCAGCTGCGGGGGTGGGGGGGTGTCTCTGTGGCTGGGAGGGGGCTCCCAGCTGCAGGAGCTTGCTTCTTGCTGGTGCAGGGGGAGTCCAGGATTTACCTGCATGCCTTTACCTGCATGTGGATAGGGGTCCTAATTAAGTGTGGGGTGGAGGATTTGGGGGGTTAATTAGCCCAAACTGCTTCCAAAATGGCAGATATCAAACCAATAAAAGGCACTCATAACAGACTAGAAGTTTTTACACTGGGAGTTGTTATGGCATAACCATTGGACTTTAAATTTGTACCTTAACCTGTACCTAAAGGACTCCGGGAGATTAGCATCTTATTGGTTTGTCTTGTATGGGTAAAGTTTTTGGAGTGTTCTTAAGTGACAGTTTCTGTCCTTATTTTCCTATTATTTCTTTTTGCCTGGAAGCCTGCAGATTAGATCCTGGCTACTTTAAATTTTTAACATTTTAAAATTTAAAGTATGTATTATTCTTTGAGAATGAGTCAAAAATCGTAAATCATTAAGAGGGTGTGTGTAGGGGGTGGGCGCTGTGCGTCAGATTTCAAATATCAAATTTCTGCATGATCCCACCATGACTTATCATCCCTCAGGGTTTCAGGTAAAAATCTGACAAGCAAACTGTGTGTGATGGCATCACACATGTATGCGTTTCTGGACCCTAATGAATCAGCATCTGTTCCTTAAATTAAGTTGCAATGCAGCCCAGATTATGAAGGTTTTGTATTTTTTGCCATTTTGTTGAAAATAAAGATCTTATTACAAGCAGCACTGTAAGTATGGGTTACTTATAGGATTAAACTTTACTTTCAAAGGTTTAAAATGTGTGGTAGGAAAAATAGGTCTCAGGTCAGTAGTGAATTTTTAATAAAATATTTTTAAATAGCCACATATATTTTAATCTGTGAAAGTGAAATATCATTTTTATGTTTAAACTTTTTTTTACAAAGAACAGAGTTTTGCCCCCAGATTCACAGTGTTATGAGTCACTAGGTTAGATTATAATGATCCATACATAAGGCCAAAGTCTGAAGACCTCATCTAATACTTGTTTATTCAAAACTTCCATAGTGCTTTGAATGTTAAAAAATAGTGAAGCGGTCTGAATATGGCCTGTTGATTATAAGTTATACTTGGGGACCTACCAAATACACAGTTTCATGGATCTCATGGATATCACGTCATTGGCAGTCTCCCATGAAATAGCCAGTTCCCTGTGAAAAAAGCTCAGGGAACCGGCTATGTTCAAAGACCCAGCAAAGAGACAGCAAAAGGCTGTCTCCTAGAAGGGCAGGGGTAGAGGTAAGGGGGCAAAGAGAGAGAAAAGGCAGACTGCCCATCTCCTGAAGCGGGGGGGAAGGGGAGTATCAAGGGGAGAGGCAGGAAAAGTTTTCCTTGCTCCCTCCCTCCTGCCTTCCTGGCAGCAGCATGCAGTTGTGCCCCTTTGGTGCTGCAGGGCAGGCGGGGGTGCGTCGCCAGGACAGTGCAGGGGGCACAGTGGCAAGGAGCTTCTCCGCCCAGCCCTGCTCTGCCCTGCCTCGCTGGGTCCTGCCCACCGGGCCCCGGAGGCCCTGGGGGAGGGCAGCAGGGCAGGGAGCCCAAGCCTGCAGTGGACAGCCCACCCTGCCTCCACCCTGTGCACAGATCTGGGGGACACAGGTCCCCCCACCCCCGGGAGGTCATTCAACGGCAAGGAGCCAACCCCCACATTGCCCAAGCCCGCAGCAGGCAGCCCACACCAACCCTGCACATGGGCTCCACTCCAACTGAGCTGCCCATGGGGAGGGCGCAGGTGCTGCTGTGGGGGACAGGGGGCTGCACAGCTAGGTCCCTGGCCCCATAGCCCTGGCAGCTTGGGGCCCCCTCTGGCAGGGCTTGGGGGGGCAGGAGGCTGGGGGGGGGCACCAGCGGGGCTGGGGAGATTGGGAGGGAGAGAGGGGCACCAGCAGGGCCAGGGGGCTGTGGGGGGTAGTGAGAGGCACTGGCAGGGCTGGGGGGCTTATGGCTTGGGAGTGAGGGGCCTGGACCTGTGTCATGTGAGCTAAGGGAGCGGGGAGAGCTCTGACTTTCCAGGGTAAAATACCCTAAATCAAATACCAAAATTTATAGGTATTTAGAATTTATTTTATTACTCAGTGACTGATGCCCTGGTAGGCTTCCAAATTGCTTTAAGGTTGTAAATATGTCAATAAAACATTGTGTTCAGTTGATACCTGTACGTATTGTGGTGTTTCATTTTAAGCCTGGACTTGGGGCTTTTAATCAGAGAATTTGCAAATTGTTATCAGGGGAAATCAGGATCTCTGGTGATAATTATTGAATTAACAAACCAAGCAGCTCCAAGTAGGGCTTTCAATCCATGCCTGGGAGGGGCGGGACTTGTGGCACCCCTCAGCCAATCAGAAGTGTGGGGTGGGGAGAGGGGCACGTTGCTCTGCATTCAAAATGGCAGGTCCAGCCATGTTACAGCCATGGAATCGGGTCCATGAATTTGGTAGGTCCCTAGTTACGCTTCAGGAATATGCTTAAAGCAGGCGTAAAACAATTTCTTCTTAAAACAAATATAGACTTTTTGAATGCAGGTTTCTTTCAGCATGGGCTTACGCCTGCTCCTAATGTAATTTTCTAGGAACTTCTGTGAAAGCAAGTTAATGAAATCTACAATTAGAAGCTGTTGCTAAAGTCCGAGGATTTAAATAATATAAGGAGAATCACATAAATGCCTCAGGCTAGGGGCCACATCCTATTATTTGGACGATAAGGTGCCCGGCATGATTTTGGGCACCAGTAGAATAAAGGATAATCAGTTATTCTAGGGCCAGTATCGCTGCGGTCAGAAGCAGTCACGGCTCCGGGGGAGTTCTGGTTTTTTGCCCCACTGTGACTCAGTCGACTTGCCAAAATATTGTCGAAAGCTCTGAGACTATCTGGTCACATGACAAGTGACTGGTTGGTAGATTAACTGCTCGCACAAATCTAAGTGACCCAACTGACACTTCCACTAATCACGTCAGGCCTGTTGAAACCCTGGGACCTCTGGCTGTTTTTTCAGTCATGCAGAACTGCGAAGGTAGCAAGTCAAACACACTGTAGCAAAATAAAATGACTTCCATGCCATTTTTTTGAATATATTGCTCTATAAATCTACCATGGCCTTTTGAACTGCATATTACTATAGGACTGTGGGAAAACCCCTTTTGGGAGAAAAATGACACAGTTGATATTTATCACTACAAAGTCCATTGCAACACACTGTCTCCTTCCATAGAAATAAAGGTTTTTGAATTACAGATGATAAAAACATATTCACACCCCAAGCGAAACCAGCATTTTCCTGGCTTTTTGCCAGTATCGGCTTGGGTGTGAAATTCTTGACATTTTGCATTAATTTTTTACAGTAGCAGAAGTACATTTCCCAGCTGAAAACTCCTTTACCACCCAGTAAATGGCATTGGGGTTGGGCTAGTTTAAAGAGAGCAGACTGAATCTGTAGGCCCCATGGGTGGAGAGAGCTGTAGTCTATGGCACCATGCTACTCCATGTTGTGTACAAGGCCTGTTAATTGAATTTATTCTGGAGCTGTCCCCTACCTCAATTAGGACATGAAACCTTAAAAACAAGCAGCAAAGAATTTGAAGTAACAATCTTTTTCTTTAAAGAAATTGAAATTTAAAACAATATTAATGCACTAGGGAGACTGCATAGTTAAAAGAACAAGGAAACATTAGTATTGAAAATGTTGTAAATTGAGCCACAGTGCTCATCCTGGGTCATTCAAGCTATATATTTGTAAAGATAATTATATTACTTTACTCATGTAACCAGTAAAACGAGAATAGGAAGTAGTGAGTGCGTGCAATGTGGCTGAGTTAGCACTGACCCAGGAACCTTACAGCAGCATTCCCAATATCTAACTCTGCAGTCTCGACATTGCATAAACTTGTCTTTTTTGCATTTATTTTGCTAGCTTTCAACAAACTGGGAGAGAGGATGTTAATCTTAAAACCAAGATCAGAGCCTTACAGTGAGTTCTGGGTTCAGCTGTAATGCTTTCAAAGCTTTAAGTATTTCTGGTAAAATGGGTATTTGTTCCAATGCGATTCTGCAGAAAGAAGGGTAAGGAGTCTTTTGTCACAAGAAACCAGGATTAAACCCCATAAAAAGGGTCTTGCAGAGTGAGGAGAGCAAATGTTAGGCAAATATAGAAAGAATAGCTATCATGACAGGTGATGGCTTTCAGATTGTTCAGCTGTTCCCATGCCAACTGTGACACTATTTGGAAAGAAGATCACAGCCTTTGCTATACCTGTGAGTCTATACCCAGACAGTGACCATCTCCTTTTTTCTGTGTCCTTTCAGAAGCCAGTGTAGCCAGCCCCAGCCAACCTTTTAGAAACCAACTTTGTCTTAACCAAAAATATATTAGAGGTAGTTACACAGAAGTAGAGAGGGCTAGTTGCAATCTCTGTTAATATTACAGAAACCATTGATAAGTCAGCACTAAGACATTAAAATCTATTTTCTGAGGTTACACACGAGCAAAAAATCCTTGCCCTTCATCACAAATCAAAGGAACCTCTGTCCAAGGACTGACTGCACTTTAGGGTACATACAGATGCTACATTAAGATGGACCTAACCAGGGTTAAGTTGATGTAAATGCCCAATCGTACAGACATGCAGAAGGCTTACATTACCCCCAAAATGCCACACTTCATGTAAGTTAGTTCATCTGAATAGGTGAACTAACTTAGATTGAGATCAAGTTAACCTGATCTCATGGATACCTGTATGAGTTCACAGGGCAGCTGCAGGGCTGGGAAAGCCCAGCAGCTCATCCCAGCCCCGCAGCTGCGCTATTCCAGCTTTCCCAACCCTTACTGGGCTATTTTTAGCCCCCCAACCTCTCCCGACCAAGCAACCCTCCTGCAGAGCCACTAGCCCCTGACCCAATCTTGCCTGTCCCTCACCTCACCCCGTATTAGTTACACTGGTTTCCCCAGCACTGGTGAACAGATGCACACAGTGCTCCCGGTCTGTGTTCATGTGGCTTAAAGTGAGCCATGAGAACATAAGCCAGGTGAGGTGAATAGCTGTATGCACCCGTAGTGTCTGTGTACACATATGATATGATCTGTTGATGTGAATGGGAGTTATACATCTGTACAGAGTTAAATAAGAACCCAACTACTCTATCACAGAAAATTAGATCCTGTGATCATAGACATCAAATTACAGTCTTTCAGAAGTAACTTTTATGAAAGTCTTTATGAAAATGTAACTTGAAAATACAGTGGCCTTACCTCCTTGAAAATGACATTCAGTTAGCAAGTAAAATTAGGTCATGCACAGAAATTCCACTTGTTGACTGCTAGGAAGTCTAACAGCAAGTTAGAGTTATAATTAAGGTAGCTTGGGGTCCCTTATAACTAGAGTAGCTTGCTGCCCACTATACATCAAGATAAGGGTCATATGATTTCACACTTTTCTATACTTTATACTGGGACACCCAATCTCATTTATTGTCTCTTTCATTATTGCTAAGGCCGAATCCTAGCTTTCTATTTTGTTTAAGCAACTTCAGAAGCTCTGTCCTTTTAGATGGTCCAACCATTCACATTCTTTTTCTATCTTTGAAAAAAGATCATCACATCTATGCCCCCTCCTACAACTGTGCTCTATGTATGGCACTAGCTGAAGGGAGATAGTTTTTATGTTCTGGCAGAGACTGTCTAACAAATGTTTGTAAAGTCTTCTGTTCAGTCAGCGCTCTGGAGAGAGAGGGTTCTCTGCTCAAATGTCAGATCTCTTAGTTTTAAATGTCTGAGCCAGATCTTCAGCTGCTGTCATTCATCTGGAACTGTGGTGATTCATACCACGTGGGGATTTGGCCCTCTACATTTTGAAGGAGATTGATAATTTTATAAGAGAGAAATTCTCATAAGGAATTTCTATCTATATCCTCTTTTGGGGGCCCCAGGCATAGCACACAACTATTTATTTTGGTGTTTTGTCATATATGACAGAGATCCCAGAATGGATTTTTTTCCATGTGATATGGCACAGTTGTATAAATACTTAAGACTGGATGAAGATAGCAGAAAACATTACAGTAGAACAGCAGTGCTCAAACTTTTGGCTCCACAGGTCACGTGAGTGGCCAGACCACGGGCCACATTGGGTCCGTGCACCGGGACATTGTCTCTACCAGCGCTACATGCCTAGATCAGCCCTGCACTGCCCCTGCATGCCGATATTGAGCCCTGTGCACAGAGATCGGGCCCTGAGGCCACCCCCTCCTTGTGCTGGGATTGGGTCCTGGGGCCCTTTGCCAACTTCTCCTAGCCCTGCATGCTGGGATTGGGCCCCTTGTGCGGCTGTCAGGCCCCAAAGCCCCGCACTGTCCCTACCCAGTCCTGCACATCAGGATTGGGCCCCACACTGCCTTGTGTCCCTGATGTAGTGTGCAAGCACAAGGTTCAGAGGGTGCCCCATGGACCTATGGGGAGTCCCACAGACTGGATGGTGCAGCACTGGGGCCCGGATGGGACCTGCCAGCCAGGGTTCAGCACCTCTGAGAAAGAACATTGTTATCTATGGTACTTTGCTCTGTATTGCCATCTAGCGAATGTTGCTGCATGGAAGTTTTTCATCAAATCAACTGTAATTCAGTCATTGATGCATGAGTTGGATCCTGTTCCCTTTAAACAAGTGAGTAGGATTTGGTCCCCAGACTGCATGATGTTTGTTTCAGTTCCAGCACACTCATGTAAAGATTTTGCTTGGTTTGATATTCCCTGAGTTTTGTTTTAAAATGACTCCCCATTTCTAAAGGAGAAACTTAACAGAAACCACCATGTTTAATTAATTGTATTATATAAGCTCACAACTTTGATACAAAGTGATAAATGGACTGAGGGTCAAGAACACCAGGGAACTGTCTGACTAAACTTGTCTCAGTTCTGAGTTTATAACAAGTCTTGGAAACTTTAACCCTTTTGGAGTTTCATCACATACAGCTTTCTTTGAGAATGTTTCATTATCTCTGCACCTGACCTATAAAGTACCCATAAAAACCAAAGCAGTAATACCCCTGCAGCCAGAATGGTTTTGCTGCTCTTGATTCTTCACTGTAATTATTTAAGAAGCTTATCAAAGTTTGAGGGATGAGATTTATATTCCAGTTTTGGCTTGCCTGGAAACTAGCACCTTTGGTCAAATGTCCAAACCATCTGCCTTATTTTAATGGGAGTTAGGCTTTTAACCTTCTTATGTACTTCTGTAAACACCACTAGGCACCTGTCTTTAGGCACCTAACTACTTTTTATCAATCTGGACTCATTTTGAATTTCCCAGGTGCTGTGCCACTTGACATGACAATGTGACTAGTTTTCATGGAGTACAGAGGGAAGCTCAGATCTTTTTGTTGATCTTGTAAGGCCCAGTCCTGCAAAGACTTGCTATGTTTGATGACTCTATAATCTTCAATAGGAACCCTGGGTACACAGTGATTGCAGGAACTGGTTTATATAAGCTTTTAAAGAATTGTCTGTTAAGTGTCCCCATGCCTAGTGACGTCACTAAACCATTCTGCGTGGGAAACAAATCTGAAATACTCCCAACTCTAAGAGAGGCAATCATAAATAGTTATAATTGCACTGTGGAACATCCTTCTCTGCTACACCTGTGAATAATTCTTTATGCCTACAAGGCTTCTTGCATGTAAAACAGTTCTCTTTTACAAGACTGCTATTATAAACCCCCCATAATTTAAAAGCATTTAGTATTTTTAAAATGATCCTGCACTGGCATCTGCTGGTGCTATTACAGTTTAATTACTCACTTAAGGTAGTAAAGCCTCTTCTCTTGCTCAGTGTTCCAGGCAACATTTGTGACAAAGAGGCTATGATGCACGTCCATCTTCAGTGTTCGTGTGGACGTTAAATATGTTAAATGAGTTTGTCTGTCCTTGCTCCACGTAAGCAGAAGAAAGTAAGTAAATAGAAGGGCTGTGAGAGGATGAACAGGCCTAGCACGTTCCGACAGAACACGTCCGGTTCTGAATGACTGCAGCGCTAAGTCCAGCTGAAGATGCCAGGGCAGAGCTCTGGGTCAGCATATAAAGTACCTTGCACATGCAGCTCATGAACGAGAACAAAAGGCAGCACGAAGCACGTATTCACTCCACGCTGCTTGAAATGCTGAAAGCCACTCTTTAGGAGACAATTTACAGAAAAATAAAAAAGTTTACAAACTGCTTTATGAGACAGTTAAATGGTTCTTGGGGAGAGTCTTCATAATTGAATTATAAGAACAAAAGAAATCTGAGGAGCAAACAAGGGCCGTAAGGCCCAACATGCTTGACCTCATTTGGTTTAATTGCACTGCTGGTTCTCTCACCATATCCCTTCACTGGAACACAGTCTCTGGAAATCATTTAAACTCTTTGCTTTGGTTGCCTTTGTTAGTGATTTAGTCAATAATTTTATGACGCTTTTTGTAAAACAGCTCTGCCTGAGTGCCCCAGTCTTTAGAGTAGGCCCCCTTAGGTTTTAACCTTTTACTGGCATAAATATGCCTATCTGAGATCTTTATCAGTGCCTCCAATAAATGTGATGACTTCTCTTTGATAATTTTGAAGTGCCTCTTGTTGTTCAGAATAAATCCAACTCTTCTAACTTTTTCAGCTCAGAACTAGGGTTGCCAGCCCTCTAGGATTGCCCTGGAGTCTCCAGAAATTAGGTATAAATCTCCAGGAAACTGCTGAGAGTCACATGGGGCATAAATGATAAGGCATTCATTAAAATAAACATTAAATATTGAATCCAATTTATACAGTAATCCAGTGGGGTTTAAAATGTAATAGTAATGTGTGTTTCCCTCCCTGATGTAAAGTCTATGCACCATAATCCGTAACGGATATACGCAAGCACGCAGGCATATTTGTGTTGTGTGTCATGGGCATGTTGGCAGCCCAGAAACCTCCCAGAATAGATTCAAACACAGTTGGCAACTATTGGCACCTGTAGGGGGTGCACACGGGTGCACATGCACCCCTTGAGTGTGGCGGTGCACCCCCTGCAAAAAGGCACCACCAACACTACCAGTGACTCCTGCAGGCAGTCGCTAATCACAACCCCTCCCCACACTTGCCACCGACACCACTGGCATGATTAGTGACTGGCAGTATCTGCGGGCTGCCCACGATTCCCACTGGCCACTGCCAGTGCTGCTGGTGGTGTCTGTGGGTGGTCACTGATCACTGGTTGGTGCTCGCCACCCCCTCCCTGCCACCAACAGTGCCATGGCTGCCTGTGGGAGCTTCCTGGTTGCCGTGTTTCTGCTACCAACAGTACTGTCACCGCCTGCGGGAGCTCACTGTGCCCCCCCCCAGCCTCAGGGGGCACGTGGTGTTGTTGGCAACCCTACTGGGAACATATATCCTATGGGCATTGGATGTGATTTCAGGCCTACTGGTACATGTGCTCCCAGGTGAAAACACAGTTCTAGTGGCATGGTGACTGGCACTGCACAGGTTATTCCAGCTGGGAGATCTAGGAAGTGCATGCGCTTAAGGTCAGGTTATGAAATGTAAGAGCACCCCAAACTTTTTAAAATCAACATTTGGTCCTTGCCTTTTCTCATTACTATTCCAGCCTTCTGCTGATGTAACATGGTATTTGCCCTTTGTCTGTTTCCTTGTCCTTCTGTGGTTACAGTAATTTTTTTCTGTAACAATCTCCAGACATCTTTCCCTCTGCATGTAGGTGGTATTTCTGAATTTTGAATGTATGAGCCTCAGTGCCTCCAGATTGATTGCTTTGAACATTATATTTTTCTATTTTTAATATCCTGGTTGTTTCTAATGTTTTGATTCATGCGTTTCACAAAAATCCAGTGCTTTTACCTGGGGTACCTTTACATACACCACTGTAACAAAACCTATTTTTCCCCCCTCAAGAAATCTGAACTAAGGGCGCTGACAGAAGTGACGTTTGTTGCACGATCAGCCCCCTGAAAGTGCTCTACAGCCATACCATGACATAAGTGCCCAGCTGCAGAGCATTTTAAAAGTGGCTGATTGTGCAACAATTAACCCTCATGTAATGAGGGATCAGATGAAGGCACTCCAAAGTGGAGTGCATTCATCTAACTTCTGTCTGCCCCTGTGTGTGATGTGACTGGGGCTGGGCTGATGACCTCGGTGCTGTCTGCAGGAAGGGAGGAAGGATGAGGGCAGGAGAGCATGCTGTGAGCTGGGGTTTGCCCAGCCTGAGCTGCGGGGGTGGGCAGGTGGAGTGGAGCCCTGCCACATCACAGCCCTCCCCCAACCCCCTGCCCCGCCAGCTCAGGCTGGGCAACCCGAGCCTACAGCACACTCCCCCTCTCTCTTGCCCCCTCCCTTCCACCGTGCAGACCCCAGTGTGAGAGAATTGTATTGTCTCCCAGGAGCCAAGATTAGGGACATCATGGGGAAGATCACTGACCTCATCCGGCCTTCCGACTACTATCCTATGGTCCCCATCCATGTGGGAACCAATGATGCAGGCTGGAGTAGTCCGGACCATATCATGGATGACTACAGGGCTCTGGGGGCCGAGCTTAGAGAGTTGGGGGCCCAGGTGGTCTTTTCGTCTCTCCTCCCAGTTAGTGGAGGCCATCAGTGGCAGAGTGCCTGCATCCATGAGGTGAACTGGACCCTCCGGAGTTGGTGTGGTCACGCCGGATTTGGCTTCCTGGACCATGACTCACACTTCAGATCAGAGGGCGTCCTGGGGCGTGATGGTCTCCATCTTTCCCCCAAAGGTAGGAGTTTGTTTTCTTACAGGCTAGTTGACCTCCTCCAGCAGGCTTTAAACTAAGTTTGTCGGGGGATGGGGATCCACAGGAGCAAGAGAAGACTCAATCAGGTGTAGGACCTGCCCAGGTAAGACCTCAAGTATATACCAAGAGACCAGTTGTCTCTCAGGAAGGGGGGGTGCCCAGGGCTCCCTCGGGGGGATTAAGGTGTCTCTTCACTAATGCAAGAAGCACGGGGAACAAGCAGGAGGAGCTTGCTGTCCTGCTTGCAAGTAGTAAAATTGACCTGGTTGGCCTCGTGGAGACATGGTGGGATGAAACATTTGACTGGGCAGTAGACGTAGAGGGCTTTAGGTTGTTTAGAAGAGATGGGAAGGGGAAAAAAGGTGGGGGGGGGGTTGCGCTCTATGCTAGGGAACAGTATACCAGTCCTGCCTTCCAAATGGGACCAGAGGAAGGCTTAACTGAGACCCTGTGGGTCAAACTTCAAGGAGGGTGGGGGGAGAGGGATCTGGTGGTAGGGGTTTACTACAGGCCACCACATCAGGAGGAAGAGCTGGATCTGGACTTCTCCAGGCAGCTGGGGGAGGCCGTGCGTGCAAAGGATGTTGTGGTCATGGGGGATATGAATTACCCTGACATCAACTCAGAGAAGCAGTCGGCCAGGTCTAGCCACTCATGAGGGTTCCTGACGTGTGTCCAGGACCTACCCCTCGTGCAGGAGGTACTCGTCCCCACTAGGGGAAATGCCATACTGGATCTGGTGTTAGCCTCTGGGGATGACCTGGGGGGGAGGTGCTAGTGCAAGGGAGGCTAGGGGACAGTGATCATGAAATGATCCAGTTTGCAATTCAGAGAAAGGTGGGGAGGGTAACTAGCAAAGTGCAAATGCTTGACTTTAGGAAAGCCAACTTCGATGTGCTCAGGGCAGTAGTCAGGGAGGCACTCGGAGCCCAGGGGGTAGCTAGTATGGGGGTCCAGGAAAGGTGGTCCTTCCTCAAGGAGGCTATCCTTGGGGCACAGCAGGATGCAATTCCTCTGTGCAGGAAGGTGGGAAAAGGGTCCAAGAAACCTTCATGACTGAGCATGGATATCCAGGGTGGCCTGAGGGCAAAGAAAAAAGTGTACTGGTGGTGGAAGCAGGGGGCAGGGACAAAGGAGGAGTACACCTCCCTGACCCAAGCTTGTAGGAATTTGGTAAGGGAGGCTAAAGGAGCACTGGAGTTTAGATTAGCTTCTGGGATTAAGGATAACAAAAAGTCTTTCTTCAAGTATACAGGTACCAAGAAGAAGTCTCGGGGTAACACTGGACCCCTACGGGGCAGGGCAGGGCAGGGCAGGGCAGGGCAGTTGGTGATGGACGCGCGAGAGAAGGCAGAACTCCTCAACAAGTTCTTTGCCTCCATGTTCCTGTCCGCTGACCATGGGGTGCTCTCGCTTGACAGCGTAGAGAGGCCCAGCAAGGATGCGAGTCCCCCAACTGTTAGTTCAGACCTAGTTAAGGATTACCTGGAGAGCTTAGATATGTCCAAGTCGGCAGGCCCAGATGACCTTCATCCACAGGTGCTGAGGGAATTGGCTGGTGTCATTGCGGAGCCATTGGCATGGCTGTTCGAGAACTCCTGGTGCTCGGGCCAAGTCCCTGAGGACTGGAAAAGGGCCAATGTGGTCCCTATTTTCAAGAAGGGGAGGAAGGAAGAGCCTGGCAACTACAGGCCAGTCAGCCTCACTTCTATCCTGGGGAAGGTCTTTGAAAAAATTATCAAGGGCCACATTTGTGAGAGCCCTGCAGGGGAAGTGATGTTGAGGGGTAGCCAGCATGGGTTCATGCAAGGCTGATCCTGCTTGACCAACCGGGTCTCTTTCTATGACCAGGTAACAAAGAGCTTAGATGGGAAGGAGGAAGTCGATGTCATCTTCTTGGACTTCCAGAAGGCTTTGACACAGCGTCCCACCCAGTTCTGGTGGGCAAGCTGAGGGACTGCGGCAGTGACGAATGCAGTCACATGGGTGGCAAACTGGCTCCAGGGGCGCCCCCAGAGGGTGCTGGTGGACGGGTCGATGTTGACCTGGGGGGGTGTGGGCAGCCGAGTCCCCCAGGGCTCGGTCCTTGGGCCGGTGCTGTTCAACATCTTCATTAGCGACCTGGACGAGGGGGTGGGGAGCACCCTGTTCAAGTTCACTGATGACACCAAGCTATGGGGTAAAGTGAACACACGGGAGGCAGGGACCGCGTCCAGGCAGCCCTGGACAGGTTGGAGAAGTGGGCGGATCTGAACAGGATGCGGTTCAACAAGGACAAGTGCAGGGTGCTGCGCCTGGGGAGGGGGAACCAGCATTATGGTTATAGGTTAGGGGCTGCCCCTCTCGGCAGCACAGAGGCAGAGAGGGATCTTGGAGTCAAGAGTGACTCCAGGATGAATATGAGTCGCCAATGCGACGAAGCAAGAGGCAGAGCCAACCGCACCCTGTCCTGCATCAACAGGGGCATCACTAGCAGGTCCAGAGAGGTCTTGCCCCCCTCTATTCGGTGCTGGTCAGGCCGCAGCTGGAGTCCTGTGTCCAGTTCTGGGCGCCGCACTTCAAGAGGGACGTGGGGAACCTGGAGAGGGTCCAGAGGAGGCCACTCGTAAGGTTGGGGGCCTCCGTGGCCAGCCCTACGAGGAGAGGCTGAGGGACCTGAATCTCTTCAGTCTGCGCAAGAGGAGACTGAGCGGGGATCTTGTGGCTGCCTACCACCTTATCAGGGGCCACAAGCAGGGACTCGGGGAAATCTGTTCCCCAGGGCCCCCCTTGGAGTCACCAGGAACAATGGCCACAAGCTGAGGGAGGAGAGGTTTAGGTTAGATACTAGGAAGAACTACTTCACGGTAAGGGTGGCCAGAGCCTGGAATAGGCTTCCCAGAGAGGGGGTGCTCTCACCTTCCCAAGAGATGTTCAAGAGGAGACTGGATAGGCACCTGGCTGGGGTCTTATGACCCCTGCCACCCCCAGTGCTCCTTCCTGCCCATGGCAGGGGGTCGGACTAGATGATCTGTCCAGGTCCCTTCCCACTCACTGATTCTGTGATTCCTGCAGACAGCACTGGAGCTGGGAGGGGAGGAGTGGGCCTAGGGGAGAGGGGCTGCAGGCAGGCCGCTCCTTCGCTGGATGGGCTCCAAAGTGGAGCTTGATTTCTACACCTGCCCGAGCAGTGGACATCTGTTGGGTCAGGGTGTGGGGGTCGCTCTAACTCAGCGGTTCCCAAACTCTGATAGACTGAGTACCACCAGTTTGAAATGAGACAGCCTTAAGCACCACCAGCAAATTTTTCATACACAAGGTAACAGGCTATGTATTCAAACAACATTAAACCATTTAGTAATCATAAAACATAGTTTTTTTTCAGTTATGGTAGCCATATGAAACAATTGTAAATTGGAAAAAAGAGAGTGTAAACCAGGAGTAGGCAACATTTTTGGTATGAGTACTGAAATAATTACAATGTGTACCTTGTAAGGTGCCAGAGGGCAGGCACACCAGAAAAACAAAACCAGGGTGGAGGGTACATGGCAGGACACACTGCATACTAACATAGTTAATAATCATAAATGTTGCTTCTTTTCTTTTTATTTTTTTTGCAGTAAATACCAGGTCTTCTAAAAATTCTAAACTTCATATACGACCTTTGTTCTTGTGTATTCTTTTTGGTTAAGCATGTAGTGATGAGAAGGGAGAAGAGAGGGGGGAGAAGGGAGAGAGGAGAGAGAGAAAGAGAGGAGAGAAACAGGAGAGAGAGGGAAAGGAGACAGGAGAAGCAAGAGGAGAGAGAAGAAGAGGGAGAAGAGAGAGGGAAGACAGAGAGGACAAAAGAGGGAGAGCAGGCGCTGGGGAGGCGCAGCTGGAGGGGGGTGCTGCCCTGGGGCTCTGCAGACTCGAGCCGCAGCAGGGGTGCTCAGTGGCGCCAGAGGTGGGGCTCTGCAGGGGTGAGGTGCAGCTGCCCTGCCCACAAGGGGAACACCACCCGGCCAGGGCAGGATGCAAGACCCGGGGGGTTCCCTGCTCAGCCTGTGTGTGCCGGGTGCAGCGTGAGTGAGGCAGAGCCCCCCAGGCCGCAGCAGGGACCCCCTGGGCAGGATGCCATGTGCCACCGGGGCAGAGGCACTTGGCCAGTGCACAGTACACAGGCAGCGGCAGTCGGGGGCAGGAGCTGTGTGCACTCTGGGGCAGGCATGGGTGGCATGTGCCCCCTATGCCTGCCCCAGGGTAAGTACAGCAGTAGGACTGCCCCCACACCTCACTGCCTCTGGAGGTCCCCATGTCCCGCGCAGGTCCAGAGGCAGTGCCATGTGGTGCAGAGCCCACCATGCACCCTGCCTTCCCCCACATGCAGATCCAAGGGGCACATGCTCCCCATGCCTGCCCTGGAGTGCACACAGCAGGGGGATCCCCCCCGCACATCTCGGGAAAGGCCCAAGCCGCCTTTGTCCTGGTCCTGCTGTGAGGACAGGGCAAGTCCACCTGAAGGGAGAAAACCCCCGGAAGCACTAGGCAGCTGCTGTATTCTGCACCATGCTACAGCTGCCTCTGGAGCTGCATGGCATGCCATGTGCCTGCCACTGCCGGCCAGGCAAAGGATGCAGTGCAGCCAGTATGCAGCAGGCATGTGGCATCACACGAGTCTCCTGAATCAGCGGCAGCGTGGTACAGAGCCCATCACACAGTGGCAGCCTACCTCTGCCCCATGCACAGATCCAGGGGGCATGTGTCCCCCATGCCTGCCCCAGGGTGCGCACAATGACAGGGAACACCCCCCACACCCCTGGATGACCCGCCTGGGCTCTGACCATCACACCACCAATCCTGGGGGCCCATTCACCCCAGCCCCTGCCTCGTCCCCCCTACCTCCCTCACCGTGGAGGCCTTGATCTGCCCCCGTTCTCCTCTTGCCCCCAACACACTTACCTACTGGGTGCTGTGTTCCTGGCCATGCGCAGCAGGCTGCTGCTGGGCTCTGGGTGTGTGCAGCCCCTCCCCCCAGCCTTCCACGTACCATTTCCAGCTTGTATGCGTACCGCTGGTGGTAACTGTACCACAGTTTGGGAACCGCTGCTCTAGCTCATGATGCTTTCTGTGAAGCGCCATGAGTTAAAACAGGGAGCTGCACATCTGTCAGTGCCTTAAATATTCACAACTGAAGTAGCCAACACCCTGTCTGAAGTCTACTTTTAGATTCACTGGAGGTTTTTCATAGTAAAACTCACCCCACTGTGACACCCAAAGTTCCAGCATCCTGTTTACTTGGGGCTCATTTCTGCCTCAGCAGAGCTGCACTGAGAAGCAAAAAGGGAGGAAGTGTCCACCCCTGTGGTGGGTCTGGAGGCAGTGGGCCTTCCTCTGCACTGCTCTACACCTCGCCTCATCATTACGCTTGTGCAAAGTAGGTGAAAATTGCTGCCTAGTCAGAATCTTTGCTCATACCCAGTTTACACGGGTGAAAGGGATGGGAAACAGCACAATACAGTGCAGGACAGAGCCATCAGGCTTGTTTAAAACATAATATTGCCAGAGGAGCTGAGTTGGCAAGGGAAGTTCTTGAATCATGGGGCTTGTTACACCTGTACAGCAGGTGCAGACAGCATTCTTCCTAGTGTAGGCTCTGATTAGAGGAGCCTGCTGTGAGATTGTGTGTTCATGCAGTCTACTGTACTACCTGACTACATCCTTGTGCTCCAAAATGCTTGCAGTCAAATTAAAGTAGCCTCCTTTGCATATGCTGAAGGGCTGGGGGGGGGAGGGGCGCTCTCTGCAGTTTCTTCCCCTAAGCTGGAGTGAAAATAATTTGTCCCATAACAAAACAGGAGGGTCAGATACAGTCTTTACACAGGTGCATAGGTCTGAGTCTTAGCTGTGATGCTGTACCTGTGGCTCAGGGCTAAGTCACAACCTTTCTGTCTCCGTTTTCCTACCTGTAAAATGAAGATAATTGTGCTTACCTACAGGGGAATTAATTAGCTCTTTGAAAAGTGCTTTGAAGAAGAAAACTGCTACATATAGTAAAAGCTAACTATTAATTATTAAATGGGAGTCAGATTTCAGGAGCTTTATAGCAGGGAAAGGTTAAGAGAGTGTGATAATAGAGAGACACATAATGAAGCACTGCCCTGTAACACTGGCTGCAAAAAGCTAATATCCCACAGTAAAAATTCAGTCTCTGTGGCCCATGTAGAATATTTTGCTCTGTTGCTATAATGATGACACTTAGAATTAGACCAACATAACCTAGAGAGCTCTGGGGACTCATCAGCTCTGAGATTTCACTTAATTATTGGCAAACTCTGTCATTTAGTATCCTGAGCAGGCTGTGCTATGTATAACCAACACATCTAATTTGATTTCATCTTGAATTGCTCCTATGAGTGGTCTTGAATGGAACCGCATCTGGTATCTTGGCAACGTCTCTTCTTCCCTTGGAGAGAGCTGTCCTTGAATCTATAAAACGGATCTCTTAAAGGGGGGAAAAATAAACCCTGTCCAAGCTAACAAAGGAAGGCTTTGCTTGCATGTACATTTGATCTGTTTAGACTTTTAATCATTTTTTCTAGGTAAATTATGTCCATGAATCTTTGTGTTTAAACAAGGGCAGTGGATTTAAAAAGCACTCAAGCTGCTTTGTCTCTAATTGGAGCTTTCAAGAAAGATTTTGTAGCTGCTATGTACAGGATTGAGCATTCCTGATTTTTCCCTCTTTACCACATACAATTTCAGGGGAAAAATATCAAGTATGTTTTCAAAAAAAAAAAAAGAGTGAGTGAGAGAGATGTGGTTAAAAATGTTCAGAAATGGCTGGCCTACTTTCTTAATGGAAGCAAAGGAAGTCCAGAGTGTCAGCCCATGCAGGGCCAGCCACATGCACAAGTTAGCAGCTTGCTGTCCAGCTTGTTGTTCCCTCCAGCAGCCTGAAAAGGAAATTCCTTTTGTCTGACTGCCAGAGAAGAGGAGGCAAATCGCAGCTCAGCACCATGCACTCTGCTTTTCCTCGGGGGCTTGTGAATTGTCAGGTGTGCCCAGCTGAATCGATGAGAGAACGGGCTGAATCGATGAGACCATTCCGTGCTGCGAGAGAGGTGCAAATATGCCACACGTGCGAGTTTATTTCACTAACTGCCTGATTTTCTATTTCTCCGCGAAGAGATGTTTATTCCATATATATAAGGGGCGTAGTGCGTCTGTCTGCGTGTCTGTCTGTCCATAACACTCTTGGAGCACTCTGATTGGTTGTCTCAGCAGCCAATCGCAATGCTCACTGAAACAACCAACCAGAGTGCTCGGCGGAGCGCTGCCATGATGGCGGGAATGGAAGGGGCGGGATGGGCACTGGCTTCACCCCCCTACTATGTCCCCCCCGTCCCTGCTGTCCACCCCGTGCCCGCCGTTCCCTCTGGCCCTGGAGGCGGAGGCAGAGCAGGGTGCTGGCAGAGAGGGACAGAGGGGACGGCGAGGCAAGCTTCCTCCCCACCCTCTCACCCCTGGGTGGTGGTGGCAGCGCGGGGTGGTGGGTGGCACTCCATGTCCCCACCGTCTCCCCTCCACGCCTCTCTCACACCTGTCATTCTTGATGGGCAGTTCACTAGTTTCTGTATAATGATAGTTTCCTTCTGCCATATAGGGCTTGTTCATTCCCTTTGCTTGGCCTTGTAGGCTTGTAAGTGGTGTGAGGTGCTGCAGAATTAGTCAAGTATTCTAGGGGTTTATACGAATGAATCCTACAAACCTGAAAGCATGAGAATTGTCTTAGTTACCAGTAGCTGGTGGATCCCGCTGAGTCTTTTAATGGGACTATAACTGTGACTGTGGCTATGTACAGTCTGTTCTCTCTCCATGGTAAATCACATCTACTTGCAGTGTGATGTGGAAGATATTCTTTCAGATCCAGACAAACAGGGAGGAGCCCATAAAACCTTAATAATAAAATAAACTTTTTCTGTTGGGTTCATTTTTAATTACCCATAACTCAGGACTCAGTTGATAATTTTTTTCAAACATTATTTTTTGCCCACAGACTAAATACTGCAATCTTCAGACCAAGCCACGTGAATATTACTGTGGGACTAAAATAATGGAAGATGACTGCAACCGGAACTGTGGAAAGGCCACTATCCCCTTCAGAAACTACTATTATCCTTGGAAAATTATCCCACAGAGGTGATCCAGTGTTTCTCAACTTGAAGGAAAGCCTGTGCTATCTTGCGTTAGAGCCTAGACACTCTTCCTAAAAGACTAGATGACACAAATAGTCTGTATAATATATATTGTCTGTTTCCTTCCATCAGGACCTCCTGTTTTCACAATTTCTCCTAAGTAGAGTGAAACTGCAGTAAAACCTGCAGTCAACGTGAACTTTTGAACCTTCAATGTCTGAGGAGGCAAAATGCATTCACTAGTGTCTGTTACTAAAAATGCTTTGTACTCACCCAGTAGATTTACATCTTGAAAATTCTGTACAGACATGAATTAGTTAACAGGAGGGAGGTAACCATGAGTCCTCATTATAAACCCTACGTTCACAATAACACGCTGACTTAGGAGCTGCCGGTTGCCCTCCAGGATGACATTAGGGCAGTAGCCTGATGTACCCTACATGTCAATGGACTGCACCAAGGAGAGGTAGATGCAGGGTTATACTCACTCAGGCAAATGAGGAACTAATTATCAAAACAGGGAAGCTTCATTTGCTATTCTCTTTATGCAATTATAGCTCTCCCTTAAAGGACACCTTTCTGCCTGAGCTGACTCATGTCAATACAGTCTGCTTCTTTCAGGCACTGGGTGCTAATTGCTTTTTATTATTTTGTTCGTATTTTTGAAGGGCCTTTTGGGTGGTCTCTGGAAATAGAAATAAAGCAGACCTCTGGTCTTTCCTGATCAAGTCACTAAAGGAAGGACTGTTTGGAATCTGAAGGGACTTGGTTATGTTGTCCAGATAGTAATAGTGAGGAGCAAACTTCACTTCAGTGCAGTTCAGAGTCAGTGGAGATAAAAGTGCTGCTTCCAGCTTACACACAACATCTTTTCCTTTCAAAAAGCTAGACTAAGCTTACAACATGAGGCAAATGGACGCAGGTCAAGGCAAATCTTATCTGTGCAAGTGTATTTATGCATGTTTTCAAGTAGCAATAGGCATGGGCCAAAAATTTGGACCCAAATTTAGATTCAAACTATGTCACTCGGGCCTTTCTCTTGTTTGGTATGGCCTTGCACTTGAAGACTTGGATAAAGTACAGTAGTAGGTGCTTCATACAATAAGTTCATGCTAAGGATAGACTCTTGATGTAGAGATAAATCTGACTGTGCTGAATGAGCCTGAATGTGTGTGAGCTCTCCCTTCTGGGGTTATGGTGTGACATATCCCAGGGTCAGCCCAGGAAAACTGTTTGTACCTATTTAGTAGTCCCCAATTTTACTGCTTGCTTTACAGAGGAGGAGACTGAGGCACAGAGAAGTTAGGTGACTTGCTCAGAGCTCCTGACCACCTTCAGCTATGTGAGCCAGTGGACACCACTGCCTCTTCAAGAACTATTTTGTTATTGAATTTATCTCAGAGATCTGATTTATCTTCTCTCTGAAAAGCATTTGCCAGTGGTTTTCCACTTGATACGTCACAAGCAAAAAGTTTCTTTAGAATTCTCTCACCATCATCCCTTTGTCTGGACCCTTTGTCAGTTCTTCTATCTGTGAATTGGTGATACTGCACATATATCTTCCTATGCCTCACTGGAAAGACCTCTGTGCTCTGTGCCCTGTTTCACTGTTCACAATCACTTATCTAAAAAAATCCTTTTGGATTCATCATAGATTTAAATGCATGTTTTGAAGGGAGGAAAAAAACCCAACTTGTCCTGGTTTGATTTGCAAACAGAAGGAAGATAGTGGTAAAGAGCAGCTTGGGCTCGGTGATATGTAATCTCTTACTCAGGCTGGTGTTTTGTAAAAACATTCTGGTATGCTGATGTCCCAAAAGTACCTGGATTCTTTTCTTTAAAACATACATTTAAAGAATCTCCTGCTAAACTGTATTGAGGAAAGGCTCTAAGTTTTTAAAAATATTAGAAGATAAGATGTTTAAATGTCATAGAGTCATAGAGACGTAGGGCTGGGAGGGATCTAAAGAGATCATTCAGTCCCACCCCACCCCCTGTTCTGAAGCAGACTCCAGTCTTCTTAGACCATCCTTAACAGAAATTTTGCTTACCCATTCTTAAAAACCCCCAGTGCCAGGGTTTTCCCGTCATCTGACACTTAACTTTCATCAATACACAGAGCTGACAGCATTTCAGTGGAATGTCTTAGATTTTAGATTAAGAGAAACAAGATAAACCTTAAAAGAGCAAAAGTAAAGTATTCCTGGAAGAGCAAAATGGATATTTAACTCTCTGAACTGAATGTGCCTCACAAGCTAGCAGTTACCTGCAGTCAAACTCCTTAAAAAGGTAAAGGTGTGTTACAAAGAAGACTATCCTAATGGTCCCTTAGGCAGAGTACAGATAGCAGAGGGATCCCCTGCAGCCCTGTGCCCTGCTATTTTATTGTTGACATCACTTTGTATCACAACCATCTGCTAGGAGTGTGTGCCCCCATACCTGCTTTTCTCTCTGGTGGCTGTTTACTTCTACTCACTGAACCATCTTACTTTCACTAAATCTACTTTACATTCTATGTGAGACACGGAGATCAGAAGCTAAATGTGTCTGAAACCACGCGCAAGCAGACCTCATCCTTGAATCTGAGCTAAGAAATATTAATTCATTTTTCAGTGCCGCATGTTAGGAGTATGCAACCAGACTTGGTTGGCATTAACGGTTGTATAAAAAGTGTGGTGATACACAGGCAAAAGGCACCTGAGCCTGCATTACAGCAGCCTTAACAATTATGTTGTAGAAGACCAGACCTTGAGAGAGAATCCAACGTACAGATTCATTTTACTGCTCTGCGCTCTAGCGTTCCAAGTTCATTTATCGGCCCATCGCCAGCAGAGGGCAATCTGCACAAGCTTTAGTAGAGAAATCCAAGCATCAAAAGCGAAAAAACAGTAGCACATTATTGATCTTGCACTTGGTCTTTGAGTTTTAAACACACTGACTTTGTTTTCCTTTCAAGCTCCAGGTATTCAGTGATAAGGGAAAACACCTGTAGAAATGGAACTTCTTTGAAAAAACAGCATAAAAGCAATCACGGTGACAATCACATTGCATTTGGTTTGTCAAAGAAAAAAGGGATTGTATTTGCTGTCCTCAGGGTCATGGCTATTGCATTAACTGCAGGTTTTTTGCAAGGTTTGCTATTGGCACGTTACAGCTGTGACTTCGGTTTCATTGTTTTCACTCAAATGTAGAGTTGTAAAAATTCTTGATTTAATGGAATAGGTGAGGAGTTCAGGGTCTCACACTCCTCTTCAAGTTCCTCTTAGTGCTTCTTTTCCACAAGACACTGCCTGTACCCCATCAACTCCTCATCCTTTAATGTAGATTATATGACAGTTTAAGCATAAAGAAACTTTTTTTAAAGCCTGTTGGAACTAGAAGGTAGTGTTGGACATCCCTACTCAGTTGCTCTCCATTAAGACTGCACTGTCCACTGCCATTCCCTCTATGGGGCAGGGACTGCATGTTCTTATATATTTGTAAACCATGTATACAAGTGGCTCTAATTTTAGGTGCTGAGCATGAGATCTTTTATTCCTTTCAGAAGTCTTCTTTGGACATGGATGTGGCTCTACTCTTCCTGGACTAAATTGTCACATGTTTCAAGCCAAATATCTGAAAATCAAGGCCCCAAAGGTCAACAGTCACTTTCAGTTAGTGTCTAAAGTGCCACTACACCCTGTCCTCTGAAAATGTGGATTCATTTAAAAAAAACACCTGGTGCACTCGGAGCCTGTAGGAACTGTCCCTTTCTTTCAGCAGTTAAGACAATGGGCCCTAGAAGCTTGTGGAAGGAAGGCTAGACAGAGAATCCAGAAATGTTCTACAATTCCAGGCCAGGTGAAACATTGCCCCCATTTTTTCTTGCTCACCCACGATCTTGTTTTGAGATACTGTTTTCAAAAGGGCATATTCAGGCCATAGGAAAAATCTGATTGCTTTGCAAATGAATGTATTGTGTGCATGCGTAAATCATGGGGTCCAGAATCTGGGCCTGAGCCTTCCTTGACTGCACAGATGTCTCAGGGTAAAATCATGAGTATTTTTTTGGTTATGTTAATGTTGTCACTGTCCTGGAATTATGTGAGAGGCAAGGATTTTTTTAAAGTGATGTCTTTTATTGGATCAACTCTATAGTTGAGATAAAGTTAGGCCACCTTTTCAATGCAAGGTGTTCTTCCGGTCTGAGAAGGGAAGCAGGCACAGCGTTTTTCCTTTTGGCTTTAGTCTCATGGCTGCTGTCTGCTTTCAGAGTCCCATCACCTTTTTCCTACTCTCCCCTTCCCCCCCAGGGTAAATGACTTCAGGATTGTGCCAAGGGTCTGGGAGGGAGTGGGGGAAGGAAAGGGAGTATTAACCTTTTACATTGATTGCCATTCTAAACAATTCCAGCTCAGAATCAATCTCCTTGTTGTTTACTAATTAAATTATTGCCAGCTACACAAATAAACATTACCAAGAGGTGGGAGGAGGGAGGGAATTAGCTTCCATTCACACATTTGGGAGGGAGGGTTCCTCTGAGAAGTAAATCTGATAGCAGAGAGGGCAGCAGCAAGTAGGCAGCTGGCTTGGGCCTCTGCTCCTTCTGGCAGTGCTAGTGGGACTGTGCATGAGTCCCCTTTCTCCGGATGGGCCTGGCCTACCCTGAGATCCATTTCTTAGGAGAAATGGAGTGGACATGAGACCTACACCCTGCCTTGATGATTTTACTTCTATTAGGGGAAATAAAAACCCTTCCCTTGCCCTTCTCATCCTCTGACAACCTATGGAAGAAAGATGAAAGGAATAATTACAAAACCAGATTGGCTTGGGGGGGATATATAATAGGTGGGGGAAATAGTTGCTTCAGCTCTTAGTGTTGTATCATCCTGAGCTTGGAACAATCTTAGTGTCCTGTTGTTGGCACTGCTGCTTTCTCCCAGTGGGCTGGATTTAACTATTGGTTACAGCAGATCAGAAGCTGGCCCAGCCTAAATATACAAGAACATGTCAGCGTTTCTAAGCTCTCAGTTTTCCCATTCATGAGTGTCCCACAAGAAAATAAAGCTGACTTTACACATGGAGGGATTTTAAAAATGATTTCTAGTCTAAAGAGCTGGACAGAGTGCAAACAAAGGGCCTGCTCCTGCTGCCGTGGTTATACATGGGGTGCGCTCCATGCTCTGCTGTGGGCTCTCTTACAAAGAACTAAGTCAGAGGCGGTAGTAAGCAAGAGGCGAGCACTGACACGCTAGCAGACCCTGGAGATTGCCTCTGAGGGATGAAGGAAGAAATACTGTTTGTTTAAAAAAAAAAAAAAAAAACCCTTAAGAGGATAACTGCACCTTCTCCTTAATGAAAATGAGCAAATTCCAATGCGTTTCTTCCTCTGCCTGCTACATGATTTGCTTCAGCTTCATTTCACATGCTGTCTCACACAATAGCCTCCAGGGATTCACAGAGAAAAAATTTAGCTACCTCACCTTCTCTGCCCAACTCTTGCCTTACCGCATAAAAATTATATGCTGCTTTCCTCACAAACCAGCTTTAGTTGTCACTATAGTTAAGACTATGTCAACACATCTATTATAAACTCCTCTTGTCAGGAATTTACACGTTGGCTATAAAAATTCCCTTTTCACTTAATCTTGGCATAGATGGTGAAAGCCTGGGAGCATATTAAAAAAAAAAAATCAACATATAGTATTTAGATTTTAACATGTTCCAAGAAATGAGAAATTCAGAATTAAGGCAGATACTGTATCATCAGACACAGATCTAAATCACCAGCTGCAGCTACTGTGCATCACTCTCCACTAAAATAAATCACTTTGGAATACCCTGTGTTATGTGTTGTTGCAAATATGGGAGCTGTCATGTACCAAGTCAGGGGTGGCCAGTCTGTGGCATGAATGCTGGAAGTGGCACAGGCAACTTCTGTGTGCGGCACTGAGCAGATCAGGAAGGTGACAGGCAGCATAGCAGCCAATAGGGCAGGAAGCAGAAAGTTGAGCAGGCGATTGGGCATGGAGCACAGAGTAGAAAGCAGAGCAGCAGCTTAGGAAGAGGAAGGGGATCAGAGTGGCACTCAGGGAGGGTGCAGAACTAATTTTGGGCATGCCTGCCAAAAAGGTTGGCCTCCACCATACCAAGTCATTTAACAGGAATCAGAACAACCCCCCTATTCTGTTTGTATTACAATAAGCAAGTTGCAAATGATCCTGTGTATAAAAGGATTAAATCCTGTCTCCCATGCCCAGTGGCTGGGCTTAATGCACAAAGGTATAACTTGAGCTAAGAAAGAAGTATATGTTTCTCTCCCCAAGGCCCTGTCACCAGCCGAGCACCTTAATTACTAAAGCAGTTATCCGTACAGCTCCCTTTGACGTACAGAAGTGTTATTGTTCCCATTTTACAGGGGAAGCACTGAGGCTCAGAGAAATTAACTGATGTGGCTATGTTCACCCAGAAAGTCTGTGGCAGAGCAGGTAAATGAACCCAGATGTCTGGCTCACACTCTAACTACCAGACTCCCTCTTTTCTCTCATGGGTTGGTTTGGGATGATCCGGACTGGAGCACAGATCTGGACTCATGGGGTCCCTTCCAGCCCTACATTCCTCTGATTCAACGGCTCTGGAAAGGTAGCAAAGCAATTTCTGGCCCTTAAAAAGCTCTAAGGCTGCATTCTGCCTCTACTGTGCTTCTGCTCTGCTGTGTCCTGCCACTTGGCAGGACACAGCAACCATCAGCTACATCCTGTTTCTCCAGGCTCACCCTGCTGTATGAGATCTGGCTTGAGCTGCCCAGAGGTGGACAAAGCCCTCGTGTGCATGTGTGTCATATCCTGCCATCCCCCCACGTGCAGTGGAACACCAGTTCTGGTGCAGAAGGGACTGTAGGGCAGAGAGCGCAGGATTTGCTCAATATACTATAGCTGCTATCATTGCATTTCATCTAGTCATACACAGATTGAAACTGAAGCTTACACCGAACAAAGTAAACTACTACATGTTTGGCGGAAGAGACTGTGGTAAAAGAATAATACAGAGAACAGAAACTAATATCATTAAAAACAGTACTTCTCTGTCAAGTTCATCTCAAGTTCATTCTCAGATGCTACAGTAAGTTACTGAGTAAGAAAAAAGTAGAAAAAATTCAGGGCTCTTGATGGCTAAAACCAATGCACCCTCAGACAGGAGCACACTTTTATAAGTATTTTCTCCGCCATGTGAACACGTACACCCACATGAGTAACTCTCTGCATGGGGATAAGTATGCACATGTGTATTCCTCACATCTAAGGTTAAAAGCACGCTTGTACCAGTGCAAACTATTTTTCTAAAGGTCCATTTCTCTAAGTCTTACCTAAACTGCATCACTTTTATTCATGCTCAGGTAGTCCCATTGACTTCAATAGCATGGCCAGAGATTACTTTTACATTTGATCTTACCTTGGAGTAAATCTGGAATTAATGCTTTTGAAGTTGGTGTAAAAGCAGGTTGGCATCAAAATGAGATCCAATAAGTGCAAAAGAAATTTATAAAGCAAGTTTTTGTGTAATATGCTCCAATGGCTTTCAATAATAAAAAACACATTGTAAATGGCCAAGAAATTAATCTTTAAAAGGCAGCTGTAGCCCATGTGTATTAGCTATTTTTCAAAGACATTTCCTCTGGATTTTTGTTACCTTATTTAATGCGTATTTTCAGCTAGCAGAGATGTTATGCTCCATGGGATAAATATAATATGCATTTTTAAAACATTTATAAATATGTATTCACCCTATGGACCAGCATAGCACTGTAGAAGCTGTGTTATGGTTTGCCTTGAGAAGAAAGCAGTCTTTAAAAATAATTATATATATACTGAGGTATATTCTCAACACAATGCATGGGGATTTAGCCACATAAATTTCATTAACACTAATGAGAGGTGTGCAGCTCAAGCTCTGCATATCAAGACATCATGCATAAAGAAAAGCCTACCTAATGATGTATTTACTTATTAAACCAGAACAGCTCTGAAGGGCATGAATGTTTATCTATTTTTCTTTATTTTTTTAAAGGGAACTTAACCAAACACACTAACACAAACACACACCCCTCTATCCCGTGGAACTGGAAATATTAATTTTTGGCTCTGTTTTCAGATTTTAAAAAAAGCTGTTAAAACTGCTCTTCAGTCATTATTTTTTGCAACAGGCAAATGACAAATGCCCTCTGCGGGTGCTGCCTGGAAACATGCAAATAATTTAATCTGTATACGGGCCCATCACTTTTGTGCTATATTAAACAGGTGTTGTAGTAAAGATGTCTGTGGTATGTTTCGGGAGTGCTGAGGTTGTGACACATACCAGTCGAAGCTGGGAAATTCACAGTTCAAGCCAGCTCATTTTTTCAGCTCACTCCTATGCCTTTTAAAAACTTTTTTCTTTTGTGAACAATGGAGCGAGTAAAGGGCAACGTGCCTGTGTTAAGTGAATGCTCTGTTTTTAGTGCGTGCATGTGGGCCGCAAGCTGGAGGTCCTTTCATTACAGTTTCGTTAACTCAGAACATGAAAGAATGCATGACTATTTTGGTCGTAGTATCAAACATGATTGCTTATTTTCTTCTCTACATTACAAGTGGATCCTTTGTTCGATGGATACAGCATGTGTTTGCTGCCAAGTTCAGGGTCTTAAGATGTTGCTCCAATGTATCATTTGAACACTTCGATGCCATCTACTAGATCATTGTGTTACGGGGCCAAGTTAGGGCCAGCAGGGTAAAGGCAATTTATAACCCACATTGTGACATCAATCTAACCTAGCAACCTCCTTAGCAACACTGCCAAAGCATCACAATGTGGCCCCCATAGCTCCGATGATATGAAGATAGCAGCATTGTTAGGGTGGGAGGCTGCCACTTTGGCCTAGCAACAAATAACAGCCTGACCTTGGGATCTATTGAAAGCTGAGAAGCCAAGCAGAACAGAGAGAGAACCACAAATGAAAACCCACGGGTTCCTGCCTGTTTCTTTTATGTAACCTAAACAAATTCTTCAGCGAAAAATACAGCTATCCATCCAGACGCTCTGTGCGTGTATATTCAACATTGCCTTTCCACATGGATGGTTAATAACTATGCGGCTTTTGCATTGGGATTCAGAAATCTTAAAATCATGGGAAAAAAAAAATCACCTTAGATAATTTGAAATGGTGACAAACAAGTTGCACATTGTTGTGACAATGTGCTGGGCATGTCAGATCTTACACTTCAGGTGTTAAGCACCAGCATCTGCCTGGTAGCTGCAAAGTGGATATTTGGCGTACTCTACAAAGCTAATTGCTGCCAACTTGTACGTAGTTTTCTGACACCTAAAATAACTAAATGGATATAAATCATTCCCCCCCTTCCTCTTGTTACTTATTCAAATGTGCCCCCTATACATGCCTTTGTGTCCGTTCTTCTCCACGCGCAGCTGCTGATGTAAGGTAACATTTCCATCTCACACAAAACTTATTGGGAGACTAGCTAGCTAATATTTTGGAGTTCTGAGGAGTTGGGCTTCATCTGATGGACTTGATCTTTTCAGTTTTTCACTATGGTAATCCTATGATCTAAATATTCGGTGTTCTTAATTAAATGCCACTTCCTATAATATTGCCAGAGTTACGATGATTTGACAGGGAACTGAGGGAGAAACAAAGCCCATGGAAACATGAACGAAGAGGTGGAGCTCAAGGCATAAACATGGAGCAAATTGCACTGTGGTGGCTGTGCACAAATGAACAGGCTGGGCATTTGAAGGGCTGAGAAGCCAGCACGCTCTGCAGGGACAGGCAGAGATTAGAAAGCATAAGAAAACTGCCCCAGATTTGTCCAGGGGTAAATTTGCCACTGTTGGGCTAGAGCTGCATTGCTTCCACCATGCTTGCATCATGTGTTTGCAGCTTTTTAAAACTGGGAGAGCTGGACTCTGCAGGTGAGTCCATTGATTTGTCCATGGAGAAATGCAAAGGGATTTGTTTGTTTCCGGACAGGTAGACAGGTAGACAAGGTGAGTGAATCTGACATCTTTATTAGACCAACTTAAAATTAGACCAACTTGCTGGACAGGTGGCACTCCAGTCAGTATGACAAGCTACACGTCCACCCAGAGCCTGAGCTTCTAGCCTGATGTAAATTATTGCTGAGTAAAATTAAGCCAGCAGTGTCAGTCCAGCAGCTCCAGTGGGTAAGACTAACCTGTACTCTGGCAAGTTCTTGGATCACATTAGTGATGACTCTTCCCCCACCCCCCATAGCTGATTTAACCTACCAGTTGGCCAGTGCAAGGGAGCTCAAATTACAGCTGCCTTCACCCTCTTTAGCAATCAAGATAAACAGATCACTTCAGTTTGCATCAGCAAAAAACATTTCTTTATGACCCATAACGCTTTCATGTGTTCATGCTTTTTAAAAAAGTAATATGTAAGTGTGTAAGTCTGTGTGTGCGTGTGCATAATTCTAAATTTTTGGAAGGGAATTTCTTTGGGCATTTCCACTTTGTTTCTCTTCTATTTTCATATCACTTTCGGTTTAAGAGAGTAGCCACAAGCCACAAACAGCCAATTGCATACTAGCAGTAGACTTTAGCAAAGTGGTTGCTGTAACTTCACTGGAAACTTAGGGTATGTCTGTGCTGCATTTTCAGAAATGACTACAGCTGTCAGTGCTGAGGATGGCATATAGTAAGCTGTCTGGAGCTGGCCCTCGATAAAGGTTTCTCTTTGGAATACAGTATCTTTTCCTGGTTTCAGTTGTATCTTAGCAAACTAACTGAATGCAAGGGGCTGAAGGGCAAGGGAGCAGAACTTGGTCTATAATGTCCTTCACTGAATACAAATGTTATATAAATTGAAAATGGATTTGTACAGGCTGAGGGCTGGAAACAAACTCTTGTTAGCGTCTTTTTAGTTTTTAAAGATAAAAACTGGCAAACTTTGCAATGCTGAGGTTGATATGCCACTGATGGTGTGAAAGGAAGGGGAGCCCCCCAGAAGCTAATATTGCTGTATTCCTTTTCTCCTATAGTGTCTATTTCGCTTCATGGGGAACCATAGAGATCCTCTCTGGCTCCAGTTCTGCCCTGCCTGATTCCAGCCTTCCTCTTCTACGTATCATGGGGGGGCTTGGGGTAGAGAGACTGTTTCAAAGAGGCCACTGTGATATGGTGGAGAGCTATAGGTGTTAGTCCTCCAGGCCTGGATTTAAGGAGGGTGCTGGGCATTCTGGACTGGATTTCTTTCCCCAAGTGTGGCAACCTGCCAGTCTATAGCTAATAATGTGCACAACACGCTTTGCAAAAATCTGAGCAGCCTCTCAATCCCCCGCATTGCGTTCAGCTTGCCGCACCTCTACATAATATTCATGCTATGGACTAGTCTGAGGTCTCTTTGGTCCTGGCAATGGTGTTTGCAAGCTGTGGGTCTGGCAAGGGCTCTTCTCTCTAATTGCCAATGCAGTTCTGCCTCTGAGCCAAAAAATCCAGTGTAATGAATAACAAGCGGAGACGCAACGAGACCTGACACCAGGAAAAAGACTTGTTCTCAGTGCTGGAAACATATTCAGTGTGGTCCACTTTCTGAAACAGTAATTGAGGCAAAGACCAGTGTGAGGCGCAGAGGATAAAAGCCTCCTCCATAAATGTGCTCAATTATAGGACAGTGCTTTTGGTGACAGATGTTAAGCCTGCAATGCACTAGATTCTTTCAATGCTGTGGATTTAACCTGTTTTTAACGACAGAATTTTTTAAAAACTAAACCTTTTTTTTTGAAGCTGAAATGATTTTATTTCATACTCTGGAAGCTCCTCAGTCCCAGTGAGGACATGAACGCCCCCCATGGAAGGTGGCTCATTGAAATCAACAGGGATGACTCGTACTCTACAGGGAGAGACTCAAGCTCCGTTTCTAATGAATGCCTTCACCAACCTGAGCACTCATGACTTTGTGGGAGGAAGGTGGGGGAGGAAATCTGTAGACGCTGGGGGTGTTGGATCCAGTCTTCATTTGAACCCCTGAGGGCTGGTTGGCAGTCATGGAGTCTGATGTTCAGATGTATTCAGATCCAGAACTCAGGACTGGGCCCATCCATGGTACGGAGTACGTTAAGCCCAGTATGTGAGGGCCATGGGAGACACGGCATCACTCCAACACATACAGTCTTCCAGTTGGGGGAAAGCAACCTAGCATTTGAGAGAGGAATGTGGCTATATATAAGGATCGTCAGTGCCTGCAGTTAATGCCAAGGTCAGCTTTTCAGCTGACACTTGTGCCTTTAGGCTGTGGGGGGAAGGGCTAGTTGTACTGTGTGGCGAAGCCACAAGATGTCAGGAGATTGCTGCTGTGATTCACTATGGATTAGCTGGGCACAAAAGGTATCAGGGAATGGGAACAGGCTGGAAGATTTTATCGTAATTTTTATGACCGGCCTGCTTCTTAACTGTGCTATTTTGTCTCATCCTCCACGCCCCTTCTGTTTCCGGGCACAAAGGCATGAGCAAGCAAATGAGAAATCCTCTCTCCCGTGATAACTGTTCTCAAGTCCTTATTTCCACAGCTTGCTCAATTGCTATCCATTTGTCCCAAGGCAGGTTTTCCCTATGATGTTCTGCTTTAACTGATTAATGGTGTGCATTTCCACTGTTGGGGGTCTTATCCATTATAGCATATTGTGCAATCACTGACTAACCTCTGTGTTTTAAGCAACTGGCATTGTATTCACCTACAGTCCCCTAGCAAAATGAACTATTGGGCTAGTAACGTGCGAGAGAACAGCAGTGTGATAGAAAAATCAGGTTAATAAAGAGTAAACAAAATGTCACTGTCTGATCGTGAATCCAAATTCTTTGTGTTGAGCCTGGATGGTGTTAAGGTAAAGAAAAGTGAATAGCATGGATGTCTTGTTAGCAGCCAGTGTCCTGCTAGTGAGCGAGCAGCTCTGTCTACCAGTTACTTGGCAAACGCTACAGGATTCTGCTTTTATTCTATTTCTAACCCCTTTTCCTGCAGCTAGAGCACCCTTCACGGGGTTTGCTCCTTGTGCCTGGGGCACACAACCGAACTTGTATGCTACACAAGGAGGAACACCTTGTCTGCATAATTCAGCTGAAGTCGGCAGCAGTTAGGGTACAGGTGATTGCTGGTTTTTTGCACAGGAATTACACATAGGTCAGGGCAGATCATTCCTTTGCGTCCGGACAGGTCACATAGCCAACATCTGGAATGGATGTGGGACATTATCTCAGATGACACGAATGGCTACCATTTTGCTGCTTTCTTTCAGAGCAAGAACAAAATGGTGGCTCAGAAAATGTGCTTCATGTCTTTCTACACCTCAGATATACATATAGATCACACACGTGCCTGTACATGCAGAGTGAAACTCTTATAGAGAAATCATGTTTTTATAGAAGGGCTTTACTGGAAGAGGTTCTCTGTAACCAGGATCTGTATAGTACAGTGTGTGAACCAGTTTGAGACATTCAGGTCCCAACTCTCCACTGCTTTGCTCCCTGTGTCATCACTTCTGTTAGTTCAAGCTGGCTGTAAGCCATTGCTTTTCCAAACTGATAACACTGTACTGTCACACTATGCTTACTTTTCCTGGCTATAAATGAATATATAGGGATGAGGTAGTAGAGGATCAGCCCTTCACCCTGCCACACTATAAACCAAATTTCACTGTGAAGCAAGCTGTACAAAAAAACCAGCTTTATTGGGCAACATCCTCTCTTAAGATACCTTCTCTTATACATTGAATCTGACTCATCATGCTGATTTACCGGCTTTATGACAGCGTAGGTCCACTGACTTCAGTGGACCTACATGAACTTACATGGAGTTACACTAAGACAAAGTGGTGTAACAGGGTGGTGAATCGGGCCCACTGAATGTAATACAGCCTCACTTTTATGAGGCGACCAACCGCGCTCAGACACTGAGTTCTGTTGGTTCTTTGAGTTACCCTACATCAGGTTTCATTATAAATCCACCTTCCTAAAAACTGGTTGTTTTATGGATACTGCACATATTAGGCACTAGTTCCCCTTTCACATCATGCCATACATATACTCCTCCCATCACACAAAAGACTTACTTTTGTGTTAGTTTTGGTGGTTGTGGCAAAAGATCATTTGAAAGTAATGTCATTATTAGCTACGTTATCAGTAATATGAAAGCAATGACATTTTGTGAATGTGTTGGTTGTTTTAGCTGGACACCAGGTACGTTTTGTTAGTTGGTCTAAGTGGCATACCATACGGATGATGGCCTTTATCTTCTGTCGGCAGCTGGTGTCAGAATTGACCTGATATTGGACAGGGCGGAGCCTCCCCTTTGAGGTCAGGCAGCTGGTGTCAGCAGGCAACAAACCCAGATCACGGCCATCCACATACAGCTCACAAGGAAAGCAACTGGACCTTGGCTTTATGTGATGCTCCATGTCAAAGACATGACTGGCAGGTTTGCACCCAACACACCACCAGGCCATGTTTTAATGTTGTTCTACTGAAGATGTTTGAAGGTAGGCATGAGAGATTTTTCCTCTTTTCCCCTTGCCTCCCCACTTACATGGCTTCAAGCCTGCTGCAACAATTGGGTGGGCTTGGCACATCTGAAATACCCTTGTCATAATGGATGCTGGCACAATGTAGTATCCCAGGAGGGAATGCGAGAATGCAGGAAGTCAGAATCACCCAGGAAGGAGCAAATGACCTCTGTTTTTCCAACTGCAAGAGAGAGAGCTCCAGCTTGCAATTTATCACTCATTTTTGCTGTTTCTCATGAATTTACAGGCAGCCAAATGTGGTAAATCTGAGAATATCCAGTACAGATTACTGGTAGGAAACGTTTAGGGTAAAGAACAGATAGGATAAAAAGAGAGAGGGGCTCAGTAAGTTAGAATCAGTCACTTAAAATAGCAAAATGTTCACCAATGAATAAATTATCCAGTCAGCCCAGTTATGTAAAAGTCCCATATAATCAGCATGCATCATAACAAATTAAAAATACTCACACTGTTAAAATTACACTTTTGTCAGTGCAGTATGAAGACATGTGACATAGGATAGTTCATCTGCATTTATTTATCTTGCTCTAGCTTCAAGAAGGGTCACTGGCAGTGGATCTTGAGGTGGGACATTTAGAATGGGGTCTGGACGGCTTGCATTCAGGGCATTGGTCTCAGTTTACTCCTAGGACACTGAGTTGGTTTTGAATACAGCAATGACTGGAAGTTACCATGCAACACTTGTTCTGCAAGTCTGTATGAAATGTCTTGGATGCCACTGAGTTCTTATAGACATATGGTCACATAATAAAAAACAAGCGCAGCTGGTATAATTGTCTTATTCTGGAAGTGGCAATAGAAAGAACAAAGATTTAGTAGCTCTGAAGGGTGAAATCATGGCTCCAATGGTGTCAGTGGCAAAACTCTCATTGATTTCAGCAAGATCACAATTTTGCCTGAGCACAAATACTGTCTTCTCCCTCCTGTAGGCTGACCTTCTCAGTCAGGACTGATGTTCACTAGTGGAGTAGGAAGGCTAGAGGAGCTTGCATTGTTTCTGTACAATCTGCCATTTTGCAGTTATATGTTTTGTTTCCAGCAGGGTCAAGTTAACACCTCCTTTCACTAGCAGTGTCAGCTTTAAAAAAGTAGGCTCTTCTGTTTGTGCAGCTGTAAAATACATAGGCTTTCCAGTCTCTTCCTCAGTTTTCAGGTAGTGTTCAGGTAGACAGCTTACTGATGGGAATTACAAGGCAGAGTATTAAATTCAAGTTCAAAAGATAAATGAGGGGTGAGGGGTCTGGTGCTGCACTCCTGTAAGCAAATGCTCCCACTTAAATCACTGACATCAATGGAAAGTAAATTTACCATGTGAGGATGTGAGCAAGGGTAGCAGGATTGAAACATAAAGTTTTAGGTACCTGCAGAAGCCAGAGCCACTATGCACTGGTTCTCAAACTGCATTGCAATTCAGTCAAAAATGTCTATATTTTAATGAGAAAGTGGGGCATATAGATGAGTTTTACTATATGAACATATATTATGCAAATCCAAGAAACAGCAAAGAAGCAAGAATATCCATCCTCTACTTTGTGTATTTTTAGAGCCAAGGTACAGGTTGAGTGTGTTATGCCCCAGCCACTTTATATTTGTGTGATCCCCAAGCAGACCACAGCTTGGTTTACCAAGAAGCAGATGGCATTAGCTTCATGATTATGACACCAGACTGCTGTGGAAATATTCATGTATTTGACCCTCTCACAGTTAGCATGTTTCAGGGAATCATAGTGCTTCCATTTCCCCAAACTACACAGAGAAAATCAGCTAGAAAGTGATATTTCTTTCTATGTTATCTTGTTTCTATTTTAAAGAGGATTGGGGAGTACAAGTAATAGTAGTGAAATGTGAAAATTGTTACCTATCTTAGGAAGCATCTTTTAAATATATACACACACACATGCAGGCATATGTGTGTGCTTCAAGCTCTCTCGTTGTTATTGCACAGTTTCGAATGCTAGAAATAAGATGGCTGCTATATAGCATAGTCTACAAACAGACTGAAGATGGAGGATACTGTTTTGTTCCCTGTGAAAATCAAAGTTAGCTGTGCAAATAACTTCCTGGAGAATTGATCGGCATCCTTCCCAAGTATTAATTGGTCCATAAAATGGTATTGTACAAAAGAAGGTCCTTTTTCTTTTGGACCTCAACCCTTTCTCTCATTTCTTCTGATCTAAAATATTTAAATAATTGGGGATACTTTTTAGTTTCTTACAACAGAATCTACTTAGATCTGTGTAAATATGTGAGTAGTTATTAAATCAGGAAAGAACATTATCAAGCCTTGATGTCCCTAGCAGCAGTGAACTGGATTCTTCAACTTCTGCTAATCATTTTTCTTTAGTTTCTAATGAGATCTTTCTACCAGTGCACAAAGTCAGTTGCATATCTCAGACATTAACTTACCTTGTCATCAGTGTTGTCATTTGCTTGCAAAGCGTGTAGAAGGCACAGTAAGACCACGTGTATCCTGTGGCTGGAAGTCAAGACTCATGCCAGCTAACCAGTTTTACCTAATCAACCTACAGCCAACTGAAATTGCTACAGGCACTCCAGAGTAAAAGAAGGTAAGGTCAAAAGAAAAAACTCAATGTCCTAAGTGAACAATAACTGGATAATAACGTTATTTTGGCTGAACCAATAACTCAAGTGACTTTGCAAGGCTGCCTGGTTTTATAATGCAGCAGTGTACCATGTCAAAAATAATGACGGTGCTTTTCTGTTTAAAAGTGTTTCTAATAGTTTAGGTATTACTTTATTGTATTTGTGGAAGATAATAGCAAGAAAAATCTGATTTTAGCAGCTGAATGAGAATTTCCCTTTAAATCACTGGAAACATTTCTTCTATCCAAGAAACATGCTGCCTTTGCTGTCTGATCACTCACAAATATCATGATATCATTTCCAATTCATGCAGGTTTGAACTTTTTCTTCAGTGAACTTTGCTGTGTAGTGATTTAGCACTTTCTGTTACTTTCTGGGAAAGTTCTTGCAAAACCATTTGATGCAAACTGAGCACCAACATGATGGATCATTTTAAAAATAAATATTAAAAGAACCTGTGTTCTGTCAGTTCAGCCATTTCTTAGGGAACAAGGACCGCAATGTGTTAGGACTGCAGCATGCTGTAGTGTGGTTTCATGCTTCATGTTCGCGGAAAAAACAAGTAGACTCCAGCACGATTTGTAAACCAATTACTGCTTCTGGAATTGATAGTCTTGTGCTGCTAAGTGGGGGCTAACGGGATCAGGTGTTTGTCACAGTGACCAAACTAAGGCAGACAGTAAATTAAGTGCCATCCAGAATGGCAAAGAAAACATTAAGTTTCTTACTCTAAATTAATGATCTGAAGCATTCATTTAAACTTTGAAGGACTTAGAGCCTGGAGCAGTGTATTGTGGCCAGTTGACATGAAAAAGCAACCATATAACAGTGGAGAGAAAACTGAGCGCCATAAAAGCCTCTGCTAAAAAAAAAAGTTTGCTGCTTTGCAATGGAGAGACCACAGATTCTGCTATCATTTGCCACTAAGTCATTTGCACCTGAAAACTGTAGATTATCATAGAAACTATTTGGGCATACACATGACCTCACAAAAATGGACGCCTGAAAAAGAAAAAGAAAGATTTTTCCTTATGCAGAAAAGGGAGCTATGAGTTTTACATTCTTTATAAAGGAACTAAGCTTTGCTCTTGTACTACTGATTGGATTAGGTAGTGACTAATTAGATGAGGTCACCACTTTTGATGTCACATACCTACAGTATTTATGGACAATTTGCTCATTCTAATTAACAAAGCAGAAAAAGTTGCTTGACAAACTTCATTTTCCTGAAACTAAAAGACTTGAATTTGTTACACGTTTGATCTTCTTTCAGTGGCTATGTTTGCTTTACATTAAAATAACTTCTAACATTCCCATTAAGGATAATCCCTCCAGCAGCCACAGTATGACATTTCTATATTAATCTTTTAAGCATTTTAGAAAAGCAAGGTTTCATGTTTTAATAATCACACTGTTTTTCTCCAAGGAGTTGTAAAAATTTATGGGGCCTTTCTATCCTATTTGACTTCTACATCTTTAGAGTTTGGTGCTAATGGCCCATTCAGCCTGCTTACTCTTTGACTCCTTTTTTATTTCTTTTTCATCTTTGCACAAAAGAAAAATTGCTTCCATGCCTTATGCTGTTGCAGATGCTATTCAAGTGGTAAAGTAATTTCAACCCAACTAGCTGAAAAAAATAATAGTTTACTCTCATCTCAAAATCACTTGGGGGTCTCCACTATGACATGCGCAAATAAGCCCTTCAGTTCTTAATTAAAAAAAAAATATCAGCAGCTTGCTTTAAAGCAACAACAACAGTGTTTATCATGATACCCATCCTTTTTTAAAAATTACTTTTTCTCCTCTTTGTTAAATATTTTATCTCCCGTGTGGATTCTAAGCAGCAAAGGAACAAGAATAGATATAATTTATCTCTTATAAGCATTTAAAAAAGATGGCAAAAATGCCTTTATAGCCTTTAAAATGCAGAAACCAGTCAAACTCCACCATATAACAACAGCACAACATAAGGACACAAATCCTCCATTCTGCTTCACAGCTCTGTCTGTGCCCTGAAGGTCAACAAATGTGGGCCTTTTGGATCTAGAAGGTTGATTAAATTCTGAAATGAAGGGAAAACAACTGGCCTTATTTAAACCAAGGATCTGTGGCTAGATTGCCTCTGCTGAGCACAGTAGCTAAAGCCCTGCACAGGCAGAGATGCAGAGTGATGTGCATGCACATCTCAGAGCATTTGGAGCTGAAGAGTTCCCAATAGAAAGCAGTCAGCCCCAGTGCAAATTACAGAATCCTGGTGGTGTTTCCAGTGAGATGCTCCATCCAGTGAGCGAGTCGCTATGTTCTGCACCAACTTAACTTTCTGAATGGGATTTGGGGTTAGTCCCATGCAAGGTGTCCTGCAGCAATTGAATATCAAAGCTTCAGGCATCCACATCAAAAGAAAAGATTTCAGCTATATGAAAGCTGAAAAAAGCAATGCCAAGCATGGCCACTACCTGATCATCTGAAAGCATCAGGTTGTCTAACCAAGCCCAAACTGGGAAGTCAGATAATAAAATTATGGTCAATGTGATCTCTGCTAGCGATTCTGGTTGATTCTCCCGACTTGCTCTCTTCCTTGGACTGAACTTCAAACAGTTATCCTTCGCTCATGACCCAAATCCAGCCAGGTAATATGTAAAACTCAATGAAACTGCTATGATTCCTTTACCTGAAGAACCATCATCATGTCTGATGGGTGATGAGTGTCATCTCATCAGCATATTGAGGTTACAACAGCTCATGAGTCCATTCTAATGTATTTGATTGCCCTACATACAAAGGGGCTGATCAGATGGGACCTTGCAGCATCCTGCATGACAGCAGTGAAGTGAACAGTATCTTGATATAATCTGCTAAGCCCTTCAGGGAAGAAGGAATAAAGAAACCTGAAGAGCATTCTTGTCTATTTTTACATATGGTTCCAGGCAGGTCAACAGCAGGGTTTGAATTATGCGGAAGCTAGTATTGGGGAGGGGCTGAGCTCCCCCATAAGAGATATGAGCCCCCTGTAAGAGTTGAAAATCATAATTTGGGGGTCTCTGATTTTATTAGGGCATCGTGATGGGCTGCCCAATTCTTTTTGCAGACCCCCCCAACAGTCAAAGTGTAATTTGAACCCTGGTGAACAGCACTACATGGTCAGCATGATCATAAAGGCAGTTGAAAGATCTAATCATATTACCAGGCACTCTCCAGAAAACCAGCATGGCAAGTATAGTTTCTGTAACACATTCAGGGCTTTAACCAAACTAACAAGCATCAAGAATATTGGAGGTATTTAGTTCCTATGAGAGTTGCTTTGCCATGGCTTTCTCAATGATGTTATCCAGAGCAAATGTATCAAGACAGATTAATTGATGGCTAGATTGCACATATCAGAAGATGGCTTCCTAAATAAAGAACATGCACAAACCTCTTTTGAAACAGAAACTTGTCGCCTTACTTAAAAGAGACTGTGTCAATTATCACTGCCAATAGACTTAATACTGTCCCACTGCCTCCACCAGCCAAGAGAGAGACATCACAGTATCTGTCATTTACTGTATAAGTATAAAGACCGAGTAACAAAAATCACAGAGGTGTGGGCTGGTTATCTGACCAGGGGAGTGGCAACTAGGAACGTCCAGTTCTCATCTGCTTCTGATCTGTGGTCCAGGGTGTGTCACCCAGCTTTGCAGCCTCTGGGCTAAATCTTGAGTCTACAAGCCAATCCAAAGGGGGTTTAAATATGGTATTGTTATGATCCTATAAGATGGGGAGGACTGGTAAAAATGGCATGCTATTCACTCCTAGGTCCCATTCCATTTATATGGCCAGGTTTGCCTTCATCCTAACCTAATCTCATTAATGAGCAATGCAGAATCACTGTGGCATGCAAGATGATGTAGGGTTTCTCTGCATGAGCTGTCTATTGTCTGTTCCTTTGAGCAGTGAAAACAGCCTATCTGCTGTGCTGGGTGATGATGACAAAGTTGTCGTTAAACTGTTCCAGATGTGAAAGACCTACAGACTATTTTTTTGGTCCTTCAGTATCCAGAACTTTGTTCTTGGCCCTTGTTCACTTGCAAGGATTTATCTCTCTGTTTTTCCATTTGCTGATGCTGAATAATGAGTATCATATTTATTGCCTTGTGTCTTAGGAGAACATGGATTCTTCAGCCAATGTTTGTACTGCTATTGCGCAATGTAAAGGCCTGCGTAAGTGCTACTTTTTATTTATGATACAAAGTTATTTTTCATCAAACATTGTTGATGGTATGAATATTATGTTTTCTCTCCTACCTCTTTGCTGGGATTTTAGGATGAATGGATTATTACCTGGCAATACATTAGATTGTTTGTAAGCGTTACATCAAAGAACTGGGTTTGTATAATGAATTAACTGGGGTTTTTTTGTAATCTCTAGAGACCCAGGTTGAACTCTTCCCTAACATGCTCTGCTGCAGTTTATTTGATAAGTCTAAAACTAGGCAACAATAGCTGGAAGTTTGAACAGTTACAATTTTTTAAAAACCACTGGAACAACTTTCCAAGGGTTGTAAGTGGATTCTTCATTCCTGGCAATACTTAAATTAGGGTGTATTTTTTTCCTAGTGTATAATAATCAAAACTGGAATGTATGTGGAGATGTCCTTTGGTCTGTGTTATATGAAAGATCAAAATAGATGACCACAATGGTTCCTTTGAGCCTTATAACTTGTGACTGTGACACTGCCTGACCAGCATATAAGGCTGAACCCTCCCTTGTATCTGTGCTTCACTTTGCACAAGAGATAATGGCCCAGAAGGAAACTGGTTACTGACTCTGCAACTTCTGGCCCTGGCATCAGTTAGAGCAGACTAGGGGCTGCTTTGAACATCATTGACACCTAGTCCTTAAAACAGGGGTGGGCAAAATGCGGCCCATGGGCCCAATGCAGCCCACCAGGCCCCTGGCTGCCTGTCATGCGGCCCTCGATTGCTTGACAAAACTCAGTAAGCAGCCCTCTGCCCGAAGTAATTGCCTGCCCCTGCCTTAAGAGGTGGGACAGAGACAGCACTAAATCACTTTAAATAGCTCACTTTTTAATTGACTTGTGATTTGACCATGGACAGTGGAAACAAAGCCATGCCCTTTGTCTTAAAAAATAGAATACAAATTTGAAAAAGAGGAAGGAAAGTAATGTTCTAGTCCCACATCATAAATCCTAGACTGATACCCGATTTTAGAAACCTACAGGACAGCTTCAGTGCAATACCTTGGTGCCAAACACAGACAATAATAAGACCAAACCTTTCCAATCCTGTGTCAGACAGTCTCACCTCAGTCTCTTACTCTTTATCCCCTGAGCTGTAATCATTTTGCATTAAACTGGCTTTTCATTCTGATCAGTGCTAATCACAGTAGATGATTATGACACTGACTATAGTTTTTATAACCTTGTTTATCAAACTGGGCTGTATTCTAGGCCTATGTGAAGCGGCTAGTATTCACTTTGGATTCAGATTCAGTCAATTCAGGGGACAGCAATTTGATTTGGTGATTCAAATTACCGTCCCGATTCGATTTGGCCGAATCTCCAAATCAGCCAGGCCCATCCCCTGCCCCTCTCCCAGCCCGGCAATGGCTGCCCACCCGCCCCAGCTGTGGCACATGCTCACGGGGTGCTGCTGGGCAGGGGGTGATTTCCGCTGCCCCCCCCGCCCCCCGCTGCATGGAGGGCTCTGCACGAGCCCTCTGACCCCTCTTCGCTCCCCCAGGACTCCCCACAGGTGCCCCACCTGGGCCAGCTCAGCCCTTTAAGAAAAAAAAATCCAAAAAACCCCCAGGACTCACTGCTCCTGCTGGCGGGGGGTGATCCCAACTGGCCCCCATTGCCCCATGCCACGTGGAGGGCTCTGCATGAGCCCCCGAAACCGCAAGGCCACTGCAGTAGCGATGAATCCTGGGACTTTTCTCAGCTTTTTTTTTTTTAAAGAGCCAGAGCTGGCCCAGGCACCTTTTGGTGGGGGGAGTAGGGATTGGGGGGGCTTGTGCAGAGCCCCCCATGCTGTATGGGGCAGTGGGGGACAGCATGAGCACTGGGGCTTTTCTTTAAAGTACCAGGAGCTGGGGCAGTGGGGGTTGGGGGGATTGGGCGGGCTGGGACAGTAGGGGGGTCAGGAGGCTGGCAGGGGGGTCGGGGGGTTGGGAGGGGTCCCCCCATGGTCCCTGCCCCCCTCCTCCAGCCCCGCTTCCCTGCTGCTAGTACTTACCAGTTTGAAGTCAGCTGCAGCCACCGGGGACTGCCCAAATCATCAAAGCTCTCCGAATCTTTTCCATGATTCGGGAATTCAGCCAGCGAATCGGGCCAAATCTCCCCCACATTGAATCACCACCCTAACCTTCACGCAGCCCTGCTGTATTCCCCTCTCATTTACACTAGTGAAACTCTGTTGGCTTCAATGGTATTACTCTTGGTTGACACCATGACATATTTTGGAAGTTATAAAAATCGGTTGACCAAAAGGGAAGTATTGGAATCCAGTGAAATTATTTTATGGCCAGCTGCACACTACTGCCACCTTCTTTTTTCACCTGTAAGTCTTGAACAATCTCACTCCTGACAGGGTAAAGTAATATATATTCTACACCCATGTTTTTTTCATTAACATTTAAAAAACCATAACAACCACATTCCACTCTGCTGCCCAAACAAAAAGATGACTTGCAAATTGCTCAAATATTTGTCTCCTTGATCAATAGCCCCTGTTGACAACAGGATGTGTTTATTTTATTAGCATTTGACAACTTTTTATACCATTAACCACAAGTCATAGCTGTTTTGCCCATGGGCTCTTCCATGGATGGGTGAGTTGTTTGTCTCTAGCAATTAGCTGTGTTGGGCAGCTTGTGAGAACATTAGACTTCTTAATCCATGGAGGAGTAGCAGAGAAAGCTCAAGAAAAAAGGTTAATGAAGTGAATTAGGTAAAGATTACGAATGAAATCCTGGCTCCATTGCAGTCAATAGACAAATCCCACTGTGGCCAGGATTACAGCATGTGCATTTATACATACAAGTATGCAAGCACATACAGATTTTTATATTTCCTCTCCTGTTAACTTTGATTGATTTTTCATTTTCCCTCCTAAAAATGTCATGCTGTCTGGTTCTGATCTTATTGATGCTTGTTTTACATATACAATATATAATCAGTACCAGTAACTTGTATAATGAGACAGAAAAAGTGATATTTGCATCTCTATTGATTTTTTTAAAGCAGTCTGCCATTTAACTTGTACAACATGCCACAGTGCATCCCTGTTTTCTTTGCATGTGACTGAACTGAAACAAAATGTTCTTTGCTCATTGTCTCAATATCTACCCTATATTCTTTCATGCACCAGCAATTTTTATCGTCATGTAACTACTAGCTCAAGTAAACCCCAGGTTGGCTGGGACGGTTGTTTGAAGCTGACCATAGCTAGCTATATCAAGGTAAAAACTGCCCATACCTCATCTTCACTAAGCATTTACATCAAGATGCACTGTAAAAACGTACATTTACTGCCATAAAGACATAATCTCTATGTTACTCCTCCGGCACAAAAAGTCCAACTCTTCCCTCATTTTTGCTTAGGCTAGACTAGCTGATAAGTAACCTCACTCTATAAGGCAAGAAAGTTAGTTCCAAGGTATTCAGGCAAAATTAATACTTTAAATTTCATCTGGACACCAGCTGGGAACATAATTTCACCTTCACCTGGACAGTGATCTGGCAGCCAGTGCACTGTTTCCCAATACATTTTACTTCTTAATACGCTCCTATTGGAACTGCTTACTTGACCGTATTGTATACTTTACCTCCATGTGATAGTAATTCATTCTTTCAGCTCATAGTCTTAATTACTCAAGTATACTGTACACACATTAATTCAAACAGACACACACACAAAGAAAGCAAAAGACATTTATGTAGAGTTGTATTTGTTCCTCTCTTATTTCTACTTAGAGTTGATGCAGAGAATTCTAGGCTATTTTTGAAAATGTGGTCCAAAAATACTCAAAGGTGCAGTGTTTTAATAAGCATTAGCTGGCCTGGGGATCCACAGACTATGTGTAAGGGGTCCGCAAAAGATGAATATGATCAATCAAAAGTATGTGAATACCCACACTTACAGTATAAAAGGGTCTGCGCCTCCATTCAAAATGTTTTAGGGATCCGCAAATGAAAAATGGTTGAAAACCACTGATATAGAGATACAATTATAATGTACTATCTGTATTTAACTAGTAAGCAATAGATGAAAAACTCTAATGAAAAAAGTATTTAAGAACAAAAATAAATCTAGAACTGAACCAAGCCTAAAGCGTGTACACAGGCATAGTTTCTTGCGACCCATAATGATGTTAGAAATATACAGGACCACAGGGGTGGAAGGGACTTCCTCCCCCCACACTCTCAGGGAACTGTAGACCTTTAAGCCCTTTCAGAAACCAACCAAGAAGTATTAAAAAATAGTTAGCCTTTTTGGCCTTACTACTTCTTTTGGAAGGCTGTTTCAAAACCTCAGTGCTCTGGTGATTAAAAGCATTATAATTTCCAGTCACTGTTTATTCATGGACAGTTTATCGCTATTGGCTTGTCCTGCAGCTTGAGTGGTTGTTCTTGGGTGTTTACCATTTTGATTTATTTATAGACAGAGATCATAGCCCCCCTTAGCCGTCTTTTGCTAAGCTGACCAAGTCAGGTTCTTTTAGTCTTCTCTGGCAAGATGGGCTCTTCATTTCCCTGATCATCCTCGTAGCCCTTCTCTGTGCCTCTCCCTGTTTGAATTCATTGTTTTTGAACACGAGTGACTGGCATTGGACACAGTGTTCCAGATAAGATCTCACCAGTGCCACGTACATTTGACATTACTGTTTCTCTATCTCTGTTGAAAATGTCTCCCTTAATACACCTTGGCATCATATTATTCTTTCTCCTTCTCAGTATGTTTGAAGAGGTGAGCTCCCAGCAGCCAGCAGAAATTGTTGTCGTTAGTTCCCAAATGTGAGACCTTGCCATCTCATCCTATTTCTAGTTCTCCATCCCTAAAGGTAATCAGGGTCTTCTAGAATGATTTTCTGATTCCCCCTATATTGACAATGCCTCCCAACTTTGACTTCAGCAAATTTAATTAGAAATTGTCTACTTTTTGGGACAAGGCTGTTAAAGGAAATATTGGCTCACCCTCAAAACCAATCCTGGAGGAACTCCACTAGTAATGTCCTTCCGACCTAAAAGTCTCCCTTTCAACATGGTCTTTTGGCTCCCGTTTAGACAGTTCTTTATCCATTTCACAGTTCTTGTATGAACGTCCATCTTAACAAATCATTTGCCCTGGAGCTCCATACTGAGGAGTTAGATTAGGTCTCCTGCATTTCCTTTGTCTAGAAAATCAGTTAATATACCAAACAAAGGTAAGGCTGGCATAATTTTTGATGAGTAAATCTGCACTGAATTTTATTTTATTTTCACTTTACAATTGTCCTTTAATTCTTTTTTCCTTCGGAATTTGTCCTAAAGCCTTTCATACTCTTGAGATCAGCCTAATCACCCTGTAGTTACTCAGATCATTTTTTTCATGCTCTTTAAATATTAATACTATGCTTGGTATTTTCAAGATACAGAGTATTGTATCTGACTTGACAGATTTATTGAAAACTGTGCTGGTGGACCTGTGATTTCCAAGCTTTTTCAGAATTCTGGGATGGAGATAATCTGGCTCCCCCCAAGTCTGAATGCACCGAACTTCCAGAATCGCTGTTTCTACTTGCCCATTGTAATTTCATACCCTGGTTGCCAGCAGCCATCCTGTCTTTGCATCTGTGAGGAGCATCATTGTCAACTGACAGCTGAGCAAAATGTGTATTTAAATTTTGAGTCATAGCTGTAATATCTTTAATGTATACCTCTTCCTCGCTGTGTAGCAGCCTTGCTTCTTTTTACGTGTACCTGAAAAAAACTTCAGCTTTTTGTATTTAGTATAATAATTTGCAAGGTCTACCACTGCTTGACTTGTATCATAGTCTCACTTTATCCTCTACTTCCTGACCTTTAATACACAGGTTTCTTTGATGATCAAACCTTTTATTTTTTTTTCCATCTTGCATTGTATACCGGCAGTGTAATAGAGAATATACCATTGCACAGTGTATAATCACTAAGATAGCAGGCACAGCTAGATTCAGGTATCCTGTGATGCATTAGCAGAATGCATAGTAAAAAGCACAAAAACTTAGCTTGCAGCAATAAAATATGTCCATCCTCCTCCAAACTAAACTAAAATTTTACTTGTGTATAAAGGAAAGATTGATCTGAGAAGTGATGGTAGTTTATGTGAGCAGCAGGATGGTGGCCCAATCACTTCCTATAGACTGTAAACTTTGTAGGACTTTTTAAAATTAAGCTTATGTTTCTTATGACTGCAGAGAGAATTTTCCAAACATGAACCAATGCAGCTTTGTCTCACTGAATCTGTAGAAAGGCAGCATGCAAAAATAGCTCTGAGAAGAAGACCTGCCCAGTTCATCTCAGTGATAGACAGCTTTGGGTCTAATATTACATTTCTACTAAAAATATTTATTTTTCAGTTAATGTGTGTTTCTTTAAAACTTGCACTTTACCATTCAACTGTCCTAGAACAAACCATCATGAATACTCTGAATAGAATTCCATTACTACTTGGCGTTTCATTCTTGAACATATTTTTCTAGAGCTGGAAGATTTTATAAGCAAAGGTAAAAACATAATGTGTCCTGCATCTGTCTACCAACTGAAATGAGAATTTGAGCATCCATAGCCCCAGAATAGGCAGGGAGAATTGAAATAATCTTAGTTGTAAAGAGCTGTTATAAAATAGTTCAGAAAAGAACTTACAACTGAAGAAGGAAAAGAGATGAGGAAACTTTTCAAATATATCTTGACTTAAAACCACATTATCGTATTTGGCCATGTTTGATAGCGTCTCATTTTGGCTTATAGTCTGACTATAAAAGGCCCTTCTTATCAAACCACATTGCTATAACATTGCACATGCTGTTACCAACTGTTCTGTTTCCATTTGAATAAAGGTCACAAACTTTTCTGGGTAGCTGAACTTCAGCACTGATGTTTACAAAGATGCCTCTTTTGATTGCTCTTTGGCAGTCTTATGTTCTGGTGCTTCCTTTATTTTTAAGCAAGAATCTTCCCAGCCAAGCTGTACATACTTCCTCACTGGGGCTGCAATGTATTAGGAAGTGGACCTAGCCTGGAAAACCCTGTAGCCCTTTTGAAGCTGTTAGGTTAGCTATTGCCTATCTTTCAGGCGTGCACTTGACAATGTAGGTGTTTTCCCCATGCACTTTGCTTTATCCTTGAAGTACATTTTATTCCCTAATTCAACCTGTTTTATTCTGTGCAGCTTCTACCCTCTTGCCCTTTTTAATTATGCTATTTTTTTTCCATTGCAGCTCCAGTAAATATATTGCAATGAAGCTGGTCTTTGGTATACCTCTACAATGTCACTCCTGGACAATTTCAGTTGTTACCTTAACAGCAAAAGGAAATAGCTGCAAGCTGTGCCCACCTACTACAAGATGTAGACCACGCACAACAAACCAGATGACTGCCAAGTGCAACCCACCAATACCCACCATTTTCATCCAGTATTGTAAACAACTGTTTTGCCTGCTAGATGGCACTGGACATCCACTAGCACAGGGATTCAGGAGAGGTGGTATTGAAGAGTGGTAAAGCAGTCGGGGCACACCCATTCCCATGTTCTGCTTATTTTCTGCACTAGCATTTTTTTTCCTGGGGTTGCTTCACTGCTCACTCACTTGGGGATTCAGCTGTATGGATTCCACCAGTGTCCTCTCATTTTTTTAAATTTGTTTTGAGCTTAAACCTGCATGACCATGAAATACTGGCAGTACTTCTCAAGTCCAGCCAGGGTGATGAGTAACTTTAAATGATTTAAAATCCTAAAAGTCTTTTGGGTTTTCCGTTTTTGTTTGAACCTAAATAGTTTGCCTGCAGCATCTCTGTCTCGTGGATAACATTAAGGGCTACAGAATCAGAGAAAACAGAGGTGCTGAGAGTTTTGTGAGGAAGAACTGGAGATGAATGTGATCAGATTCAAGCCAAAGGTGCTAGTTCTTCAGGTTCCCTTCTGAGGCATCTGTACACAATTAGGAGGAAACCTGCTTGTTGTAGTTGTACTGAGTACTGTGTGTCTTCTAAGTATTCATCAGCACACACAGGACAGGAGCTTTTGCATGCATCTGTAAAGCAGCTAGTACAATCAGCTTGGATCCACTTGACTGGGCTGAGTGCTACTGCAATATAAATATTCACAATGAACTATTTCAAGCACAGGTATAGGAACTGGAGTGATCCCTCTTTTCTGGCTATCACTGAGCAGCAAACATTTTTGAAAACTCACTCATATGTGCCACAGCTTGCGTGGACAATGTGCCTATGTCAGCATTGTTTTGCTGCTAGCATCACTGCTCTCCCTTCCCGAGTAATGCTTTTGGTTTCCACATTCATGGGCATATGTTGTACCCAGGGCTCGGCAGCAGGTATGCCCATGGTGGGTGTGAATTGCAGGGGCTCTAGGGAACTCTCTTGGAGGGTGGTTTCCCCTGTTAAGCTTCCTTGGAGCCATTGCAGGTATTGTGGGATCTCTTTTGCATGCCTGCAGATGTTTCTTTGGTAGGTGCATAAGCCTGACCTATTGGCTCATCAGATTCTCAACAGCCACTCACAGCTTGAGTGACAGGTTCAGGTCCAGGTCAGGCTTTCTCACTAGTTACCCTTTTTGTCTTGTAGTAGGTATGTATATGTTAAAGTGAACATAGAGCTTTATGACCTCTCATAGCATTTTCCACTGTGCCAAATTCCTATTTTCTAGTTGTTTGCTTCAGTGCCATTAGATATTTGTCTGTCTCCATTTTTCCTAGCCTGGGACATCCAAAGCCAACAGTGCCACCAAACTAGAGAGATTTTGGATTAAACTAATTTATGAACCTAATTTATAAACTTTGACTAAATCATCTTCCACATTTCTTTCTAATCTGCCCAGATAACATGGCACGAGGGTTTCTGTGCATTCTTCCTCCAATTCCTCCCACCACAGATTGGACTGAATGGCTACAAGCACCTCCTAGTGCTTTTTTACAAAGCCAGTGAGCTTTAAAATACAGCCACAAACTTCTCCACCAATTTTAAATCACCTTCCCTTGTGAGCAGTACTGAGGAAGGTGTCTTGAATTGATCCACACCTGATTTGTTGCGTCTTGGACTCTGTCATTTTTGCTGTTTTTACTAGCATTGAAGTTTTACCCTTTATCAAGCATATGGTGAACATACTAGACCCTTCTCATGCTCTGTTGTGCTCTGTCTTTTTTATTTGCTGTTGAAACCCCCATGGCTGAATTTAGAGATCCTTCTCTTTAGCACAGTGTTTTTCAAACTTTTTTCATTTGCAGGCCACTGAAAAATTTTGAATGGAGATGCGGACTCTTCTGAATTGTAAGTGTGGGCATTCACATGCTTTTGATTGATCATGGTTATTATTTGCGGTTCCCTTAGATATTGTTTGTGGACCCCCAGGGGTCCATGGACCACAGGTTGAAAAGCACCTCTGGAGCTGGAGGTGAGTAACCAGCAAGTTAACTATGTGGGTCAGCATAGGAATCTCCTGAAATACCTGCTGCGTTTGAGCCACCAGCAAATTCTTAGAGACCTAAAATATGGCAGGACCCACCCCACTAATGTAAGCACCCTACCCAGTTTGAATGGGAACACAGGTGATTGTAAAGGCTCTGACCCTTGGAGGCCAACCTCCACCAAACTGTCTGCTCTTCTATCCTTGGCACAGTAATATCCTCTTTTACTAATATGGATCATATAAAGGAAAAGCAAAACATGATCTCACACTTGCGAACATTTTAATTATTTCTACATGGGTGAGCAGAGGAAATCTTACTGTGTGCTCCCAATAAAATGCATTCCTATAGTTTGCTTCAGTATCAGAGATCAATTAGCTAACGTTTGCAGGGCACTTGGAAAAGGTGAAGTGCTGTGTGAGGCTGTTCGGATTCCAGGGCAAGCCGCGAGCCTGGGCGAGTGCTTTTACCTGGGGATGCTCAAGAATGGGGAAAAAATTGAGACTCTGGGTCATTTCACTTGAACTTTTGCAAAAGAAGGCCCCAATCCACAAACAGGTATTGCAGCAGGGGGAAGTCCCAGGTTGTGGATTCCTCCTGAGCTTTAAGTTAAGTACCCAGGGAAGCCCTGGCAGGACTGTAAAACCCAAGTAACTTTCCTAATAACTAAAAAAAAAAAAAAATCCGACAAACTAACAGAGACACTTTAGGTTGCTATTGCTTCCCAGAGAGCAAAGGCTATTTATTTGGTTGGTTTTGGATGCAGCACTTTAAAAATAAGGAAAAGTAGGAACAACTGACTTTACCAATTGCACTGTATTTTCTTCTTCTTCTTTTGGGTTGGACATCAGCCACAAACTCGTTCACACCTCCCAGCACCTTTGCTGGTCCTATTCCCTATCGTTTGCTGCTCCAGACACACTGCAGACCTCACCAGGAGCGGAAATAAAAACATTTCCACAAATGCCTTTTCCCCCTTCCCCTCCGAGCAGGATGTGGCTCGTCCGCGCGCCGGGGCAGGCTCCCCGAGGTGCGGGCGGCGGCAGCCTGGGTCTTTGAATGGGAATTACAAAGCTCCCTGTCCCTCTCCCGGCTCGGCGGCTGCAACATTTATTGCAAAAGCAGGAAATTGCTTATTACTAAACTAGCTGGCAAGCGGGCAGGAGCTGATGCTGTGCTCCACACTGGCACAGCACTTGCCCGGCGGCTGCCTTCTCCTTCTGCCCCTTCTTTCCTCCTCTCTCTCTCTCTCTCTCCCCCCTCCTTTTCTTTCTTTTTTTTTTTTTTCATTTTGGCTTCTATTCAAATGTGGGTCAGGGGTGAGCAGCTCCCAACGTCACAAGCTTGCAAGATGGCGCTGGGAGGAAGGCTGTGAGATGAGGAACAGGCTGGTATAAGCCGAGAGGCGCGCGCGAGGGAGAGGGGGAAGCCCCCCAAAAGCCGCTGCTCCAGATGCAAGGAAGGAGGTAAGGAGGGCGCGGGCGCGGGCGCTCCGCGCAGCCCGGCGCCGCTCTCCCTGCCCCTGCCCCTGCCGCTGCCGCTCTCCCTGCCCCTGCCCCTGCCCCGCCGCGGGGCTGTGCCCCTGCCAGCCTGCGCCGGCCCGGCCCGGGAACCCGGGCTCTGCGGGGGGAAGCGGCTGCAAACTTTCCCCTCTCCCTCCCTACCCCGTGCCATTTTTTTGTGCGCGCTGCCCCTGGGCTCGGCGGCCGGGGGAGGGGGCACTGCTGCAGCTGCTGCCGCGAGCAGCCCTCCAGGGGGGACAGCCGGCCCCGGCGGCTCCTCTCCCCCCGCGCTGCGGCCGGCCGGGCCGGGGGAGGGAGCTGGGGGCGTGTTGCGGGCGGGCTCTGGCCCACGCGTGCCCCCCTGCATCCATCCATCCCTTCCCCGGGGACCTCCCCCGGCCCGGGGATGCCCTCTCCCCCCGGCCCCCAGCGCCCGCATTGAACTTTTGCCCCATCCCCCCGACGCGGGGTCCGGCTTTTGTTCCGGCCCCGGGAGCGCCGCGGCGCGGGGCCCGGAGCGCAACATTGTGTCCCCGCCGGGCTGTATCTCTTTTCTTCCCCTCGTCGCGGCTACAAAGCAGCGCGGCGCATTGTCGCCGTGCCCCCGGGGGGCGAGCGCGGCCCTTATCGGCGCTGCCAGCTGGGCGCTCCCGCCGCCGGGCCCCGCACCTCCCTGTGCTCCGCAACTCCTCCAAACTTGGCGGCCGGGAAGGGCGGCTCGAGCCCCCTGCTCCCGCGGGGCGCGGCGGGGAAGGCGGCCGGCTCTGCCGAAGCCAGCGCTTTAGCGGGGGGCTGCGCGAGTCCGGCTGCAGGGGGAGAGATGCTGCTTTGTGGCTACAATCCCTTTGTGCGAGAAGCAGGAAGAAGAGCAGGATTTCGTCGGAAAAGGCCAGTTTCCCACTTTTCAGCTGCTTTCGGTCCAAAAAAAAAAAAAACACATGATGGCCAGGCCGCTGTTTGCGCTCTGCTGACGAAGGGGAAACTGCTCCGCTGCTCCTCGCAGCAGTTGTTGTCACCAGGCAGCATCCTGAAATTTGAACAAATACCGATTATGTTAATAAAGGCACTGCCCAGATCAGCAGCGCCGAGCAGGGTTTTTGTGCGACTTAGGAGACCTCTTGTACATGCGGGAGCAATTCGGGGGAGGGAACCGTAAATGGCTCCTTGGGATCATATCGCAGCAACTCTGCGTGGAGAAAATGACATATGAAAGGAAAATTGACTTATTTCCACAACTGCAAGTGGCCTCCTTTTTGTGCCTTTTCATTAGCAATCTAATCCTAAAAGCATTAGGAGCAATTATTTGCAGTAGTGCCTGACATTCTAGGTCTAATTATTGAAATCAGTTTAACTCTTGATGGTTGACCCACCAGGTCAAATCTGGGTGCCCTTTGTTATATTTTATTAAAATAAAAAGGGTGTGTGGGGGGGAGGGGAAGAACCTTCAAACTTGCCACCTGCCACTGGCATGTCATTTTAGCTCTGGGGGATCAGCGTGAAGAATAAGCGACCTCTTACATTTGTTACTTTCCAGTCTAACGCGGGTAAAGAAACTGAACCGAAAAGCCTGCTGCTCTGGGGTCTGAAATGCATTGCGTGTTGTGGTGGGGTTCAGAAGGGAGTAATCTCTTCCTTCGCCCTGTGTATTTGCAGGGGGAGAGAGAAAACAAAATCATCCCCGTGCCTGGTTTTTTTTTTCTCTTTTCTTTATTATAATAATAATAAGCTCCCTTCACTCAAGATTCAGGAGAGATTTACATCTTTAATGCATAATGAAATGGTTCATGTTAGTATTTGTGTATGTTGCTGGGCAGAATGACTTATGGATGTGTAGATAGTAATAAGTATCGCAAGATGCTTGGAGCACTTGGCATCACGTGATACTTGGTAGTGTCAGGACTGGATTGTTTGGCAGAGGCTAGTGTGTGACAGGAAGGAGAGGGGGTTAGGAGGCCTCAGTCCTGGAGGGTGGATGGTTCAGTTTGCTTTGATGAGAACAGCGTTACATTCTGTGTGTTTTGGATTTTGTTTTTTTTAAATAAATGGCTGATGGGTTTTGAGGGGGAACGGACTGAAAAGCCTCAAAACAGCTGCAGCGGTTCAAAAGTGGTGAGCAAATATGAGCATTCAAAATGTGAACAGGGGATGTTGCTACAAATTCTTCTTTCCAGCATCTTTAAAGCCTGTAGTAATAAAGCCCCTTCAGCTGTAAATCCTATTTTACTCTTTTTTTTATTTTCTCCAAGATGAAAAAAAAAAGTGTAACTGTGCTGGTTCCAACCTATGGTCCTCAATAGTAGATGTGGAGAAATAGGATAATGGTTAAAAATGGACACATGCTTTCTTTGGAATCAGAATGCCTATTTGCATTGATTACAGTGTTTTGCTCTCCCATCCAGTTTGATGGATGTGTCATGGCTTGTCAGATAGGAAGAGTGTCTTTATGCACTGCACTGTAGAAATCAAACTTTTGGTGCCTTAACTAGTGGATTCATTGCTCCCAAAAGCTGCTGCTGCTTCTGGTTTAATGGCAGTGATCATTGCCACGAAGTGAGCCTCTGGGTTTTCAGCACAGCAGCAGATGTGGTCTCGGAGTGGGAGAAAACAGAATTGCATTTGCGATGCAGCCATTACGTAGGCCGTGCTGTGACAGGCAAAGCTCAATGAGAAGGGGGACCATTTCAGCATCAGTGGACATGCCTACCCTGCTGGGCTTGGAGAAAAATTAACAGGGCTCAGCTGTGGAATTGCTTACAACAACAGAGTCCTGGCCCAACTGGGGGCAGGAGAATATCTTTAAAAAAAAAAAAAAAGACTTCCCCAGTGGGTTGGCTGTAGATTGAAAATAACTGACTATACCAGTAAAGCAGCTTGAATGAGTTTACATTGCTGTAGTGCTGAGAACAGGGATATTGCATTGCAGTAGAGAATTCAGTCTCCTGTGCTGCAAGTAGTATGGCAAAGCAGCTATTTTTAAGCTGCCAGAACGGTACGTATAATATTTTACTGCCACTTGTGCTAGTTGAGGATTTATCTCAAAATGTTCCTTTAGAGTTGCGTTTTCCCACTAAGTGGACCCATCAGACTTTCATCAGAACGGCAATTGGAAGCCCAGGATGTGTTTCCTTCTTTCCTGGATGAGTGTTGGGTGCTGACTGTCCAAACTTGTTAGTCAGTCACACTTTTTATTTGCAGTTCCTGGAAAGAAAACTCATCCTTCAGCGCTGGCTCTAGATAAACAAGGCAGAAACACAATGAGGTCAGTCCTGAATTTAAAGCCGATATAGAAGTGATTGTAACAATAGCTGTAGGTAAGGGACTATTACACTACAGTAGTTGTACCTGCTTTAAGTGACAGGTGGGAAAAATTTTCCTTCCTTTTCATTTGTGTTTGGACGAAGGCCCGGTGTTGGCCACAAACTGCAATCCAGGATTAATCTCCACATAGTGTTTTCTTTCTATATATCAGATTTCTCATTTTGTTAATAAGCACAGCCTAGCATGCACTTCAAGTCAGCTGTTTTGGAGTGGAAGCAACAGGGTTTTGCATTATTGAAATGACAGCCCTCATGCTTTCATTGAGCCCATATTATTTGACTGGGGAAGGGTAGAGAGGGCTACTTGCTTGGGATCTGCGATTACAAGAACTCTGTTTGCAGTTATTGGAAAAGCAGGGAATTTGAATGTATCCGGGAATGATGGAATGAGTTGCAGGAACTGAAGGGACAGGACAGCGCCTTGCATGCAGACTGATATTAAAGGAACCCAGCAACATATAGCTCTGTCTGCAGTAGGAAACAGATCTACTGGGGGAAGAGGCGGTTGGCAGTGGATTTCATTCAGCTAGTGCCGAAGGTGGGTCTGCTGTTAATGTAGATGGAACAAAACTGTTTAGTGCTGTTATAAAAACTGTGATGAAGAGAATTTTCCACCGGGGCCAGTGGCCTACATGGCAAAGGTCCTGAAGTTGTTCTTTCTCCTCCTCTTTGGCTGTTCAGCCAGCACTGCAGATAGTCTATAGAAGTGTAGGGAGTCCGTTGCTGAACAACTGCAGTCACCTGTGAGCTGTTTCTCTAATACAGGGGTTTTCAACCCTTTTGCGGGGGGGTGGTGCGTGGCTGAATGCAGAGCGGCAGCAGCCGCTGCGTGCGAGCTTCCCCTGTGCCTGACGAGGCGGGTGGCGCCTGTGTGGCAGCACGGGATGGTGCATGGCCTAGCTCTATCCCCACCTACCCGCGTGTACCCCCTAGGGCCTTCTCCCGTGGGGGTACATGTAACGAACCCCTGCTCTAATATAATAGACCCAAAAGTAAGATGAACTCTTTCTTTTCTCCTTTGTAAAGTTTTAGAAACAGGTTGTGCTTGGGATGAAAGAGGTAGAAAACACTGCACTCTGTATCATCCAGTTTGAGAGCGTTGTCTTTCAGTCTCTTTGGTAGAGGGAGACGGGTAGCTTTTAGTAACAAATACTGACCGTCCCTTCTCTTCCCTTGCAGTCTTAAGTGGTAAACTTTTCTTAAGACTAAACCAGCATGTGCAAGTTCCAGGTTTTAAAAGAGGTATGTGATGTTCTGACTCATTTAAATCTGCTATCGTAGAGATTACTGTACTGTGCCTCTCGATGCTTTCCTTAGAAACCTGGTTAATCCATGAGTTGTCTTAAGATGCCCCTGTATGCAGAAGATTTTTGGCTATGAAATGAAGACTTGTACCCTGTTCTTAAAAAAGAGTATTGGGTGTTCCTGAAACCGGCATTATGTATCCTGGAATAAAAGCCACTGATATACAGAACTAATGTAATGTTTTGGCTTTCTGTGCACTGTCAGGTTGCTACTGGGTTGTCTCTGAGTTCAGTTTGAAATTTCTCCTTTTGTATGGTAAAGAGCAGAATGAATGGATTTTAGTTAGTGGTTTAAATAGCTGATTTTAATTGTGATTTAAATCAGTAGGAAGGAAACCATGATTTAAATCTTGCTTTGCATTTGTATTAGGTATTTTCCTAAAGAGAGGTTGATTCCCACTGGGCTGTAATGATTAAGAAGTGTTGATTTGTTTATTTTTTTTTTCCAACTAAATATAGCCTGTACACTTAGTTCTTTTTTTTGCTAACCTTGGGGATGCACCACATACTAATTTCAGCAGTTTTTTTTTATAGCTTAAAATATGTTTATTGTGATAGCAAGTGGTGAGTGTCATTTATTTACTGAATTCATTTTTTATATGCGACGTGTAATAAGCTGCTTTTGAATGAAAATATGAACTCAATTAATTGTGGAACACTCACATTTTGAAATCATTAGTTAAAACTACACTAAATGTGCTGGTTGATTTATTTATTTATTTTTTCATAACATGGTTTTGCATTTATACAAAAGGAACATGATCTGTTTTTAGTCAATTGAACTGACTGATTTTAATGAATAGATCTCTGCTTCTAACACCTAGTTTTTATTTGGAGATTGAAAAAGTTGCACGAGCTTTTCTGCTTTTTCACCTCCCAATCAGTTTCTTAACTCTGCATCAACTAATTACTGCACTGAAGTCAACTGAATAAACTGAAAAGTAGAAAGTAATCTCTTGGTACCTGTGGAAGAGGCTGCTGCTGTCAAAGCTTAGTTTATCACCTCAACAGACTTCAGCCAACTGGTTGCAGGTGCTTAGTCAGTGACTTTCCTCAGATCAGATTTGACTTTCTTTAAAACTGGTAGCAAGCATGCTCTGTTTTGAATATGAATTTTTAATATAAATGCTTTTAATAAAATTGTTAATGTAATTGTTAATTTTTATCCACCTTGAAAAGGGGCTAACTGGTGTTTATATAGAACTTTTAAAATCGAGCATCATGAGTCTCTGAAAGACTCCCTTTGTCCATTTTCAGAACAGATTGAAAGCTCTTGATAGCCTGCTGTTTCTGACCTGAGGCAACCTAGTTTTCACAGAAAAATATGGAAGTCCTTTGGGGCAGGGATTATATCTACCAATGTTTGTACACTGCAGTGAATCCATACATTTACGTGTGTGTGTGTGTGTGTGTGTACGCACACACACACACATGCATCCACAGAGCTGTGCCAGTGTAGTTCAGTCCTTGCTTGGAAGTGTAAGCTGATGACAGATGACTTGTGAGACTGCCACTTGTGTTGTAACTTTGTGATGTCTATAAGCTGGTATCTGCTAGGACTAGTTAGAACGTCATTGTGCTTGTCAACTGAAATTCATCCAGGTGTCTACACTTTTAGAGATGCAGATTCTCATTAAAAACTGATGAGTTGGTGTAATAATGGGTTTTTTTGGGGGGAGGACGGGTGAAACTCATCCTGCTGGGGTCTATTCAGTCAGGGAAAATAGGACTGGAGTGGACACTGAGAGGTCATCTAGTCCATCCCCTCGCCCCAAGGCAGGATCAGCTAGACCTAAACTACTTCTATCAGACATTTGTCTAACCTGTTCTTAAATACCTGTTCTTAAATACCTCCCATGATAGAGATTATGTGCCCTTCCTAGGTGAGTTTAAGGTGTGCCTGTGTATAAGTGCTGGTGATTTCTGTGTCCAGTTCCTTGGCATGGCCTGGTGGGTTCAGTTTCTAACAATTTCCTCGGTGACCAAAGGCAGGTCATCTTCCTGTGTCCCAATTCTCTATCTTTAAAATGCAGGTGAGATGTCCTGTTTTTGTTTCTTTATGTCATAAGGTTTCATCTTTCCCTCTTTTTGCACAACAGGACTCTGACCTTACCTGGGGAGTCTCACTGCTTCCGTCATGCAAATAATGAATTATCTTAATAAAACATTGGGGTATGTTGGGATATCTGGAAGGCCTGAGACTATGATGTCATGCCAGACCTGTCATGGAAGGCAGGGCATCATCTCCAAAACTCCAGATATTTAGGCTTATTTTAAAACGGTTGCAAAATCATCATGAAAATGTACTGTCCAGGGTATAACATCTACTCGGCTGTGTTGTAATAAAAGAGATATTAAAGAGGTTCCCTTGCAGCAAATAGATGTTTTTTGGAAACACTATCTTGGCCCACCCACTTCTTCCTGGAAATGCCTCCAAATCATTTGAAAGCAACCACCTGTCCCTGTTTCATCTGCTGGGAGTGGTTTCTTGTCTTGTTTTGTTTTTCCTCTTGGGTTATGTGGTGCGGTGCCAGCGTTACGCTGTGACTCAACAGTCTCGGAAATTCTTGGAAAAGCACTTCCGTTTGCTCTAGGTCAAAACTGTATTGGCAGCTAAGCTGACTGTACTGTTTACAGGTTGGCAGCGTTCGTAAGTGAACTCCAAGGAGAGCACTTTAACGTGCACCGCGTTGCGCATCCATCCAAATTGCAGAGGTGTTCGGAAGGGCTGGCCTCTGACAGGGGTGGGGTTCCTTACAAGGGAAGGAGCTTGGGCTTGCACTGCAGCTCCTCTGGTCTGTGCACCACTTGGTGGTGGTTACTAGACAGCTGGCTGGTTGCATGGAGCCGATTCTCTTATTTTCCGGTTACCAGCATAAGTCACTGCTGTGGTGATGTTACTCAGCTGCTCATTGGAGGCCCAGGCAGCCATCCCCATGAGAGAGAGAGGGCTACGAGGCAGCCTCTTGGCCTGTGGTTCACGTGGTGAAAAGGTCTGACACCTGCTGGACCAGGGTTCAAGAATTCATTGGCCACTGATGTGTGATTTTTTGGGAAACTTTCTTAGCCTCTCTGTGTGACGGATGTGATTTGTTTTGAAGATGGCTGAATGACATAAGGTCTTTATTTTCTGTAAAATTTAGGAAAGGAGAGTAGTAGTAGTTATTCCTGTTGTATAATACATCTGCAGATGCCAACTACCTGACTTCCCTACTAATAGTTCAATTAGTTGTGAGGGCTGCATGTTAAGAAAGACATTAGACCTTACTTATAGTTATCTATTAAATAGAAAGCTGCTTCTGAGGTATGTGCAAAGAAAAATAAGCAGTAGATTCACAGCAAAATGGTGATGTAGCTGAATACTTAGCCCAGTGCAGCAGTTCCTTCCTAGGATCTTAAAGTACCTTGCATACAGTAAAACAAGCCGCGCAGGCACCCGTCAGAATGTCATTCCCATTCCACAGATGAGGAAACTTAGGCACAGAGAGGTTATGTGACTTTCTCAAGGTCACAGCCACTCGGTGGTGGAGCCAAGAATAGAGCCCAGGCCCTTAACCAGACGAATATACTTCCTACCACAGCAGAGGCAAACTAATTTAGGATGCTTAGCCGATCTCCCGGATTCTGAAGGGCTCCGATGAAATGGGATCCGGTGTCTGAAACATGTGGGTTTGGCCTGTGTGCAACCAGCTGCGCCCTGGCAGAAGCCTCCTCTACAAGGGGCTGCCTACTTAATATGGCCAGTGCATCCAGTCGTATGAGCCAGAGGCTTGAGTTTGTTTCACGCTCTAACCTCTGTTGAACTGGTAAGTCAAGACGGAGAGGAGAGGAGAGGAGTCCAGATGAAGTCCAGGCAGGTTTATTGATGTGTGCGCTTTGGTATTATTAAAATATTTGCTGACTTGTGCCGGCCTCCGCACTGGTAATATGGAGACCTGCGCCGTGCTTGTTTCTGTCTGAAGGTACTTGATCTGCACCTTCTCTCAACCCTCCTTTAAAAAAAACCCCAAACCCTCCTGGATCAACAATGCACATCCTGGTGCAGAGGAAACTGCTTGCTTCCAATGGCTCTGCCTAGTACAAGCAGTGAGTGGGAAGGTATCTTGCAGCACTAGGTCTGAAGATTGATTGGCTGAGGTCACGTTTTGTGTAAGTGAGAAGGTAGCAGCTGTCCTTTGTGGCATGTGGTGCACAGCATTTCAAGGGAAGTTGCAGGATTTTTTTTTTCCATAGGAACTACTACATGCTGTGCCAGGCAGCTATCCCACCCCCACCCTGAGCTCTGCCTCTCAAGGAGGGGGAGGGGAGTTAGGGTGTTGGGTAGGAGCTCTTCCATTGGAACTGAGCAAGTAAATCCCCGTGTCTTGCCTAAACTCACTTGATACGCATTTGAGAACTAATTGGACACATGTATGCTAGAAAAAATAATTGTTTCTGTTTTCTACTTTTTTTTTTTTTTTAAATCTTCAGACTGGAGGAGATGCCAGGGTGTGAAGGGAAGATGGTGTGATGTGCAGTGGAAGTATTTCTGTAATCTAGCAACTCTCAGGCTTTTTGAGAGAGTGCTTGAATTTCAAAGTGGAAAGGTAATATGAACACACAGCTTTGGCAGGAAAAGCAAGCAATTAATTAAAAATAGCACAAGCTCCTTGTTGGCTAGAACCAAATATTCAGGAGGAAGGAGCTTCTGATAGATACGAGACTGAGGGTGGTGCTGAACTCTGCCCCAAAAAGTTGGACTTGCTGCCACAGAGGGGGGTAGGACACTTCACAAGGCTCCTAGACCAAGTGCCCGGTGACAGGGCTTTCAGTTCAAAGGCACACATGAGCGCTGTGTTGATGACTGATCACGGGTCAGGTTCTGCAGATGCTTGCTTAGGCACTTCTCTTGGATTCTGCGGCTGCTGGAATAAGCATTTGCACAAACCGGCCTGATTTGTAGCTCTGGGTTAACGCAGAACCGCTGATGGGTTTCTTTTGAAGTTACTTCTCAGCAAAGGCCTCATCCCCACACGGACTTGCTGCAAGTCCAGCTATTCGCTTGGATTCTTAATCCAGCTGCAGAAATGAGGTCTACAGTGGAAAAAGTACTTAAGATACACAGATGGGCCTTTTGGTAAGCTACCAAGGGAAAAAGTCAGCTGGAGTTAAAAAAAGTAGGGAAAAGTGCTTTTGTTCTTCAGGACACCCTACCATTCGAACTAACCCTCACTCATTGCTTTCCAGTCTTTCGGGTCTGAGTCAGTATATTTTGGAAGGGTCAAGCGGCCACAATCAATACTTTGGGACTCATTTTCTCTGCTGTATTTGGGGATTCCCTGGAAATGCGAAGGCCCTTTGGCAGGCGTGGAGCTGGCTTAGCTCCTAGTGCTGGAGATAAGAGATGGACTGTAGCTGGAGCCGATTCATACATCCATGAGGCTATGCCACGGAGCCCCAAGGCAGTGTTGGCTCTTAGCTTCTCTGATTGCCTCTCTGGGTAGGGGAGGGGTGTTACCGTTTGCTAGGCTTGCTGCTAGGCTCAGGGAGAGCCAGGTGGTCTCTCTGGCTTCCACACCCCGATGCAGGCAGTGGCATTTGACATTGGGGAACGGAGCCAGAGCGGCTCTTCTGTCTCCTGTGATGCAGCAGCCACAGGAAGTGGGGGCTGCTGAGTAGTCCTTGCAGGAAAGGGACAGCTGCCCATGGAGAGTTTTCCGTTTTGGCGTTAGAACTTCTTCTAGTGCTGCGGAGGAAGTGGTGGATGGTGGCAAGGCTGATTGAGACGCTTCGGTTTAAAATTGTGAGTGTAGCTTGGGAAGCACGTAAGGGAATGCACTTGCTCTTCTTTATTTACTTAGTCTTGCAGGATGCAGCTTGGAGGCTTGAGAGACAGAAATAAGTCACCGCACTATTAGCTGGACACACACGAAGGAGTTTTCTACTGTTGTCCATTATTGAAATGTTTGGGTGAAGTCCCTAGTGATCTCCAAGGTGTCTCTCTTTTTTTTGGAGTCTTAAACATTCGTGATCTCTCTCTCTTTTGTAAGGGGAAAATTCAGACATAGGCTTAATCATGTCAGCCAATGAACTACCAAAAGTCTCTGTCTCTGATGGATCATGATGTGGCACGTTTTGTGTAGCAGACTTTCAGATCTAGTTTCTGTAAGGATCTAGTTTTGGGGCTGGACTTGATTTTTCCGAGGTCCCTTCCAGCCCCAATGTCTATGAAAGGATGTGATGACACCTCTTTAACAATGACACATGCTATGAGAATGCAAAACCTTAATTTGAGACGGAGGGAAAGGGACTCTTTCCTTTAGTTCAAATTCCTCTGCTCTGTTAATTACGTCAATTAAGCTTCAATGCATGTGTTTCATTTGATATACTAAAATGATCATCTGAAAAACTGTATTTATTAAGTGTTTTTACATTGGGCCTAATGTTGTAATGGGCAAAAAAAGTCAATGGAATGAGATCAGTCTGCAAAAAAGAGAAACTTTTCAATGGTGAAACAGGTAAAATGGACCCTACGACAGCAGTTGTTTTTGACTTGGTGCTCTTTCAGTGAATGATCACAACTAATTCTGCTTTGGAGGTAGAGCTCAACTATATAAACATGTCAGAATATTTTAAAGCTGTTTGGGAACGGACATCAGTTCTTTTTAGGGTACTGTGGTCCTTGAGCCTTTCTCTTGCTGGTTCTCCAGAGACTGTAGCTGGGAAATAAATATTTCCCCCTCTCTTGTTCCAGGATTTGGCAGAATGAAGGCTACTACCGTGTTGATCCAGTTTTAGTGCTGTATCTCTAAGAACGAACCAGCACAATAATCCTGTTTTATATTAACTGCTTTGAAATAAGGTATTATGAATGAGCTAAACTTTTTTTATTTTTTAAGCTCTGTTGTGGCAGAAAATAGGATTTAAATTTTGCTGTTTTGGGTTGGGAGGGCAATTTCAATAGTAAAATTATTTGCAATCCTCTCCTTTAGCCCAATTTTCATAAGTAAGTGCTGTCTTTAATCGACTTGTCTTTTCGGTTAAACACTGCTATATGAGTATTTGCTCCAGCAGCATGTCAATTTTAGCAGCACATTCAATTCATGGTTCGGATCTCTGTGTAGGCTTCTCTTTTAATCCATATTGTTAAAGCCTTCACATCCTGTCTGCTTGTTTATTCAGGCCTTCTACATAAGTCGTCCATCACCGTGCATCTTTACCCTGCCTTTTGCCCAACTTCAGACTAATGCAGCTAAGTACCTCTCTCTATAGTAGCCCTTATTAAGTGCCTGTCCCTAGGTGCTGCCTGTTCCCGCTTTTCACTCAAACTCTGTGGGGTTTCATGCTGATTCTTATAACTGAAACAGCCACCCATCCACTACACCCAAAATGTCCCCCGAGACGCACGTAAGCAGTGAGTACAGAGTGCCAGAGAGGGAGCGTCCATCCATTCTCTGCTACTTCTGCTTTTCTTAATTTCTGGGTATGTGGGGAAACTTGACGGCAATGGATAAACTATGAGGGCAGGGGAAGAGTGAAGAACTTGTTTTCAGTTTGTGGAAAATCTTAACGTATTCTGCCAAGGGAGATGTCCCTTTGTTTTCCTTTGACTCATGTTTGATGTCTATCATATGACTCCTTTGCCCAACGTGAGTCCTAGTGGTCTTTTGAATGGAACAGGGCTGATATGTGTTGCTGCTTTGTCTCGCTGGATGCCAGAGGTTAGCTAGAAACCTACAGTTGGACAATTCATGCTTGTTTGTTTTCTTAAAAACATCTAGTGTGCACACCAGGATGTCCTCTCTGTGCTCCTGAATTAGCTCCTGGAGGCTGCCCAAGACTGAGCAGGCCTATCTCTTGGCAGAGCTTGTGACCATGACTGAAAGCTGGTTGTTGTCTAATATGCTGAAACCCCTCAGATCCCATTAAAAAATGATGGGAACTTTACAAAGAAGTAGAAATATTTGGGGTTTTCTTAGTTTTTCTCTTTGTAGCCCAGTTCTGTGAACAGGCATGTGTTACCTTTTTTTTTAAAGGAAAAGCTTTGGTGTCATTTTTGACTCCTTTTTTCCAAGTGACCTCATGCCACCCAGTTGAGTGTGTTGAGTGCGCTCAGTATCTTGCATCATTAGTGCTGAATCTCAGCAGCATTCACCCTAGATCAGATTATTAAATTAATTTCCTTCCTCATGCTGGGAAGTATTGTGGTCTTACCATGACTTTGTGCTTTATATAAAACAAGATGCCAGCCTCCCTATATGGATAACTGAAAGTGAATATGTGTATGTGCCTAATCATAAAATATAAATGTTCTGCTAAGCAGCTTAGCGTTTCTGAATCTCTGCAGAAATTTCACATTTGACATGCTTAAATTTTGCATGCAGACAGACATATGGACAAGCAGCGTACATATGCACCCACAAAATGCAAGACGATGTGCAGTGTGCAGATCTCTTGCAAGTTTAAAGAAAATGAGAATCCTTCTGTACCTGTCTGTTTTGCCATCACAAAATGAAAGGCCTCAAAGGTTTCTGCTCTCTCCCAGAAAGAGAGAAAAGGGGCATTTCTGTTTTATAAAAACAAAACTGCGTCCAAATGAGTCAAAAAGTTAAATAAAATGGTAGCAAGCTACAGTTGCTGGAGAAGTAAAAGTGAAGGCTGATGCATCATGTGGGAACTCTTGTCCCTGTTAGGATGAGCATGGAGAGCTTGAGTTTCAGTAAAATAAAAATCACGTTGTTTTAACTGTTTGTATAGTACAACCGAAACCAGACGGTGGTAGTGCGACACCTCCGTCTTTACGTAGTGATGAGGACAGCTACTCCTTACAGTGGGAGGGGGAAAAGCGGCTAACTAATGCAGTTGGCTGGGCAGCACTTTAGAGAAATTGATGGCCTTGTGTCCGAGGCTCCTTTCAAACCCCTTGACATCCAAGTGCGCGGATAAAATGAGCTGTGGATGTTTTGATCACTGCCGAGTAAAAGACTGTTGTAAGTGGCTTGGCTATGTGTGTCTGGGTGGGGTGGAGGCAGTTCTGGTCAAGTCGTCCTCCTGTGGTCTTTGGGGGTTGTTTTAATGAAACAGTCTTTTTATGGGCGTTTTCAGTAAAGCCTGTTTTGGACCATTGCTTTCCCAATGAACTTCTGTGCTCAGCTTTTAAATCGGACGGACTGCATGTGCAGAGGTGGGGGGGGCACGCATGAGTATCGCACTTGTGATCACTTCATGGGTTGGGAAACAACAGTGACTGAGGACTTGGGTGTGGCCATTTTCACAGACAGCTGCACTCAACAACATGTGGGAGTTACCTGGCATCTACTGGATGTAGTTTTCCATTGATTTTTTTTTTTTTTTTTTGATTTATAGAGCTATTTAATGGAATCGATTCTTTTTACAACTTTTTTTTCCCCCTCTCTCAAAGGCCAACTGTTTTTCTTGAATGATGGTTCCAACTTCCCGCTTGTGTACAAATACACACACGCAGACACCCAAGCAGTGTAATATATTCACCCCCCCTTCAATGTCAATCTAAATGTTGAGCATCTCCTTTTACCATTTGAGTATTAGATTTGATGTATGAGCTGGCATAAATGCGGCGTGCTGGAACTTGCAAGATGAAATCCTAGTTGTGGGTATAACCACAGACCCGTGGGCCATTAAACCGGTGACTATTGGGAATGTCAGTTGTGGTCATGTCTGGGGCAAAGGGGGCGGGACAGGGTTCCCTTTGAGTTAACGTAGGTGGATATTTTCATTCTTTCTGGCTGATGAACAGAGGGACGAAAATTCAAAATTCACTAAAGGGAAATATGGAATTGCGCAGCCTCTCTCTGCAAGTATCCAGTTTTTCTTATACTCTGTCCCCCAAAGCAGATTATATTCAGAATATTATACAATTACAGAAATATTGCCAAGAAATAGAAAGTTGGAACTTTTAGTTTTACTCTTTGTAGCTTAATACAGTGACTAGGTTTATTTTGCTGTTTTCTTAGATTTGGGTTAAACTTTTGATTGGAGATTATGACCCTATGGCAAATTGCTAGGGCTCAGAAATGTATGCTTTTGGCTTGGCATCCCTGCTAACAAGGAGGTGCTGATGAACAAGTGAAGAGCTAATCTCCAAAATAGACAAGGCTTTAGTGATTTTAAACCCCAACTCTGCAACCTTGACTTTTTTCACCCAGAAACAAATGTCATCAGGTTTGGGAGAGGATTACAAGTAAATTGCTACGTCCACTTTTTAACTGGCTGGGGGCTTGCATTCCTGCAGGAAATTTTGTGCATGTATTGTTGCAATGTATGCTTTTAGCCATTAAGGATCTACCTTAGAGTCTCAAGATTAAGAGCTACTGGCCAGCTGTGTTTTGGTACAAGTGATGAAGACTTTGGTACCACATCCTAGTAAATCTTACAAGCACACTTTCAGGGGAATAAGGAACTTTACCATTGCTTTGTGAAGGAAAGCTGCAGCAGTTGGATTGGCTTGTATTTTTATGGTGTTGTTTTATATACTATGGTCATGTTGTAAACTGGAGTTTCTGTTTGCTTGGACATCATACCAGCTATTTTGCAGTCTGAGTCTCTTAACAGCCATATCTCTATCTTGCCATCACATGCCCTGAATATCCAGGTGGATTTAACAAAACCAGAAGAGAAGGCAGGCTCTCTTATCTGCCTTGCCCCATGCCAAGCCTCTGCTTTCCATTCTCTGTAGGGAAATAGTAGAAATTCCAGGCATTCCTTGGAAGGGACAGGGTTAATTTAGAGGGAAGGGTGTCTTGTCTTTCACCATTGCTGGGGAGAAAATGTTTGAACTGTGCCTGCTCTTGATGCTGCTTCATTATGGTTCTGATGACATGGCCTTGGCATGCCCTTGGTGAGTTTGGTTGAGTATTAGGGATCTGTGCCCCACATTGGAGGCTCTTCCTTATTAAACACAGGGCCTGGTATTGTGATTGTGATGACACTAGGGAAGGTGCTGCAAAGCTGAGATTTATTTAGAGAAGAGAGTTGCTATTAGTTTTCAGTATCCACCTGTATGTGAGTAAGTGTATGGACAGATGAGCAAATTTATACTGCGTTTGAAGGGCTAGGAGGGGGACACTTTCTACATATCAGTTGTTCCTCAGTAACTGTTTCATGTGTCTGCTCCTATCTTGTAGTAAGTGAAAGCTGTACCAGGGAGGCTTAGCTCTGAGTGAAACAAGGCATACTTACGGAGTTGAGTTTGTTTGCTCTGGGGTAGGAGTAGACGCATGAAATGGTAACTGTAGAACAGCTCATGCATGGAGAGTCCCTCCCACCTTGTATTTTAAATTGGTATAATTGATCTGATCGGACCCTAAGTTAGATAAGTTCACCATATTTTGCAGACACTGAAATAACATTAATAATTTTCCTAAGTACTGTACAAATGTACAGCAATTGATAACCCTGCCCTGAAGAGCTTTGTGTATAACCAGGCAAAGGAGGGGAGGCACAGGAAGGTGAGGGGACTGATCCTGAATTGCATAGGGATATCCAGTCCAGTGCCCATTTTGCTGGCATGTATCCACTCACCTGTCTCCTTTGTCTCAGTTCTTACTAGCACGTTTACCCTTCAGTCGGTAGGACCTTGTCTACACGGAGAAAATAGGCCAGCACTGCGGTTCTGGAGTAAGTATCCCACTAGGGCTTTGTGCTGTAATTGAGCCTGTCTGTTCTAACTCCCCCATGCAGACACTCCACTCCAGAATAACTCTTTTGCTTTCTGAGTGGAGTTATTAGTCTTGCAAAAAAAGAAAAAAATTGTTTCAGAATAAAGTTCCTTGTTCTCTACTCTACAGTAGTACCCACATGGTGGAGTCAGTCCCGGACTGTGATTATGACTGACTCTTGATTTCCCTGAGTAGACAAGCGCCTTAGAGAAACAATTGTCTATACTGGTATTGGCCTTCCTATTTTCCTGGATGATTCCAATTGAAAAAAGACTTGTAAGTAGTGGCCTCTCTTGGGATACTGATAAACTTTATTTGTCTATACAGAGATTCTGATTGAGAGAGGCAATAAAAAGTAGCTGATTGTGACATGGAGAACGCCTGGTACTTTTCTGTATGACCTCTGCACATACCGTACTCTACCGGTTGGCAGCATTTCCCCAGGGACTCATTATATTGGGGGAGATTATGATGATAGATCTAAACTTGAAATGGCTATTCTGGGACTTGAGAAGTGTCCTGTGTGTTCATCCCCTCACTTTCTGCAGCAAGGCTCTAAGTTGCAAGCAGTTAATGGGCCAAGGCTTGATCACTTGAGCAACCTCATAAATCCCATTGCAAAATCCGTGGACTTTTCAAACTGTCAGCTAACATGTAAATGATTCTCATGTTTTCTCTACAACAACAATTGAAAAACAATCCCAGATGCATATATATGGAGCATGTCAGTACATTGTATGTTTAGTATAGCATTTGACAACTTTGCTCTTTCCTGACCTCTTTCATGGAAGAAAGTGTAAAGAGCAGAGCAGCTGTAGTGTTGGGAACCTAGGTTGATGCAGGAAGAGGTGGACAAAGACCTGCCCCGGTCATGGGTGACTGGTGCCTCCTGAGTCTGGGGGGCACCCGCAGAAGCCACCAGCAGCATTGGCAGTGGGGGCAGAGCTGGTGAGCACTCGCAGAAGCTGCTGGTGGTAGGGACGGCCCCGTCGGGAAGGGTGGGGACATGCCTCCCTGTGCTCCCCTACCAGTCACCTATGGCCCCAATGCTGCTAACACCAATGATGCCACCAAATAAAGTGCGACTCAGGAAGCCCTGAGATGGGAAGGGGGATTAGCAAGGTCGAAAGCCCGGCTCTTGTAAAGCTTTATATAGGTTGCTTCCCTGCCTGGATTTTTGCCTCCTTCCATTAAGTCCAGTTTTTATCAGAAGGTATTTGAGACTCTATTGCCCTATTCATTCATGACAGTAGTAGTCCAGACTCCTTTTATGCCCCTCTTTTTAGTTAATTATCTCTGTTTGACATTTTGTCTTCCCATATTATTTTCAGGATCTTGCACAGACATCTCATGTGGAAGCTGTTTGGTCTCCTGATGGACTACATATGCTAGACGCATGTTTCTGAACCATAAAGTAGGGATGACAGCACTCAACTTTTTGTAGATTTGCATTTTCACCTTATCTGATAGTTTGCTGTTATTCTGTGCATGTTTCTGAAATAGCTTGAAATTCTTAGATGCTTTTTCCGATTCTGTTAGTCAGTTCAGTCCAAAGGTCAAGACTCCTGCTGATCATACAACCCACGTAGCAAAAGTCCTTGACAATGTCAAGGGATTTACCTTCCAGAGTGATGCCAGTCATTGGTTCTTCCACCCCTTGGTACACAATTTGATCACAGTCTTCTTGAGACTAATTGTCAACCCGAAACTCAGGGAAGGTTGGCTGTGAACAACCAAGGCTGCATCATCCGCAAACAGGAAATCTCTCAGAAACAGCTTTTTCACCTTGGTTTTTGCTCTAAACCTTGCGATGTTGAACAAACCTCCATCTGGTCTGGTTCAAAGATGAATGCCATCATTGCTATCCCTGAATGCATGAAGAAGCAGGAATGAGACGTGGTAGATAGGGCAGGGAGCAGAAAGCACAGGGCAGGAAGCAGAGCCCCAGATTGGGCAGTGGAAGGCAATTGAAGTGACGCACGGAGAGGGTGTGGGGCAAATCTGGCACACCTGGCAAAGAGGTTGTCTCCCACTGCTCTAGTTATTGAGATATAAAAGTAGCAAAAGCAAGTACTTCACTGGCCAGGTATCCGTTTCCCTTCTGTCAGATCTAGTGCAGTCTGCAATAGTGCTTGGAGCTGGGCTAATCCTGTTATATTTATGTCCTGGATGGCTGATTCTTGGCTCTGTAGGTAGAAGTCACTTTTGCAAACATCTCTTGTACAGCTGTTTTGAGTCATAGTGGTCTGAAGGCACTTGTATACTTGATGCTTCCTGCAGTGGGCAGGTGTACAGCTAAGTAAATATTAGTATCACTGCCTATAGGAGGTACTTGTCATCAGCAATCCCATTTCTGTCCCTGGTCGTGTGTACCTCCCCGCTTGGACTCTTTTTAAGCTGTACCAGCCTCAGATTGAGTTAAACAAACAGGTCTCATTCATCGAGATGCGATGTCACAAACTGTCAAAGCTCAATCTCGTACCCTTGCCATGTGCTCTGTTAGGACTGAAAGGAAGTTGATGTTAGTCAGATGCAAGAAGCACAGAGAACCTGGAGAAGGCTTTTATCCTATCCCTCTCCTTCACAAGCCTTGCTAGTGTATAAGTTGTCCTTTGGTGTCCTGCCTTGCCAAGAGTCCCCAGGCTCTTAAACTGTTTGCCTACTAAATGGAAGCAGCCATCCCTGCTCCATAAAATGGTAACTCCTACGAAAGAGTTACCTACCCTTTGTGCTGCCTTGGCAGCTTTCAAGACTTGCTGTGTGAAACAATGCAACAGTGATTTCTTCAAAACTCTCTGAAATCTAACTTGCTGCCATTTTGGGTGCCATTGAGTATCTCTTGGTTTGGCTTCTGCAGTTCAGGGGCGAGGGGATCTGGAATGGTGTTTACTGAACTAATAAACTTCTCACTAAACATAATTCATTGGCTTTCGCTGGCTAACAACCAGGACCTCCTGCTCCATACACTAACAGTTGGCTTCATACATTTCAAAACAAAGCTTTATTTGAAGTGAAAACTTTTTCTTTTAAATAAACATCAGGTTTTAGTGACATTTTAAATATTCTCCATCATGTTCTTCAGACTTGAGAAATCCTGTAACTATGGGGCATATTGCAGAATATACCTTTTACAGTCCTTTGGCTCTAGGAGCCCTCAAAACTCTGCTTGACTCGGAAGCTTTGCCAGTGTAACTTTTGATCTGCAAGAGCCCTTGTCTCTAAACCTGCACTAACAAGGTTTTGTTTCCCATATTCATATTTCAATGTCTCTCCTGATTATTCTGTGTCTATAGGCAGTCACTGTCCTTGGGGCTGCTAGGTGGGTGAGAGGAGAACTGAAGTAATGCCTTTCTTTTTTTTTTTTTTCTTTGGTACAGAGTTTGAGATGAATTCCATGACCTTTCCTATGTCCCCAAGTTGAAATCAAGACTGTTCTTTTCTGAGGAGAGGAAGCTTCACCTGAGCAGGTTTGTTTGAAATGTGTACTGGCTTAGCAGCAATATTTCCCCCTCTCTCATGGTAGGAGGGTACTTGGGCGTGTGCAAGTTTGTTCTGCAGATGGTCCTTCTTGTAGGCCTGTAGCATTAATGACTCAGATGAGCTCCAGATCTTGTGCCTTTACCTAATGCAGCATAACTTGCACACACATGGAATGTGCTCAATATTTAGTTTCTAATGGGGGAAATGAAATGCTCTTAACAAACCCCAAAATGACTGGATGTTCAATGATGCGCATGTGGCACCTGTTGCCTTTCAAGCAAGGGAGCAGTTAGTCCTAGGGGCTGGAGGTCAGTTAACTTGAGTTTCTGTTTCTGGTCTACCACTAACTTGCTCTGAGACCTGGAGTAAATGATTCGACATACCTTAGTTTCCCGCTGGCAGGACAATAGCAGCAATGCACACCTAGCTTTTGGAAATGACTTTGCAGTCTGCAGCTGAAAGGTGCAATGTGAACATGAAATACCAACCAGTTAATGTTAATAAGCAGTTATGGCAGGCATCTTGATGGGATAAAAATTGCTTTACTGCAGCCCTACACTTACTGAATATATATGCACAACAATAGCTGGTTCCCTTGTATGTATATTTTTTTTGTGGGGGAGGGCAATTAAAGAACTTTAGAAAGGTGGAGAGCAGGTATATAAGGATCAATGAGATGTTACCAGAAGAAGCTTTCCTGGTACAATACACTTCACAGCTAAGTCAGTATTTTGAATAAATAGGGTAGTGAATACATGCATAGAATAATTTGGAGTTTCTTAGTTGTCCTGTGCCCCATTTCCTGCCATTCAAGGATTTTTGTGGTTTAGATTGAGGGTTTTATTCCATTGCTGTGTGGAGAAGTTGCATTTTTATTAATTGATTTGAGGAGCTAATAGAATAAACCTTTGTTCAGTCAGGCACAGGGTTTACGGTTCAAAAGCAGACATGAGTTTATTAGGCCAACTCTCAAATACTTTGTTGTAATGAAGTACAGTAAATACCTCTGTTTGGACAAATTGCGTCTAAATATTAGTGACAGAGAAACTAAGACATTCCAGTGTGAAGATAAGTAATCTTTAATGTAGGGAATTTACTGAGCTTTTAGTATTTAAACAAAAAAGTACAATATATTTTATATTTGGGCTTTGGATTTCCTACAAGCTCCTTTCCCACAAGCCTTTTTTGTGAGTTAGCGTGGCCATTCCTGAAGGCTGTTTATCTTCTGTCCACGGCTGCTGTTAGACATCTGATGTGATTTAGGGAAGTGAACACTTGGATGGATAATATAGCAGTAGTAGCTGATTTTCAAGCAAAGGGGTCATGAAGCAGGTTTACTGAGAGGATGCCTAATAGGGCGGTGCGAAGCTTTGGTAGTCGATCTGATTTGGAGGAGATTCAGGCCCATTCCCCCCTCTGCCCACCACGACAGACTTACCAGCTGGAGGCAGCTGTGTCCAGCATGGTTAGGACTGCTGCTTGTTTAGTATATGGCTGAATCTCTGAAGTGGCGCCGAATTTTCTTATCCGATTCAGCCAAATCGAATTGGGACAGTGATTTGAATCTCCGAATTGAATTGCTGTCCCTCCGAATCAGCCGAATCTGAAGCGAATACTTGGTGCTTCGCATAGGTCCAATGCCTAAGATGCTCTTCTGGGCACAAATCCAGTAGCAGCCTCTAGAGTGCTTGGTTGGAGGTCTTGATTTGAGGGTTAATTTGACTTGGAGCCAAAGCCAACAGGGAATGGGTAGGCTTAATCTAGAAACCCAAATTGTCTGTTTCCTTTGATTCAGACCTGTTAGAGAGAGATCATGCATTGTCTTTGTGCCCCGTTGGAGCAGGTGAATTGCTCTGGGCCTGTGTTTTACATGCTGGTGTTCTTGTTGGCACTGCCATTCAGCTGTGAGTAGGAAGGTTCATCTAAAGGTAAAAAAAACCCAAATAGGCAACCACCCTCACCCCAATTCTTTAAGTAAATTGAGCTTTTCAAACTGCGGAAGCACATTCTGTACAGAGGAGGGATGCCGGCCTCCTCTTGGGACCCTCTGCCCATTAGTAGTTGTTACTTTAAATTGATCTGCAAATGCCTGCCACTCTGTGTCCTTCCTGGTTTTGCAGTGAGTGAGTGCTCCCCTACTTCCACTGGTGAGGACTTAACAGGCCAAACTGTGCCTTGCCTTGTACCCCACTACCTGCAAGGTTGGCGACTTCAGGACCTCACAAGACTGAAGTCTGTCTGCCTCAGCTTTTTTAGCTTCCTGTTGGCACCAGTTCCAGGGCAAGATGGTGATTCAAGGCTACAGAACTGGGCTCCTGAGTTACTGGAATTTGTCGTCTAACACTCCACGCTTTCCTCGGTGCATTTTGCCTTTCCAGGCATGCCAGATTGGAATGACCTCCTTTCTAGCCTGGCATCCTTTCTCTGAGTGCCAAATGCCAGATGCTTCAGGGGACAGGACAAGGAAGCCAAACTTGTGGGTTGTTTGTCTGTTACTGTAAGCCATCCTGCAGGCGGGATATAAATCTAAGCAATAAAAATAAACATCTGAAGAATAACTTGCTCATAGGGGAACTTAGTGGTTGGCTTGTGCCTTCGGGTGAGAAGGCTTAGTATTTTGTTTGATGTAGTTGAGCACTCCCATCTTTGCAAAATGTCCAGACCTTTCTTTCTTAGAATTGTTAGAAGTTGTGAGACTGAATCTTGTGCCAGTGACTTGCACTAGTATTTTCTTCTCATTAAGTTTTAAATGTGGTTTCACTTTTTGCTCCATTGGCTGTTCCCTTGTTTTTGTACTGCCTTTTATGGCAATGACTATTTTGCATCCCACTGTCATCTCCCCTTTAAACTAAGCAGCCCCAGTTTTGTTTTTTTTTATTTCCATTTATACTGAGGTCTCTCTATGCTGCTAATAACTTTGTGCCCATATCTCAGTCCTTTCTGTTTCTGCTAGATCTGGGATTCTGTTGACTGGAGCATCTTGTATGGACTTTTGCAAGAGGTGTCTGAAGAGGCAGTCAGTGTGTTAGACTTGTACTAGGATGCTCTGACAGGTTTCAGAATTTTTTGCATTCAGTAACTCACTGTTTAAACTCTTCTCACTTTTTTTTTTTTTTTGTGCATTAAAGGGGAGAGGCTGCAAGGATAGATTGTGGTAGCAATAACAGCTGGTCTTTTCCAGTCAGTACAGGTTCAAGCTCAATAACCAAGTACCATAAAATGTCTATTGCAAGACAGAATTAGAACTCTGTATCTTTTTTCTTCCCCCCCCTTATCCCTACCATCCTTCAGCAGCTAAAACCTTTTGTCACAAGCTACCTGCATAATCAGTGTCTTGCTGTATATCAGGTATCCAGGTATCTTGCTATGTAGGCATTTTTCTGGTAACTGCTTGGAAGTCATTTCTAGCAACCCAACGTGAAGGAGAGCGTCCTAGCCAGCTCCTTGCCAGAGATGAGCGAGACGGTTCTTGATATACAAGTCAATTTTATGCAGGACAGTGTCTACCGGGTTAGGGGAGAGAAGTGATGTATTATTATTGTAAGTTGCTAATTCTTTCGCAGTCGGTCAATGCCCAGGACTTCTCAGCATTTTGAAACAGTATTTTATTGACCTAAGGCTGGAGGTCTCATGTTTGGCAGTCCTGACTCCCCGAGACGTTGGTTTTCCTGTTGCTAGAATATTCTGTTTTGGCAGGAGTGCATTTAATCTGCTTTATTAAATGGATATAATTTAGAGAAATGCTGACTCCATGCCCTCAGACCTGGTGAAAAAAGAAAAAGATGGTGGGTGAGAGAGGATGAGACACAATAGCTAAACACGCATTGCATGTGGAAGGAGGCCCTTGGCCCTCCATAATACCATTACCCGAATATTCTTACCTGAACACTTGGTCAATGTCTCTCATGTTAGATGGGGAGCTTTGCAGCTTACTTGTAGTTGTTTTCTGTATTCGTGTTAAATAGCAAAATACATTTTTAAAAAAGGAAGAAAAGAAGTACAAGCCAGCATTATCCAGCAGTTTGAGTACAGGAAAGAAAATCCAGCTTCCAAGTCCTGTTTCTAACTCTGACTGGCTTGCTCTGTAACCTAAAGGCATGTCACGTAATGTTTTCAACTGTGGTTCACCCCCACTGGAAACCATGTATAATTTCATTATTCTTTGTAAAGTGGTTTGCTCTGAACTCATCTGATGAAAAGTGCTGCATCAGTGTAAGAATTTCAGATACATCCTATGGCCTTTGAAACCATCAAAGGGCTGTATGTAAGCTCTTTGGGTCCTGAACTGTCTCCTTAGACATTTTCCCTGGAGGGGCACTTTAGGTAGTACCACAAAACCAATAATACTTGAGGTTTGCAGGGGATTGCTTTTTATGACAGTCAGGTTTTAGTAAGGGAATGCAGTATTGGATCCAGGCCTAGAATCAAGCTGTTCTAGAGATGGGTTGGATCAGGAGTAGGCAACTTCCGGCACAGGTGCCAGAGCATGGCACGCAAAGGCATTTTGCTTGGCACGTGCTTCGGGGCGTATGGCAGGGAAGGGGCTGGGTCTATGCTCCCACAACAAGCATCGGGCTCCTCATGGCCCCCCGCCTCCCCTGCCATCTGCCCTTGGCACACCAACATCTTACAAGTTGAGGCTGGGGTGGGGTGTTTTTGGTACTCTGCCCCAAACGGTGTTTAGTCTGCCCTGGTGCCTCTGGGCAGGAATGCTGTCAGGACTTTTCTGGTCACTAGCTGTCATTTTAGCTCTTTCTGAAACAATGGCCTTTTTTTTTACCTTGTCTGTCCTATATAGCCATTATGGGGTCAAATCATGTTGTACCCACTTGCATATGACCTTCCTGTTACACGGACCCAGTGGACTGCACAGCCCATGCGGTTCGCCCAATTTTATGGCTTATTTGCATGGGGATACTTAGGAGATTTAATCCAAACTAACTAAAGTTGTGAATGTAAAGTAGATTAGTTCAACTGCCTTATGCCCTTGTGTGTACACTCTTATTGAGAATTAAAATGGTCTTAATTCACTGATTTAAGATAGATTAAGGCAACTTTAAGTCTGAATGAGCGCGTATCCATAAGGCAATGGACAGCCCACTTTAAATTCTCAGTATTAGTTAATTTACATTTATTTTCAGGAATGTCTCCACATAGATGAGATTACTTTCTACCGTTTCCCAGGAGCGATTTGCGGAGCAGTGGAGTCAGGTCTGTCCCGTTGCAGGCTGGCCTGCAGCTGACCCTTTCGTTGAGGGTTTCTAGCCTTTGATTGGCATTAGCAATTGAGTATGTGTGGCTCATTCCATTTTTCTTCTCTCAGAGCACCCTTCTATACCTCTAATGCTGCTGCAACCTCTAAGCCGCTTGCTCTGCCTTCATTTGCTGTACAACAAGACAAAATATTTAGTGATTTGCATCATTTCTGAAGGGGGAAAGTCACTTTCACATCAATTTTTAGAGAAGCTGATTTTTTTTTTTTTTCATCTGGCTGCCTCTGTCAAGTGAATGCCAGGTAAAGTGTGTGTGGAGGTGGTCACGTGGCGTATAGCTAGAGGTGCAAAGATCTGCAGAGTGAAACTCGGCTTTGCTCATCATTTGGATGTGAAAGCAAAAAAATCAGTAAAGGTTCATGCACAACTATTTTTGAGGCAGAACTCAAGCAAAAAATGTTTGTCTCTGGGTAGGCATATTTTTCTGCTTTGTGGTCTTGTCACATTTTTTCTGTGAAAAGTAAAACTAATCACAAGGGCCAAATAAAGTCTTATAAACCCAGGCAAGGCAAATGCTACTTAATGAAACTTGCTGGCTTGGTGCAGTGCTTCTTGAGTTGAACTATCTGAACTCTGACTGGCAAGTATTGTCCTGCTCTCTTTATTTCACTGTGTTCCTCCAAGCTGAGCTGCCAAATGAAAACTTAGGTAGACTTCTTATAATCCCTTGACTAATTTCTGATTTCTGCTAAAGAACCTGTAGGCCCCGGCCCTTTGAGTTGCTTCTGCTGGGATTTCCAGTAGGTTGATTCTGCATGTGAAGAACAACGGGGACAGAACAAACGTAGGGAAAGTTGCTCTCTTTCTCTCTCAACATCTCATCTGTTGTTCTGGTATCACTTTTTGAGTATGGGGCTGACGGATCGAAGGGAAGTCATTCTTTGGGGACCAGGTAATGAGTAAATACTCCTCCCCCTGGCAAAGGCATGTCTGAGATACCATAGAGCCCAGGCACTCAGGCAAGCTTGTACTGTTTCTGAAAGCAGAGTACACTGCACATGCTGTAAATGCAAGTAAAGCTTGAAAACACCATTTAAAAAACACCTCTGGCACTGAACTTAACTGGGCATGGATGGGGAAGTGTTTTGAAGCACAGCAGTTGCTTGTCTGTAGCACTCGCGCTGCCTGAGACACAGGTCTTCTCCGCTTTGGGGAAGTCCCTAGTGAATTTTTGGGTGTTTGTCTTCAGTTTGCATGTGGCAATGGAGATCACAAGTGCTGACAAATCTGTGCAAATGGGTCCTTCAACTTCCTCACCAGAAGGATCACACCTACTAAGCACACTGGAGTTATGGTCTGCTGTATGGGTCCAGAAGCCCAAATGGCTTTTGCTGACCATCTCTGTGATTGTACACAAAGGGAGTAGGGCTGACTTGAGAGAGTCTCTGAGGCAGAAAGATCACAGACTATTAACAGTGGTCAGTAAGAGGTTAAATGAGCTACCCAGCTTTGAAAGAGCCTGTTCCATAAGGAAGGCTTTGCTGGAGCAGGCTTTGCTGCAGACACAAACTGATGCACTCCTCCCAGCCAAGATTGCAGGCTTATCAGTAAAGATAAACAGGCAGGGGCTTCCAAAAAGGTATGCCCCAGCCACTTGTTTGGGATCCTTTTTCAGAGAGGGAGAGAGAATGCAAGATCCTCTTGGAGATAGGAGCTCCTTCCAGGAGAGCTGCCAGCAGGCGTTGTAGAAACAGAGGCCACATATTAATATGCGGTTTGGAACAGGTACAGGCGATATTGGTTTACCTGCTTCAAAATAGTTCCTGAGCCGTTGCGGTATCATGTGGGCTTGGCTCCACTTTAATTATCAGACTTCTGCTGAGCACCCAAATCCAGGACAATGCTGGTTTTTGTTGTCTTTGCTCAGTTACTTGCCTGACTGATTTTTTTTTTGACATAGGTTTTTACTGCCCGACCACCCAAAGATTTTGCCACCTGTCTGTTTGCCATTTTCCACAGTGCCCTGAAGGTATTTTATTTTCGTGTTGATGCCAAGAGGAGGAGAATTGGAATGATAATGCCGCCTTTAACAGCATGGAGTGAGATTTGTAGGACCAGATGAAGAGTTTCAGGTGATGGAGAGCAGACAGTTTGAGTCTGCAAAAACTGTCAAACTATTTTAAGTCTTAGGTTCAATTATTTTCCTCTCCTCTTTTTCTCTGCCGGGAGGAGACTTTATGTGAAACCAAAGGCTGAGAAGCAACATTGGGACGGGCTTTTCTGACCCAACCCCAGGCACAACATGGACAAGGCAGGTGTGCCACAGGCTGGCACTTTGTTTGCCCGCAGAAAGGTTATGCCATGCTGAAATCTCAAACGGGGCTTCTCTGGCTTGCTACAGTGGCTGATTGACACCTACGTGTGTGCAGCTCTCTTATACAGGGGTGGACTTAAGTTTGAGAATCCTGACATTTTTGGACCGTGACAGCACTTGGTGTGGTGTTTCAAGCTATATTTTAGCTTAAAAAAAAAAAGAAAAGAAAAATACTGAGAGCTTGAAGTAATGTAGGAAACCGTTGTATAAATCAAAGGGCCATCTTTTTTTTTTTTTTTTTTAAGTCCCAAATCTAATAAAGACATAAGAATAAGGGCTTCTGCAACTAAAAATCTTCATGGCTCTTTACCCGGGTAAACAAAGTCCTCCAAATGTGAAACGGCGGGCCCCTTGGCATATTCTCAGAGAGGTATGATTGAAGGGGGGTGAGGTTGGTGTGAGTGTTGTTGTATTTCCTGGCTATTGCACTTTCTGCATTGCAGCTGAAGCATGCTGTCAGCAGGGAACTTTTGAGAAGGACTCTGAACTAACCCACCCCTTCGGGGAAAGACTGGCTTCAGCCAGGAATCCTGGCCCATGTCGGGGAGAGGGGAGGAAGAGCTTTGTTACTAGCTTGTGTTTGATCTCAGCAGCTTTTTTGCTGCTCGCAGGAGCCTGCTAATGATACTTGTGGAAGGTAAAGGGTAGGTGAATGTCTGCTAGGGTGGGAGCAGGTTACAGTTAAGTCTTCTCACTTTCTCCACCTTTTCACAACTTTGGGGGGGCTATCCCACATTCATATATAGACTATTGTTTGTTAAGAACAGTGTGAAGCCTTTCTTAACTCTTTTTTGTTGGAGTTTTGCCTCTTTTTCCATTTCTGATTTGTTTAAAATTTGTTAGTGTTTATGAGAAAGGAGGGGTTTGAAATTCTGAGATGGATCCCAGGGGCTGAGACCTGTGGCTGTATTTTCACAGCAATCTCTTCTACTTTTTTCTGTGTTTGTTTGTGGTTTTAAGCTGAATCTCCATTGCCCCCTCCTTCTATTAAAGGCTTTAAGACTCGGTGTTACAGATATATTAGTACTTTGGCACCAGCTTCATATTTCTTAGAAAACATACCCCTAGTTATGCCATCTTTTGGCACAGAAGTAGATGTGTCACTCCAGCCTTGGTCAAGGGGTGTTTAAATAGATTCTAGTCGTTCTTGCACATCTTGTCACCCCAGTTCTGGAGGGGTCTTTTGAACACTGCTACCACCCCTCGGTGCCAGTTAGATTACTTCTTGCCACGGACCTGTAGCGTGAAAACAGAAGCGGCAAGTGAGCACTCTGGAGCATGGCCAGCGGTGCTTGTGTGGTTTTGAGAGTGACATAAATAGTCTTGGGATCCTTTCTACATCCTGCAGAGCAGTGATCTGCCAGGGGGGATGGTGGGGCCGCTCCTGAACCACTCTCTCACTTAGCAGACCCCAGTTTCATTACAGATGACTGGCAGGGACTGCCCTCATGCAGAGGGGCCTGTCAACACAGGTAGCCCATGCTGCGTTAGAGTTGGTTTACCCCTGGCCATTTCTGTAACTAAACCTATGGGCTTTTGGAGCCTTTTAACAGTGGTGAAAACCAACTGTAAGCATGGTGCTTGTGCTACTGTGCGGTTCTTGGGCATTACTCTCTCTCTCTCTCTCTCTCTCTCTCGATATGGGGGGTGTGTGTGTGTGTGTGTGTGTGTGTGTGTGTGTATTCCTTCCTCCCTCCCCCCCCATATAAATAAATTGTGTGACTGAGTGGAGCATTGCGTTGATTTTAAGTTTATTGCAGGTCAAGTTTGTCTGCACCTAAATATTGCTGATAGTTTTCCCTGTTTTTATTCTTTGTGAATTCATGTAACTAGTAACTGTGGGGAGGCGGGAGGGTGGAATATTTGATGAATAAGGCAGGAGACGGTAAAGGAGGAAAAAGGTGTACGGTGGGGGGGGAAAAAAGTCTGTCCTGTTGAAAACTGTCCAAGTATAAAGAGAAGAGCGTATTTCCATAACTGAAATATTTTATTCTCTTTCAAAAGCTAATGTTCAACCCAGTACTCATACAGATGGGAAGATGTTGCTGCCTGATACCAGAATAGCAGCGTGTTTTTTCTCTTGGTGTTGAACTCTTTATACCCAACAACAGACTAATCAGACTATTTGCCAATAGATTTCTCTTATGATCATGCCTCCTTTATAAGGGGGAGGGGGTGGGGGAGTTGGAAACCAGAATGACTTTTGATACTGCTAAGAAAATGCTTGTTGGGGTAGGGAGGGGCAGCATAAAACTTCTCACCCTCTGATTTTTCCATTGTATCTTCTCCATGCCAGGGCCCATGATGTTATACAGAGAGGAGCCGGGTGCCATTTAACTTAGTTCTGGGGACAGAAAATGGTATGGCTTTTTTCAAATTCATTTTTTTGGGGCAACTGTTCAGCAAAAGGGGTTGGCCACTTCTGAGGGTTGGATTGTCCTTGAAAAAGATGGTGGTGCAGAAATGGCTTGGGTGGTGGGAATAAGGTGACTGGTTACCCTCTCCAGTTTGGGTTGAGTTCCTTATGTTGAACTTACTGGCACTCTGATGCCACCTCCACATTCCTTTGAAAACATGTTCCTTGTTTAATGTGATGCTAGATGTGTGTAAATACCGATTTATCTATACCGTCTTCAACACGGTGCTTACAAGGGATTACATTTTGTGTAAAAGTAGCAAGCATATTTCCTGGACACATGGAACAGTTCTTGACCAATGGCATTAACATCCAAACTCTTGTGTACCCATGGCGATGGTCTGCCGGTCAGGTTTGTGCTCATTGTGTACATCTACGGGGGCCTCATCTGTATTGAAAATGTCCTTTTGGTGGTGCAACAGGGGTGCTAATGTGGGACATAGGAGGTAATACCGTCTCCGGTGGACCTATTCTGAGCAGTTAAATGACAGGGCAAGGGTACTTACAACTGTGTCTACATTGTGGCCTTTGCTGTTGTTATTACCTTTAATGAACTGTAGGTCCCACTTTTCCTACTTCGGCTGCAACCACTGGATGTACTCAAGTTTGTTGTCAGCACTGGGTTCACAGCAAGCCTAGAAGGCAACATCAAATTTTTAGCATTGTTCCAGAAAACAGGGTGGAAATTAGCAAGTTCAGTACAGAGAAGTAACTGAGGAGCTTAAGTCCAGTTGGCCTTGTGTGACAAATTTGTCCAAGGTGGTCTTCACTGAGCAACCAACAGTTGGCTGTATGAGCATGTTGTACATCTTGAGCATGGTAAGAAGACCGATAGTGAGACTCAGAATATTTTCCCAGAGCTAGACCGGGGGAGGTGCAGGACTGCTCCCCTTGGATCTCCATTGTCTTGATATCAAGGCAGTGTCGAACTGTTGGGATTTACCGGAGACGCTTGGCAAACAGCCTCCCTAGAACATGCTTGGTGCCTGGGGTCACACTGCATTCCTGAGGTATCTGCAGAAAGTTTCCTCCTCAGCATGCCTGCCAGGCAAGGGAGTGGGTTGGAAAGGACTGCTGTAGATCATGTTGTAATGCTACCCCGTCATTGTACCAAAATACCCACTTAGGGTCATGATTAAAGCCATGGACCTTTCTGAAGCCTGTTCCTAGCTATAAGCTTTGCCACTCTTGTTCTCGATATGATGGTTAAATAAAACAGAAACAGTCTGACATTTTAAGCCTGTATGTGGCTGTTCCATTGTATTCATCCTGAACAAAACTCTGCTGTGTGCGAAGTCTTGCTGTGCTAATATTTCAAAACCTAGCCTCACCACTTTTTCGCAGTGCCCCCTTTTATTTCCTTTCCAACTCCAGTGGACAAGAAGGTTGACCAGTGATGTTACTAGAGGAGGGATATTCATTCAGATCAGTGAGAAGTGAAAATTCTTATTTCCCAGTTGATTTGATTTTTTTTTTTTTTTTTTTTTTTTCTTCCCCCCCCAATTTACAAGTACATTACCAAGGGTATGTGGAATAAAGATCTCCAGGAATGAAAATGTGCCCTGCTAATATTAAAGGTACACTGTATAACTTTGCCTAAGGATAAAATGTAACTGTAATTGAAAGCTGCTGTAACCTGATAGGGAATATTCACAACAGTCTAGAGGATCTAGTTTTAAAAAAATAATTAAACACAGAGCCAGCTCCCACCATTCTGCCTTTTAGAGCTACATGCCCTCTTTGATCCGTGCATGCAACTTGCTAGTCCCAAGAGACATGCATGCTGCCAGTAGCCTCAGCATATTAATATTTATATGGTACCTTCCATCTGAAGATATGTGCTTCACAAATATTAATTAATAACATCTCTCAAAACCTTACATGTTTTTATCTCTACTTTATAGATGGTGAAACGGAGACCCAGGAAGTTTTGTGTGGTTCCTGAGTTTATAGTGACTCATACTGTAAATAAGACTGGGAATCAGAATGTCACATCTTCTAAGTGCTCCAAGTAAATTCATGTTGTGCCTACCTTCAGGGCTACTGCTCCCCCCCCCCCATCTCCCCCTTCTGCAGTCTCTGAAGCAGCATCACAGTCTCCCTATGGGAATGCAGAACAGTCCATCTGTCTATGTTACTTGGACTATGTTGAGAGTTTGGCCTACAATTCAGAGGGCATGTGAATGCAACTCATTCACATTGCTAAGAATCACAAATTATGGAAGTCTATATTTGCACTTGATAGGTTGCATTTTTAAGCGGGGGGTTGTAAAAATCAGAGAGTACGTGACTGCTTTACAGAAAAGCACGTGGGTGAGTCTTTATTCCTGAAGTATTAAAACCCTCCCTAAAAAGTTATATTTATGCTCCAATGCAAGATCAGACAGGAAGGATGGCAGGTTGTAATTCAAGTTGGACCTGGGCTTTCTCTCTTTCTCCCATTTCTCATGCTACATATGAAACGAAGGCTCACAGCTGAGTGTGAGATTGATAAAGACAGAGAGGGCTTGCTGTGCAATTAGAGGAGCTTGTTGTAAACACCCAAGTTGCACAAGTGGCTCAAACTTTGATCTTTTTGTTGTGGAAAAGAAATCTGAGACCATGAAACCTGCCCTTCATTGCAAACAGTGAGGTGGCCCTTACCCAAACACAGCTGGAAATGCAAAGGCAGCTAAATCTCTTCAAAATTAAATACAATTATTTTTTCTTCCCCTTTCTGTGCTTCCTGCTGTATGTAATTTTGTCCTTTCTCCTGTCCTGCTTCTCCAACTTGCCCAGCTGTTTGTGAATGCAAGCCACAGTTCCACACCTGAAATTCCCAAATCCAAATGCGCCCAAGTGCTTTTGGGGATAAGGGTTAAATCACAGGTGCAATTAAGCTTTTAAGTGGTAAGCCTATTTGGTTAGGGGCACACCTATTGCCTGGGACAAGCAATGAGGAATTATCAGTCTTTCAAAATGACAGGCCATTCCCCAAATACTGCTGGAAGGGCAAGAAGAAGCTACCACATTCGTAATTCTTCTGGTATTTATTGTAGCAGCGCCCAGACCGAACTCTTTGTTAGCCGTGCTGCCCTATTAAGGTAGGGTGGTGTTTACATTACAGATCTAGTTGTGGAGTGTCAATGCCAGGGCTGCTCAGATCCAGGGTAACTCTTCCCTGCCCCCTGAAAACCTGCTGTTAGTTTCTGGGCAAATGTTGAAAGAAAGAGGGAAGATCCTGCTCTCATCGTATTGCCCCATAGTCCCACAATAAAATTGTCAGATTTTAGGTTTAAAATCCCGTCGTCTCTTCTGCATCTCTAGCAGAGCTGAACAAAGCTGTCCCCTAAACAATGCCACCCCACTCTGGAGGTGAAGACTGTCAATATACTTCCTACCTATGAAGCTTGGGACTGGGACTGTAATTCCAGGGCTTGTTACTAGCTCTATGCCCTGAATAATTTCCTAACTGCACAACCTAAAAAATGCCCTCGTGGTCTCCAACTCTCCCCGCCACAGTTGAGATCAATGGCATGTGCAGTTCCCACTGCAGTCAATGTCTTCAGGCCAAGTGTGTCCCGAGTTAAAACTGTGCCAACTTGGTAATGTTAGAGGAGCTATTTACCCATCTCTAAAGCTAGTGTGCACTTACAGGTGCGCTCCAGGTAGCGAAGTCATTGATTATAAAGTGCTTTGAGATCCTCTGTTTTAAAGGTTGTAGAGCAGTGCTGTGGATAAAGTGCTGTAGAAAATACTTTCTGGGTCCTGTAGGTGTCATGTTTACCTGTAAAATCATAGTTGGAGTTAAAAATGATGATAACTTCACACATGCGCATGGAAATTTCCATTTTTAATTTAATCTATTGAGCATAAAAATACAAACGGAGCAGAGGCAGGATCTTCCAGTTATGGCTCGATGTTCTGATGACCTTGCGGTTACAATCCAGCTTTGTCCCTGTGGTCACTCGTGGTCTGGATGTAGCCTCGAACTCTTGGACTGGGATTTAAAATTGTGATGTGGGGCTGTGCTGGCTAAGTTGGCATTGAGAACCCAGTTTGGACAAGCAAGACGCATGGTTAAAGGTAGCATGCCTTGTCTACACTAGGCTTTTCAAACTGCTAGTTAAAATTTCCTGATGATGCACCTTGTCTAGACCATGTCTTAGAAGTTATGGTTGTCTGGGCAGGTAATCAGCTTGGTTCAGTAAGAAAACTGCTCCCCCAGTAGTTCTGCTCTTTTTGCCTGCTTCTCAGCTAGTTTCCTTTCAGTCCTTCCCTGCAGCCACTCCTATGCCACTGCTCTAATGCAAGCACTGTTTCAATTGCTGACTAGGAAAGTGTTGTCACTGGGCTTTGAGTGATGAATATCCTACTGATGGTAATGTGGGGGAAGGGAAGTCCACATCTCGTAGGTTGCCTGTGTATTTAGAATGAGGCAAAGATTGTTTTTTTTTCTGGGGGGTGTTATGGTGATATCTTTTATTGGACCAGCTGCATAGTTGGAGTAAAGTTAGGTAAGCCTTCAGATGCGAAACACTCACTATTAGTCTGACACTTCCCTGTTTAGGATGACTGCTGTCTGCCTTTGCACTCGCATTGTGTTACCTTTGTGCCCAGGAAGGCTGGAAACTTCAATCCAGTTGAGTGTCTGTACATCTTGAAAGCGACACAATTATGTTGTATATTAGATAGGCTCAGTCTGGCCTTCAGGCCAAGTATTTGATATCTTTCTCATCTAGTGCTTGGGGTGGCTTGAGGAATCTGGGTTCTGTGTTTGCTTTTGCCCCTTACTGCCAAGTAACTTCAGGCAAGACACTTAACCTCCCCGGTACCTGTAAAGTTGATGGCAAGTATCACTACCAAGCATGTGAGGGCCTTGAATAATGTAATGCAAAGGTCTGTTGTGTTACTGATTGTTAAATGTGATATTTTGGAATGAATTTTCAGTTGTATGTTGAGCTGCACTAAGTGAGTGTGGATGTGGGAGGGAGTGGGAATCTGTACTTCTCTAGACAGTGAAAATCCTTTTAGCTTCATGCTTCCGAAGCAAGCGAATGGGGACTTGGCCCAAGCAGCAAGCCTTGTAATGTGATCACTGGTTCTCTGTGAGCAGTTGCTATGTGTAGTTTTCATACATATGAAAACGTTTCCAGGTGAGATTTCTGGGTGATCACAGTAGGGTTAGGGAGAGTAACGAGCGTGCGCTACAGGGCAGAGGAGGTAGGCTGGACTTCCTTTCCCATAGAGATGCCTACTCTTAACTCGGGGAATGGCTGCCTAGTATCGGATGTGATATCTGGTCGGTTTTATGCTGGAAGTTTGGAGTATCTTGAAATTTGTCCTGGAAAAGGGAAGTGATGAGACTTGGACTTCTGCTTTTTCTGTTCTTTATCATATGAAAGAAGAAGAGCCTGCAAGATTCTCGTGTCCAGAAAATAACCGGAGGGGCGATTAGCTTTAAAAGGAAAAGCCAGTTGTTGTTTTTAAATCGAACTAGAACAGTGACTGGCAACCTTTACAAGCTGCAGGCTGGAACAACTTGGCTCTGGTCCTACCTGAGCTGGGGGGCTTTGTCTGCATCCCGGCTGGGGCCAGGCAGCTGGAAGCTGCATTCTTGCTGCTGCTTTCCCTCATGCCTCTCAGCTGCAGCATGGGTGCAGCTGTAACCTGCCCAGCTCTGATACTGCTCCCCACCTGCTGGATCCTGCGCCCATGGCACAGCTGGTGGGGTGGGCTGCGGAGATACATGACAGTGGCATGGACGTAGCTTCCAGCTGTCTGATCCCAGTACAGCTTCTCTCTGTCTAGTCCCAGTGTGGGCACAGGCAAAACCCTTTGACTCTGCAGGCCAAATCCCGTGACTCCATGGGCTATATGTTGCCAACCCCTGAACTGCAGTGCAGTTTGCATTTAGCCTTTTTGGTTTAAATTCAATGAGTAGTTAACATTTTGGAGAGAGAAGGTATATTAAAATACCAAACAGCCTTGCATTGTGGGGTAAGGTTTGAGCACTCGCAAGATGTATCCTTCAAGAGCCTGTAAAGCCCAGAAGTAGCACTCCTGATTTCCTCTCGCCACACATTTCCAGCAAAAACCAGGGGAAAGTACAACTTCTTGAGGGAGAAACTAATACTAGTAAACCTCCAGTTCCTTTTTCCTCCCAACATCACAGGGAAGCTTTCCCTTCCCCTTTAAAACAAGAAGGCGATGTACAGTTTAAAAGTACTATGAAAAGTGGCTGACCTTTCTGATGAGGGAAGTGTAAACTCCAAAGCAAACAGGGCTAAAACCCTGGATGTTTTAAAAAAAACCAAAAAAACTATAAATAAAAAAAAAATGCAGGTGTCTCCCCAGAGTCCTGCCTCTGTAAATCTACAGTGATTTTTTACTGATGGGGTGCAACTATCATTTTGTCTTTGCATCATCTTATACACACAAACCTTCCCCCCCACTTTTTTTTTTTTTACTACCAAAGTAATTGTATTTGTCTTGTTTTATGTCCTCCCTCTATCTGCAGCTGTAGCTTTGTTCGGAGAGAATTTGTCATTAAAAGTGACTTTTTCATATATGAATGTAAGTCTTCCATATTGTCATGATAAAGCCAGTCAACAAACCCCCCTCCCCCCCCCCCCCCCCCCCCCCCCAAAAAAAAAACAAAACAAAAACTGTTTAATTTTCAGAACATGAGTGTGTGCGTGGGGTTTGCAGAATGGCCTAGTATCAGGAGAAACTGGATCACAAAAAAGACTCGGAACTGAACGGCCCATCGGTATAACAGGGGTTGCAGCCCCTTCTTGAAGTTATTGTCTGAGCATAATATTTGGCAAGGAGCAGTTCTCCTGCCCCCCATTTTCAAAGCACTACAACGAGCCAGCGCAGGAGTTGTGATGGCTGGGCTTTCAACCTTTCCTTCCCACTGTCCGCCTCAAGGGCGTGGGTATTCGGGTGGGGAGAAAGGCTTGTACACCTTCGTGTGCCATCTTGCTTACGCTGTAGAATCTCCAGCTTATCCACTCGGCACAGTGACTGTATGTGGAGGAGGGGGAGAGAGCTTGTGTTGCAACCTCGGAGAAAATTAGTTGTCTCTATTTTATCTTTTGCAGCTGCAGCACTTTTTTTCCCACCCCCCCCTCCCCTTATGCGACTGGTATGTCTGAACCATATCCTTCAAAACCAGTTTTCTAAGCAGATTAGATGGGTAGCAGAGACAGCTATGCAATCAGGCAAAAATGTGTGCTCAAGCCTTCATTTTGTGCAGTGGCCAAAGCAGTATGCATCTGGCACCTTGGATGCCTTTCTCTCTTTTTTTCTGGCACTCCAGCCTGTTTGTAGTCTGTCCGTTTATTGTAGCCTGGACCTAAGAGTTCATCCTGATGGAAGATTATCACTCTCCAGGGAGGGAGTTTTTTTCTGCCTAGCAGAGGGTATTTGTGTGTTTAAAAAGCAGAGTGAAGTTGTGGTTTGTGGCTAGAAGCACATGAACCAACATCATCTCCCCTTTTGTGCAGGGGTGACTGGTGCCTCCCGAGTCGTAGGGGGTACAATTTGTGGGCAAGCCCGGGGGTGGGGGGTGCAAAAGCCCCATATCCACTCCTCTACTTCTGTGCCATGGCTTAGTGTCCCCCTGTCCCAGCACACCACTGGCCCGCGCAGCAAAAAAACTGCCCGTCCTGAGTTGTGCTGAGTCGGGGTCCAATCTCATGGGGGGACATGTGTCCCCCCCCATACCCTCCCTACCAGTCGCCTGTGCCTTTGTGCGTTTTGGAGTACTTCATGTGGCTATCCTAGTGTCCTCCTCACCAGACTTCCCTAGCTGCTTGGCACTGAATTATGCCTAGGCTTGACAACCCTTCCTCCCTTGCATGACAAGGACACACGAGGTCAGCTGCCCCTTACCTTTCAGGCGTTCAAGTCACCTTCAGGAGTTTGGTCATAGTGGTCCTAAAACAATTCAATGCCAAGGTCCCAGTTTTAGTAATGCCATAAAAACTCTTGGGTGTTAGTAACGGGTTTCTCATCTGACTCTTAGATGGAAGTTATATTAAAATGGGGTTATCTTTTAAGACGGCTTTGGAAAACTGCTGTGATGCTGCTCTCACAGGAAAAGTGGGCAAGTTGGGTGGATCCGGGGACTCAGTGGCAGATGTTGTCTCCCGGGGCAAGAGAGTCACCTGAACTAAAGGTTTCTTTTCTGGAGGGAAGGTGGAAGAGTGTTGACAAGTCATTTGCTGCCTTTGTGGAGGACAAGAAGGAATGGAGAGGGGTGGCTCACAGCTGATTTTGCTGAAAGGGGTTGAGTAGCTGGTGAGTAGGTCCAAGCAAGACAGGGTGATTGGAATGAATAAAACCAAAAAAAAAAAAAAAAGGATTAGGGAATAGAGAAAGGACGAGCGAGGGCAGCTTCTCTTTCCCTTTTAAAGGATGGAGAGAAAGAAAGGTGAGACAAAATTGAAAACTAGACAGTCAATTGTACCCCATGGTAAGTGCTAAGACAGAAGGTGGAATTGAGACTAGGAAGGAAAGAAGCTCTAGCAAAAGCATAGATCAACTAAACAATCTATTGGAAACATTAATAATGATTTTTAAATGTCCTAGGTACATACAGTGCACAACTGTCTTGCGTTATGCCAAAAATTTTTAAAGAATTGCTTTGGGAGCACACAGTCAGACAGAAAAAAATCACCTCGCTGTTGCAAAGGCTATTAAGAAAAAGAAAAAAGAAAGCTGGTCATGTGTCACGGTCAGAAATGCAGCAAACTTTAACTGAATCGTTCATTGACGTCTCAGAATAGATCAAACAAAGGTATTTTTACCCTGGCTAGTAGGCTGAGTCCTCAGGCTGGTGGGTACTGGATTGACAAATTTTACCCTGGCTTCAGGGGTAGCTTATAAGGTCTCAACAAATCCCTACTCCATCTGTATTATTTGCTCTGAGGAAAAGTTTGTCTCGTTCTCTTTCTATTGCATATGACAGATTAATGTGTCTGAGGGCAGGTCATTGTTAGGCTAAATCTTTTTCTAGTTATGATTCCTTATAACTATAAAACAGTCAGAAGGTTATGAAGTTGAGAAAGGAAGCTTTATTATGGTTTCCAACACTGAGGGTATGGGATAAATGTCTTTTTAAAAAAGCAAATCAAAGCCATGCATACCCCCTCCCCCTGCCTCGTTCTTCCAGTTTTACAAGGAGAGAAAGAAGGAATATAAGAAAACTAGTAAAGTATCTTTTGCTGAAGATCCATTTGGTCCTTAGGCATAATCCTGCTACTGAGAGCAGGGGTAATTCTGTACCCACTCAACAAGACTTAGTGTCCTTTATTGTTTTGTTCTGGGTGATTTGGACATGCCCATGGAGTTTGGGGGGAAAACTTGCAGTCTGTAGAAACTAGCCTCCACCCAGCCCTGAAGAGGCAGCAACAACAGCTAAACCAGTAGGAAGGAAGGCTCCACATATCCAGTAGCTGTTGCACACGCCCTACTACAGGGTTTTCCAGATTCCCTTTGGGTAGCACCAGATATTGCATTTATCCCTGGATAAGTTGTGCCTGTGTTTATCCCAGAACAGAAGTATCCACACATCACGCTGCTTATCGGGGTTCAGTGAGCAGGTGAATACAGTGCTGCCATACTTTACTGCCATTGATTCAATAATGCTATCTTGATATAACTGCGTAAATAGCGACAGCCTTTTATCTGGGAAACTTCTTTAGGTTTTATCCTGGGATAAGGGATATGAAAGCCTGTCTGCTTGCATGTTGTCCCAGGATAAAATGGTTTATTTGGGGATAAATGTGATATCTGTTTGCAGCCTTTCTGAACCAGATGCTGTGTTATTTTCATGCCCTCGGTTCTCCGATCCATTTTTGGAGTTCCAGTAAGGAAAGCCTCCTGGGTTTGAAGGAGGGGAGGGGTGCTGGGCTCTCTCTAATTACATGCTCACTTTTTACTAATTTAAAGAATTTTCTAGAATAATGAACTTCATTTGGTTGGGTTATTTTGAAGTCCTCCCAGAAGTCAGCAATGGAGAACTTGTTTCCTATGCAATGGTTCGGGGCGGTTATCTTTCTGAGTTGCGTGCGTTGGAGTTTCTGCGAAGGCAGAGGAGGCCTAGGGCTGGTGCAGCCTGTGTGAATGGCTGGGGGCAAGTTGGGTGGGGAAAAAACGTGTCCTCCTGTGCTGTATCCCTGGCAGTACCATTTAGAGAGCATGAGGTATGAGCATCTTTTTGCTGGAATGACTTTCCAAGGGCTTTCAAAAAAATAGGAAATTCTGTTGGAAAAGTTTTAAAATTTTTTCCCAAACTTCATTATTATTTTAATCAACAAGTTCCAATTTTACCTAAAATTGAAAAAATTTGTTTGTTTTCTGATCCAAAACTGTCCCGTCCCCTGCCCCGTTGGTTCAAAGTGATGAACGTACTTGCCTGCCAGCACGCTGCCCCCGAGGACTGTCGTTCAGGCTGCTCTTGCTTCTGGGGGCGGGCTGCACGGAGGACTGAATCCGTGCAGGCTGCAATGCAGGTTTGCACTGCAAGGGGGCTGAGTTGTGGGACAGGCACCAAGTTGGGTGCATTATGGAAGAGGTTTTTTTCTCTGGAGACACTGACCCCAGGGGAGAATGGGGACATTAGACTGCCTGACTACACAGCTTTGGGTGATGTGGGAAAGTGGAGCTCAGATAGTAAACTGACACAAAATGAAACTTTCTGGGTCAGGTCAATAAACTGAAGTGAAACGTTTCAGTTTCAGGAGAGTCAAAATGTTTGTTTCGATTGAAAACGTCAGAGCGCAGCGTGCGACACGTGGAAATCCAGGACAGTCTCTATTTTGTTCCATAGACAGCTTGGAAAGGTTAGGCTTTTCCTCCGGAGTTGGGATGAAAGCGAGTATGGGAATGGCAGAACTGCCCCGGGTGGGAAATTCCGAATTTCCATGGGCTTTAGAGAGAAGCCAGCTGATTGCTGTGAGCACCGGGGGCAGGTGGCTCCGAGAGCCTGCCGGGTGCTTTCCTGGCACAGCCTGTGAGGGGAGGTGGGGAAATGGAGGAGGAAGGAATGAGATGCTGCAACTGGGGCAAGGATGGGGCAGCCACGAGAACTGAGTTTCTCCTTCCCTCCCCTTAGGTCCCTGCGGCCCAGTGACTGCAGGGTGTTGGTGCTTGCACTGTGCCTCTGTAGGTGTGCCCAGTATGAGAGTCCTTATCTGCCTGCATCATCTGCATATACACAAGCCAGCAAGTTACACCATCATGCCCTGCTGTTTGACCATCTTCCTGACTGAGGAGACTTGGACAGAGCTCCCTTCCAGGCTGGTCCGTGGTGCTCCTTGCTGAGAGCGCGAGCCGGATTTGCTGGGCTACCTGAGGTTTACCGTGTGCAGAACTAGCTGCGAGTGGCATCGGGTCAAATAGTTTCAGTTCTGCTCTGTACAGGGTAGTGGTGCCCCGTACGTACTCCTGAAGTTTATTACAATTCAGATGGGCTTTCCCCTGTTAAGAAAAGGTCATGTGGCCCGAGCCCTGGACTGGGACTTGCAGACGTGCATATTTTAATCCTGCTCTAAACAGGACAGTGTGATGCTGAGCAAGGTCTCAACCTCGGCCGGCCTCAACGTCCCTGTCAGTAAAGTGGGAAATGAGCACTCCCCTCCTTCTCCAGGGTGAGCGGGAGATGCAGTAGTTTCTGCGCGTAGCATTGGGTGTTGTGCCGGTGATGATGATGGTTCTGTTTATTTAACACACTTTCCTATTTTTTTTTTTTTTTTTAAATACCAAACTGATATGCTCCATCCATCAGCAGTGCCCTCTGGGAACAAGTAGCTAATTAAAGAGGGAGACTTGTGAAAAGACAAACCCCTGGTTATACATAGAACAGGTTTTGCCAGTATGAGTGCCTACGTTTCTGGCCAGGCTTCCTTGTAAGTAATAGTCAAATAAACGGCCGGGGCCCTTTTGTGAATGGCTTGAATCTGTGTGGTCCTCTTTTGTTAAAGCAGCTCGTGGTTTCTGAAAGCTTCTGCACCCCTCGTTCTGTACTGCAGAGCCTGGTGGCACCAGCTGCTTCTGCCTGAAACAAACATTTGCATGTGACATCGGCTGCCTCTCTTTTTTTTTTAATTTCAAAATGTATTTGCATTTTCTTATCCTCTCTTGTTTCAGAGTCCATCTCCCAAGTCATCATACATTAATTCTTCTTCTTTGCCAGGGGCCCATTTAAACAAGTAACGCACGAGCAGGAGAAAGAAACCTTCCTTCAGAAATTAAATAGCAGGCAATGTTTGGAAATATTTTAACAATAGACCATATGGGAGCCCCATACTATTAAGCTTTATTATTCAGAAGGCGGAAAATGTGGTTTGATATTCAACTGATATACAGCATAAACGAGAGCCACAAACTAGATTCCCTTGAGCTGGGATTCAGATGTTCTTTGAATATAATAACTCACACTTTGGCCTACTTCCACAGAATGCGTCCCGCTCGCTGATCGCAAGCCAAGAAACTGTAGGCTGTCCCCCCTCCCCTCCTGCTTCTCCAAAGCACTTCCCCCTCTCTTGCCAGCGTGGGATCTTGTCCTGAATATAAATCTCTTGATATTAGATGGTTGAAGAGGATGGGGAGAAGGGCGTAAGCTGGGCTGTTTGTTTGTTCGTTGCCCTCCTTTAACAGTAAGAGGAGTAGTAGTGATAGCAGTAGTAATAATAATACAGTAATAATTTTCCCCTTGTGCCACTCTGGCCAGGGATCAGAACGGCCGGTCCAGGTGGGAGTTCCTGCTCCGCTGTCCACTGTTTGTTTCTTTTCTGGCTGTAGGAACAGGTGAACATCCTGTCTCTCTGGATTACTCTGAAGTGGTGCCAGAGACCACAGGGAAGAAGGATTTGTGGGATACAGAGACTGGAAGTGGTTTCAATTTCCTGCTGCATCCCACTTGATTTATGTGTATTTATAATTCTCCTCTCTCCTTTATGTTGTCTATTCCTGTTACCTTTCCTGTTCCTTGGGCAATGAGCGCATAGAAGTAGCTCTAGGCACTGATCTCATACAGCCTGTAGAACCTTCCCATCCAGGCAAATTACATGGATTAAATGGAATTTGTGTTTAAAATATGCTGTGTGGAATATAATTTGCATTTATTTTTTTAGCATTATATAAATGCACACACAGCAGGGTTAAAAGAATGTCACTCAAGTTGCAGAGCCAAACTCTCCAGAAGTAGAGGAGACCAGGAGTAAGGTTGCCCGTACTGCCTCCGCTTGCCCTCCTGGTGCACATGCATTATATAATCCATTACGTGATCACATAGCTGTCTTCTCTTCCACAGGACCCCTGCTTTACTCCATGAACAGGATGGCTTAGGTCCAGGGATGAATCAGGGTTGTGTGGTGAAAGAAATTGTCTGTATGCCTCCTGCTTCCTTTGTTGCAGATTTTTGGGAAGGTGTATAGTGAAGAATGTGATTATGGGATGGTCTCTTGGTTAAGGTACTTGGATGCTGTCCTGGAGATCTGGATTCTATCCCTACTTCTGTCAAAGAGTTCCTATATGATGTTAACCGTTTAATTCAAACCGTACTCGTCACAAGTGGCAGCTGATTACGTTCTGCATTTTCTCAGGGTCTGACTTGGGCCTATAAGTCTGATTTGCAGAGATATCAAATACTCTGAGCTGCAACTAAACTTCATGGGCATTATGATCTGAACACATGAAGTGTTATGTTGCTAAGTGTTCTCGATTTTAAAAAAAACAAAAAAACTGGGCGTCTTAAATTGGTTGAACACAATTATTGCAATTTTTTATCCTAATCTCATTGTGGCTTTTTTTTTTCCTTCCTGTCTCCACCCCTTCCCCCACATGCCTGTAAAATGGGAATAATACACCCCTGTCTCTCAGAGTTGTCCTGAAAATTAATGCATTGAGCTTGGTAAAAATGCTTGGATATTGTGGTGATGAGTACCATAGGGAAGCCTATAAGCAAATGGAATCATTGCATCTTCAGAGCAGACAGCATGCAGTACAGCAAACTGGGCTTGCAGCTAGACACTCAGTAATAAAAGGAAAAACAAAATATTAAGTAGGTGCTCACTGAATGTTGTCTGCTTTGCAATGGATAAAGCAGGGTCCTGTGGCAGAAGTAGTGTGTGATCATGTCATTAAGGACCAGGTCATTATGGTTACTCATAAGGTGGTCAAGTAAAGGTTGCTTATCCTTGCCAGACTGAATCAGACTGTCCCAAAGGTACAAACATGGGGAGAGATGGTTCCCTTCCTGATTTTCTGGGAAGGATTGAGGCTAATTGATTCCTGCCCCGCCCCCCAGCGTCACTTGTGTGTGTTTTGGGTCTCACGGTGAGCCAGTGCTGAGGCCCCTTCTGCTCTGTGTTGCAGCCCCCCCACAAGACTCTGGGACTTCAGGCCTGCATAGCTGGGCTGTATTTGTTGGGGAAGGGGCTGTGGAAGTGTGAGTGAGGGAAAGGGGGGGCTGTGAGACCCCAATTCTTTACAAAGCCATGCCTTCAGCTGTCCCCAGAGGCAACCTTCTTCATGGTTTGCTCAAGTCAGCCTGCCTTGTGACCTGCATGCCTGGCATGCTGCAGAAACACCTGAGCTGGCTCTGCATGCGTTATCTTCAGAAGCAAAACTAGCACAGTTGTGGTCTCACAGCAGTACACCTGAGCTAATTAGCCTGGATGCAGGCTGCAGTAATAAAACCACACTGCTTCCACGCCAGCGTGTGCAGCCAGGATGCACAGACCAAACTTGGCGCATATCAGCACAGTGCTTCACAGGCAAGATCTAACCAAGTTGTGGGGAAAATACGACTCTCTGAATTAATGAAAGCAGTACTTGTAGTGTTATCTTTTGTGGCCCAGCACTAGAAGGGAGCATGGTACTTTGCCAGTGGGTTTCTTGGTTCGTTGTTGACAGCAAAGGAGCAGTGATTTTTTTTTTTTTTTTTTTTTTTAAATTTCTTTAAAGGACTGATCTGTGCTTGAATATTTGGAAAAATGTCCATTCTGGACCAAATCTTTCTGGCATAAATATTTTGGAGCAGTTATTTTGGTATAGGAGGCCCTGTGGACACACCTCCTAGAATAGCTAGAATAGTTTTTCTGTTCAAGTCTTTCCCCAGATCTGCTTCGTGTCTAATTGTAGTGCAAAAGAAACTGCTTCTTCCTCCTCCACAGTGTCCTTTGGAGAATCACTGAGAGCACAGGAGAGGCAAGGTCCCTGCTCTCCATTCAGGTCACCAGACGTGGAGTTGTCGCATCAGGCGTAGCCTGCAGCAGACCGGAGGGGAGCTGCAGAGAAGGGTCTGCTGAGAGGGGCTTGGAACTTGCTCATTGCGCATGTAATCTTCGGGGAATTAAGGTGCTGAAAAGCTAAGACATCTCCCCTGAGCATCTGTGAAATATGATTCCACTCCTCACAAAGGCTTATAACTTGGCCAGATCTGGATAGGTTTTCAGGGAAGTGGCAAAGGCACATCCTGATGTTAAAGTCGCCTGCCAGCATTCAAGTCCTTGCTGCAAATAGTGGGGATGCTTGAGCTTTTCAAAGGATTCCTCTTGCAAAAAGTTTTGGCCAAACAATGCATATTCCTCTAGACTTGTTCTTGGAAATGCATAAACCCTTTTCACTGAATTAAAAAAGAAAAAAAAAAATCATGTGTGGCAGACACTTGGCACAGTAAATTTCAGCCCAAATAGGATGTTTGGCAGCATTAAAAATAACTGAAAACAGAAAGCATCAAGCAACCTGAATAATGGGCTTCACTGTCAGTCCCAGCTAGAACATATAAATGGCGGCTTGTGAAGAGGAAGGACGACATAGGTATTCTGGGTGATCTCAAATTCTTGTGCCACAGAGCTCTGCATGTCAATTTAAATTATTCCTTTCAGGTTTTGTGACATGACCGCTTATACTTAAAAATATTCCAGGCTTTCTTTTCTGCAAACTCTCTACTGAATCTGAATTTTACAAAGGAATTTCATTTGTTGTGCTGGGTGTGATATCGGCGGTTGGCAACCGCTTTAGGCTGCAGGCCAGAGTAACACGGTTCAGCTCAAGGGCGGGCAGACAAGTGGGCACTTGGAGGCAGCCACTGCCAGCACTTCTGCCCTTGGCAGGGGCTGGGGAAAGCTGCTGCTGCTGAAATCCACCAAGGCTGAATGCTGCCAAAGCCCCATGTTTGCAGGCTGGATCAAATGGCTCTGTGGGCCAGGTCTGTCCTCTGGGATGTAGGTTACTGACCCCTGTATTATAGTTGCCTAGGTTGGGAATCTCCAAGCCTGACCTGACTTATACCTTGTAACTGTGAAGAGCATGTGTAAATATTCATCACTTTGTTTTAATGCGGTTGTATGTAAAATGTTACCACGGCAGTTGTGTTAGGTAGTGCATACTGAAATTAAGGTTGAATTTCCATTCTGGTCTATTCTCTTCCATTTATCTCAGTTAATAGCTGAAATTTTCCATGTTTTTGTCTCAACTCACATATGAGTTTTCCCTTTGGGGAAAATTGGAGCAAAATCAACTTTTAAAGTGATTTTTAAAGCCTCTCCTTGATTTACACCTACATCTGGTGTTGGGAGGGGATTTTTTATGGTTCAGAGTTTGATTTATTTAATGTATTCAGCAAGCATCCATAGTGTGCCTTGTACTTTTTCAGTCCTTTCTGGATGAGGTAACTTGTACGTACACTAATACCATAACTATGGAAGAAGGCACAACAATCAAACTTCTTTCCTTTGTTGGTCTTGCCCAGATCTGTATAAGCTATTTAAATGAAATCTGTCGGGTGTTTTGTTTTGTTTTGTTTTTAAGTGTGGGAAATGTTACTTGTAGCATTGACTAAATCTAATGCTTATAAGTATACCCATAGTTTTCTGACACTCTTGACTCGTTTCTGACCTGGTTACAGCAAGCACACTTGATTAAGTTATTATTTAGCTTTATACTAATAATACATGTCCCTGCAGCAACATGGCATGACTCCCTTTTGCAAGATGACTGTGAGTCCACTTTTTTAATGTGTATACAACTACCAGACTGTCTAAAGACACCTCCAATGAGGGATTTTATTTTAGATTGAGGTGAAGCATGATTTTAATTGGGATTAGCTGTACTGCTTTAACTACCTGTATGCATGCTGTTATTCCAGACTACAAGTACCTTTTAATCCTCTTCTAGAATAAGATCCCCAGTGATAGTTAATCAGGACTAGCTGTTCTGAAATAATTATTCTTAAAGGCAAGCCTTTACTCTGGTTGACTGCGTTATGGGAAGTACTCTCAACTGGATCCAGGATCAAATGTGTGGAGGACATGCACAGTGCATCATTAGCAGGGAGTGGGACAATATGCAATGTGATTACCTGTCACAATGAGTAGGAGGGGACAGGAATTTGACTACACACTGTCCACAGTATAAAAGAAAGTATATTGAACCAGTTGTAGGAAGGAAGTTGTGTCTTCTAGCAGGGGTGAGATACTGTTGGCTTCAAGACACGAAGCATGCTTGGAGCTGTTTATGTTGGTAACTTGTTCAATTTGAACCTGCATCTCTTAACCTACGTGTATTTTTATTCTGAAAAGAATTACTTTGTCTACATGGGAAATTACCCTAATGTAGGAAAAAGCTTTATGACAAGGAAAAAAACCTGTCTGTGGCAGAGGGAAGAAATGTGGTTGGGGGGGAAAACCTTTCAGTTTATTGCTTCTAAAGTAAACACAAAGTGAGTTTACAACACCTTTAAAAAAAATTGTAGATGGCCCTGCCTGAGATAGTCTCGAAGAACATTATTTTTTAAAGTCCAGTGGTTTCTAACACTGTAGGAAAACTGTATTTCAGTTTGCAGTTGGTTGTGAGCTGCTAGCTTGAAAAAACATTTAACTTTTCATCAGGTGTGTGAGATAGAGGAGCTCTTGTGAAACTAGGTGTCCTCATCCTGATATGGTCACAGTAAAACCATAGTTTTCCCCTTAACTTTAGAAGTCCTTTGATGTGCTCTTGAGGGAAAGTGGCAGAGTAGAAGGGAGAAGCTCTAATTAGCCCTTGACATGTTAGTCCAGCAGGCTTTTCTCCAGCCTTTGACTTAAATGCTTTGCCTAATAAATCACACTGTGATCATCTTTAATGCAGAGGAGTCTCTGGTACACAAGAGTATGCAAACTGCAAGTAGCTTGGGGCAAAGACCTTTTTGTCTGTAAAATGCTCTGATATTTCAGTTTTAGATACTGCAGTGGTACGTACCTTCATACTGCATTCTGTGTGGCCCCACGGGTAGATTAGAGAGTAGGTAATGGGTGGTTTGTGTTGCTGTTCTTCAGGGGCTTGCCCTCAAAGAGATTGAGGATATATATTTCTACTGCCAACAGTGAAAGAGCAGCTTTAGCTTAAGGGGAAAGGACTGTGGTTCTGGAGCAGAAGGCTGAGCAGTCTGCAGTAACGGAGTTAGACAGGTAGTTAGATGAGATGGATTTGTTACCAAGAAGCAGCGAGTTGGGTGACTTGGGTTCTAGCCCCTGCCCATCTATCACCATTTTCTGATCCCCTTAAAAAGGCTCATTACACTCATAATACAGTAATTTGACACAAATGTTAAACTGTCAGACAACTGTCCTCTTAATGGCGAAGCAGGGAAAAGAGTTGATGCAGCAGGGAAAAGCACTGGCTTGCTAGAAAATCCCTGGAGCAAATGTTCTGGAAGGTAAGCGCAAGCACAGCAAAACCACTTGAAAGTATCCTCAAGGTTTCCGGTATAATTTAGTTCAGCCTTTTAGTTAAAGACCACCTCTAGCGGGCATCTAGCTTGGTCCAGTCCCCTGGGTGGCTGCTTGAGAAATGTTCACTGTACATGGAAAATAATTAATAGTTAAGTCATTTCAAGATGAAAATCTTTATAAATGTCCATGCACAGGGAGGAATTCAATTCCTTTTATTTATTCAACATCAGGTTTCCTGGATATTGTTTTAGCTCTTGGTTTAAAAAAATCCTCTCTCATTACAAAGTAAACTCTTCCCCTTATTCTGTTCTTGCAGATTATGGGTAAAAATTCAAAAGAGCCTTTGCAACTTTTCCAAGGGGGATGACATGGCACAGGGCCTCAGCTAGCAAAGCTAGGAAAGATGTATATACTGGGAGCAGTATCTTCTGTTGTTTCCCTTTTGGCAGAGCCAATGGTCGCTTTTATTTCTTGGGCAATGTTGGCACTGGGGATCGGCCTGTGTTAGCAGAACGTGTGCACGTGCGTTTCCTGCAAATTCCTTATTCCAAACCTGGGCCCCCTCTCATGTGGGTTTCTGACACAGAGAAAACTGGCCTGGAAAAGGGCCAAAATCTCTTGAGAACATGTCACATTCTCGACTGAAGAGCAAGGATGTCCCTTCTACACCAGAAACCTGTTTAGCTGGAACTGTGAGTTTGGGCTGGCGGGGGGGAATGTATTTTCTTGGCTCAAGATGAAACTAGCTAATGCACACGCCCTCCTCATGGTCGCCTGCTGTAAGCAGATGGAGGAGAGCTGATGCTCAGCTTCCAGGCTGGGCACCACATGCTGACCGCTTCCTTGCCCATGTGGACCCTTTGTCTCTTCTGGAGATTGGCAAATAACTAGCCTGGTGAGCTGAGCTGAGCCCTTCCCTTTGCCTGAGGAGTGGCCGGGAGGAGACTGTCACTTCCCCAAGTCTTATCTGACAATTTTTTTTATTTTTGAGAGCTCTTTTACGTGTGTATCACTCCTCTTTGTCGTGGGAGTATTCAGCCTCCAAGCTGCTGGTTGTAATTGGTCATGTGGGCCATGCAGTATTGTTCCTGTTTCCTAGTCGAGATAGGGTAGTTCGTAATCAGGAGGATGGCTGGGAGAAGCCATCGCTGAAGGACTCAACAGCTGAAGATAGGAGCATCAGGGAATATTCAGAAATTGAAAACTTCCCACTCCCCTTCAGGGCCACCCACTCTTTGCCTGAGGTGCAGTGCAAAGAGAAAGAGAGAGAGAGGGAGGACTTGGGTTAATGTAATATTTATGAGCTGGTTGCAGAGCTTAAATGTCACTTGTTGGTTTTTTTTTTTTCTCGTGCTATTCAGACAAAGCAGTTGTGAGGGTGTAGCCAGCTCTTCGGCTGACTTTCTGAACTACCTCTCTGCCAGGGTTTTAGCAAGGGATGTGACCAAATTTCTTCACTTGAAGTTAGCTTCAGCTTAAAGTTGAACATCTTTCATACAGTGTATTTTGCATTATTTGCCCAATTCTGCTCCCTTTTTGGCTGTTTTACACTGGTGGACATTTGTGAGGTCATGTTACTATGGGACTGTTACCTTCCGTCTACTTTGTTCACTCTTAGGTGTAGTGATTTTAACCATCTTGAATTGAAGCGTGGCCCCACACCATTTTATGCTGGCTAAGAGGACTGTGTTAATTGCCGTGTCCACCGTTCTGTGCTCAGACCCCTCCGAATCAGGGTGACGATATGTTCCAGTTTGGCTAGGACAGTCCTGGATTTTACAGGCCAGTCCCAGCCAGTTGGTGAAAATGAAAACAGCAGTCCCAGATTCGCAGGGGCACGGGGCGCAGTCTGGCAGGGAGGCAGAGCAGCATGGTGCTCCTGAGAAGACTCCAGCCAAGAACCCTTCAAAAAGTCCAGCAGAGTCACCTCAAAGAAGTCCTTCCAAATCAATATGATTGCTATTTATAATAAAAATACATTAAATATATTACTCATCTATAATTGATTAAGTACAAAATTCTGGGTTATTTTTGGTTAAAATAGGGTATCGGGCCTTGGTTCAGGAACCAGTCCCCCATTTAAAGCATTGTTCCTACGGGAAAATCAGTTCCGAGTTACAATGTTTTGACTTAAGACACGGTTTTCAGGAACCAATTGTATCTTAAGTCCAGGACTGCCTGTATTATGGTCACCCTACCCATAATTCAAAGTTATCTCTGTGCTTTATTCTCTTCTCATGCATTTGGGGTAAACCTCTGTGATTACTTTCCTGGTAGCCATTAATTTGCCAGAATCAGCTCTGATCTGTATCAGGCAGCAAGAAGGAATCAGCACTGAGTGCAGTCGTATATATGAATAGGTGATGCACGTGCATTTAGTCATGTGGGTGGAATCTGGCTCTGGAGTTCATAAGGCTTTTGGTACTGGAGCAACATAGGTGATGGAGAAGGAGGAAGAGTATGGAGAGGAGATCAGGCAGTTAATTCTGCAGAGCATTTAGCTGGAGCAGCTTTCCTTGGTGGAGCTCACGCTCTGGGCTAAGCCAGACAGGCGAGTGGTGTGGACCTGAGATGACCAGAAGTGGCAGCAGAACTTCAGGGTGGCAAAGGCGACTTTTTCTGAGTTCTTTGCAAGTCTATTCTGAACCTTCAAAAGCAGAACACCAACATAAAGCATCTCCCTCTCTCTTTCCCCAAATGGCATGGGGAAACATGGTGAGTCACAACATCTCTATTGCTACTGGTTAGTAACTACCTGGATTGGTGCTGGTAAATCAGGTGGTGGGATTCTTGTAATGGAAACAAGACATGCTGTGGGGAGGCTGTATCTGAGCTGGGTCAAACACAGGGTGATGCATAGATTGATGGCTTTGCACGGCTGGGATTTCCAACCTCAGTAGGGGTTATTGTTTGAACATGCAGAGGTCTTCTTTGCTCCCCCACCAGGACAGAAACTTTGCCAGTAGGAATATGCATGTCTTCAAGGCCTGGCAGATCACTGCAGAAGATGCACCAGTGTTAACATGGGAGACCTAACAAGGTCAATGATGCCAGGATTTTGGTTAGCATGAGCAAAGGTATGTTTGCTCCACGGACCCCTGTAGACATTTGCAGAGAGTTATGATCCTTCCTGTTGTTCAGGGACTTCCAGTTCACCATCTGTTTCCCTGACTTATGTAGCCTTTTGCTGGATATTTGGATAGAAGAAAAGAATAGTTTAACTTTTATTCTGAGTAGCTACTAAAGGTCAAGTTGTTTTCTGGAAGTTGGGAGAGTCAGTGGCAGTGCCTTGCATACTGGAAGTTTCTCATCATTGTGTCCCTCGTGATAAGTGCCTGCTGTATCTTGCACAACATCTGTGAGTGCAAGGGAGAGATCATGGTGGGTAGGTGGGTGGGAGCAGGAAATGGAGAAACTTTGGCATCATGTAACTCTGAGAGACTGTCTGTAAAATGCCTGAGTGGTTATGGAAACAAGGTCAGGGACATATTTTGCTCATGTTTTGGGGTTAGGTTATTTGTGGTAATAAATGTACTGCAACCCAGGAAATGTTTGTGTGCATGTGATAATACCTTTTTTTAATTAAGAACTGATAGTATCATGGGGATTTTTTTTCATGGATTGAACTGTACCTTAGTGAAATTTTCAGCTGAAGTGCACCATTTGTGAATTTTAAATTAAAAAAGACAAAGCTTGTTTGATGCTTATATGAGCAGCGACAATTAAACAAGAATGTGCAAGCCTAAGACCAGTGAAACTGAAACACAACCAAACTGAAGTTTGTTTGTTTTTTTTACTAATTTGTATTCAAGACCAGATTCATAGATGTTAGGGTCAGTAGGGACCTCAACAGATGATCGAGTCTGACCCCCTGCCTAGGCAGGGAAGAGTGCTGGGGTCAGATGACCCCAGCCAGATGCCTACCTAGCCTTCTCTTAAAGACCCCCAAGGTGGGGGAGAGCACCACTTCCCTTGGAAGCCCGTTCCAAATTTTGGCCACCTTTACCATGAAGAAGTTTTTCCTGATATCTAGCCTAAATCTACTTTCTGTCATTTTGTGACCATTGTTCCTTGTTACCCCAACAGGCGCCCTGGTGAACGCAGCATCTCCGATCCCTTGCAGTGTTCCCCTAATGAATTTGTAGGTGGCCATGAGATCACCTGTCAGCCTCCTCTTGCGGAGGCTGAAGAGGTCCAGGTCCCTCAGTCTCCCTTCATAGGGTTTTTCCTGTAAGCCCCTGACCATACGAGTGGCCTCCTCTGGATCCTCTCAAGTCTATCAACATCCTTCTTGAACTACGGTACCCAAAACTGGACGCATTACTCCAACTGCGGTCTGACCAATGCCGCATAGAGGGGAGGTATCACCTCTTTGGTTCTATTTGTCATGCATCTACTGATGCACGGTAAAGTGTGGTTAGCTTTGCTGATGACTTCGGTCACACTGACGACTCATGTTCAACTTGGAGTCCACTAGGACTCCGAGATCCCTTTCCACTTCTGTGCTGCTGTGGGGGTCACTTCCCAGCCAGTAGGTGTGTGGATATTTTTGCCCCCTAGGTGTAGCACTCTGCACTTGTCCTTGTTGTGCTGCACTGTATTGTGTACTGCCCACTCTTCTAAACTGTCCAGGTCTGCGCACAATCATTCCCTACCCTCTGGAGTGTGCACTTCGCCTCACAATTTAGTATCACCCGCAAACTTGGACAGAGTACACATCACACCCACATCCAAGTCACTGATGAAGATATTGAAGAGTACAGGTCCAAGGACCAAACCCTGCGGGACCCCACTACTCGCATCCTTCCAGGTCGATACCGACCTGTCTACTACCACACTCTGGGTACAACCACTAAGCCAATTTGCTACCCGCCAGACTGTGTAATCATCCAAGTCACAGCCTCTTAATTTATTTATGAGAATAGGATGAGATACCATATCAAAGGCCCTGCTAAAATCCAAGAAAACAACATCCACCTCTGTTCCTGCATCTAAGCATTTTGTGACGCTGTCATAGAACAAAACCAGATTTGTCAGGCATGATCTACCTGCTACAAATCCATTCTGGTTTCTAACTGCCTCCCTGCAAGTGCGGGCCAAGTAGGTTTAATGCTCCTTGGTAGCTTCCTCCTGCTTCCACCACCTATAAGCCTTCTTTTTTGTCCTTAGGCTCCCCTAGATTTCCCTGTCTAGCCAAGGAAGTTTTCTGGCTCCTTTTCCCCCTTTTCTCTCATACTAGGATTGTCTCCCTCTGTGCCTGAAGGATTACTTCCTTTAGGAACAACCACCTTTCCTGGATTCCCATCTCGCCAATACTCCTATCCTGCAGCACATCATTGACTAGACTCCTAAGTACACTGCAGTTAGCTTTCCTAAAGTCAGGCACTTCTACCCTACTAGTTATCTTACCTACCCTATGCTGTATGGTGAATTTAATTGATTGGTGGTCACAATCCCCGAGGTGACCACAAATCTGTAGCTCCCCTACCAGGTCATCCCCTGTAGCCAACTCCGAGTCCAGTAAGGCGTTTCCCGTAGTGGGACCATATACCTCCTTGTTATATGAAGGTCCTGCACACGAGTTAAGAACCTACGTCAAAATCGGCCAAAACTAATTCCAAATCCAAGAGTCCAGAACCATAAGTAGCCCTACTACCGGCAAGCGTCCTCCACCCACACCTGGTGTTTCCAAATCCTTTGGTGGGCATCCTACTTGCAGGCCCAAGCCTGGAGGCCTGGGGTTCGGATGCACCTGAGTTTTGCTTGCCCTTAGCTGTAAGGCCCTTGGAGCAAGCAAGGGAGACCAAACTGAAGCGTGCTACCAAAATCCTGTCAGTGTTGTGCTTGAAGGGGTTCTGCTCTATCTGCTATGGGGTTGATGAAGCAAGGAGGTCTTGCGATTTAGGTTGACTCAAATGTTGGTCTGAGGACTGGATTATAGTGTTCTGAACTGTGTAGCAAAAAGTGCTCCATCGTAGCCACTTGCTTTAGCGTTGTCTGCAAGGCGTCCCTTCTCAGGACCTCGTGGTCTGTTTGGGTTCTTTTGAGTGTGATCCAGGTAGCCATCCCTCCCTGGCTCGCTCGCTCCCCCTCTGTTGGGACAAGTCCAGTTGTTTCAGAAGCAGATCCTCTGTGTGCATCTCATGGGAAGAGAAGACAGGGAGCTCTGTGTGCATGTTTTTACCTTTTTTTTTTTTTTTTTTTTTTTTTTTCTTTTTTCTTCTGAGAGTTAACCAGCCTCTCTGTAGGAACTTCCTCTCTACGTGCAAGCCACGGTGTTAGGAGAACTAAGGGAAATCAAACAAGCCCATGTACGGTATAACCTCCTAAATCCGGATAAAAAATCTGGAATTCTCAAAAATCCAGCACATCAGGGAGTCGCAGCGACCGGTCCCAGAGCAGTGGAGGGGGAAGTGGTGGCCAGTCCTGGAGCAGCGGAGGAGGAAGCTTGCACGTGGCAGCTGCTGCCACCATCCACCCCCCTGTGCCGCTGCTCCGGGACTGGCCGCCGCTCCGGTTTCAAAAATCCAGAATTTTCAAATTTCCAGCATGTGCCCAGTCCCAAGCATGCCAGATTTATGAGGTTGTACTGTACTTGTATCCCAGCTCAAGTCTCCATGCAGGTAATGACAGAGTATCGGAAGGCTCTTCCCATTTTCTGTTCCCAGTGTGGAATGCCGTTCGGGGGGGGTCGGGTTCCTCCCTAATGCAGCTCCCTCATAACAACTGCCTGTATGGGGTGGCTGTCCAGGTTTCAGGCAGGTTGGCTAATAATTTGCAGGGGCAACCCTGCCGGCTGTCCTTGTGTTTAAACATGTTACCCTGAGGTAAGTTCCCAGGAGCTCTAAAAGGGTCTGGCCCAAAAAGGCAGCAGATGAAGCAGGAAGGTGTGCAATGCAATTATTACCATGATGGTGGCTTCCCACATGGTGTGGAAGTGGAAGGGAAAGAATAGCTATCCAGGCAGTCTTGCAAGAGCTGGTTTGCCTTGCAGTGTTTGTGCTACAGCAGAGCACTGACTTTGTGGTGAGTGGTCTTTTGATGCCTGCAGCTCAGGAGAAAGTGCCCTGCAAGATGAATAGGATTTGGCAGTGCTTGTTCAGAAGTCAAGTGCTCATTATCCCTTAAAATCTCAGTGCATTTGGAAAGGCCTCTAGCCTGGCTTGGGCCTGTTTCCTCATGACATTTCACCTTCATGAAAAGCTGTGTCACTAATGGAACTGGGAGCCCGTGTACCTTTTCTGGGAATACTTTTTGTGTCTGCCATGACAATAAACCCTTCATGCTTATGGCCCTAGGTTTTAATACCAGATTTATATGCACACAAGGGAGAATACCACAGTTACTCTCCTGTAGCATCCTGGGACACAGCAGACCCAAGTGGGGCATAGTGGAGAGCAAGGAAACCAATTGAGAGAGGGAGCGGGAGTTCAGTAGGGCTGTGTAAAGCTTCGGTAGCTGATTCGATTCGGAAGAGATTTGGCCCAATTCGACAGCTGAATCTCCAAATCCGAATTAAATCGGGAGACTCGTTAAGAGGTCTGAATTGAATCGGAAGCCTCCGAATCGATTTGGAGAGATTTGGGGCCAATTTGGAGATTTGGCCAGAAGCTATATGGGTTTCCCTCGCATCAACCAAACCCACTTTATAATGTAAAAATAGAGAGAGGTTCACACGGTGGTCAGGGAGGGAGGGAGGCTGGGACTAGGGAAGGCACAGGGGGAGGGGCACGGTTCCTGGGGCCGCACCTGTGCTCTGCCTGTCCCCACTCACCCCAGCTCCTGGGCTGCCCCGTGCCCTGGCGCAGGCAGCTGGTGTCGGCTGCTCCCGGGGTGCTGCAGCAGGGGCTGGGGTGAATGCGGACAAGCTGCGCTGCATCCTGCACTGCCCAGGGCTCTGCTTGCTGCCACTACCCCCTGCCCCTGCTGCAGTGGCCCTGGGAGCAGCTGACACCAGCTGCCTGCACCACGGCATGACGCAGCCCAGGAACTGAGGTGAGGGGGGACAGGTGGAGTCCAGGCGTGGGTGTACAGGCAGGGCACAGTGCAGCCCCGGGAACGGCACCCCTCCCTCCACCCCTTCCCTAGTCCCAGCCTCTCTCCGCCCCTCCCTCACTGTCTGGGAGTGTATCTCTATCTATTATGGCTGTCCAAAGCTTCGGTAGTTGATTTGGTGGCCGAAGCTCCAAATCCGAATTGGCTGAATCGGGACAGTGATTCGAATCACCAAATCGAATCACTGTCCCTTGAAGCAGCCAAATTCAAACTGAACATTTGCTGCTTCACACAGACCTAGAGTTCAGTTACTTGACTGGAGCCCTAATAGCCCCTAGCAGGTCTCGGGGCTGGCAATGCTACAGTGGGGCAAAGAGTGTTATAGCTGTCAGCTCCCGTTGACTTTGTGCATCTCTGTGGTAAGTAACATTGGGCAACACGGCAGAAGGTGACGTAGGGGCGGGCTGAGGTTCTCAGAAGAAGGGGGTTTGACATGCCTGAACAATTGTGGGAATAACTGCCTTTCTAGACCATTTATTTTCAAGAGGTTATTTGTGCACTGTGTCTGTCTTACACCACTTTTCATTTCTGGCTGGTTTTCGTGACTTGCTTTATGGCCTCCCCCCGGGGTCTTCTCAGTCCTATCCTGAAAATAGCTTCCAGTCTACGTAAAAAATGAGACCTTGACCACAGTGTACATCTTTGGGCACTCCTTTTCTGTGATTAATTAGTATTACAGTCCTATTTAATTGTCAACAGGGGAGTGGAAAACCCTTACTTCTTAAAGAAAAGAACTATTTTATGAATCTGGGAAAGAAAACCACACGAGTGTCTGTCTTCTGACACAGAACAAGGACCTCGACTGGATAAGAGAACCAAGTGTCATCCTTAATGGCATTTTTCTTCTCCAGGCAGAGCCTGTTTCCCAAGCTTCCAGTCTTCCTCCTGCTACAGATGAAAGAAGTAGTACATGCATCTTCACCGCCACTTTCTCTCTCTTTCTCAGTTGTATGCACATGGTTTCAGCACGATTGTCATAGCAAGAGAATATAAATGCAGAGGAGTTTCACCATTTGTCCATTTACCATTTTTAATATTATTTTAGGACAGTTTGTTCAGTCTTTGATCATAAACTGAATTGTATATTTTATGTTAGTCATTTTAACAAACCTCCAGTTGACAGTGTGCCCCTTTATGATAAAAGTTGTGAGATTCCCCAGATGGAGGGCACTGGGATGGCGCCAGTCATTGCCAGGGAGGTCTGGTGATGGAGGTCTGTTTCATAATTTTGGAATGCAAGAGGCAAATCTCTGTTACAAGGATGCCAGTTGTCCCCTTCCCTTTCTCCTCTTTACTAGGAGCATTCAGTCCATCATGATTCCTTTCCTTTCCTTTCCTTTTTTGTGTCCTCTTGCCAAGGTGTTTAGCAGAATTTACAGATTTGTTGGTATCTGACAGGGCTGCATTGTGAGCGCTTCTCCTGTGGCCTGGTCCATCATGATAAAAGTTACTTTTTGAAATCTGACAATAGTGCTAAAAGTCATAGAAAGCATAAATGACCAAATGGCTTGTATAGGGCTTGTTCTGTTTCGTGGCAGAATTCAGGTACTGTAGCTCTGTCTGTTTCTTTTAGTGCCGTAATTACAACAATCTGATTACTGGATGGCTAACCCTCTGTCATGGATAATTTTAAAAATAAACCTCCAGCCAGTCAGGAACCAGACTAGTTATAAGTTTGATATATTTTTGTGGTTAAATCTGCCTCTTGATTGGCTGACAAGTGCAATAGGTTTGTTCCTGCAGCCAGCTAAAGTGCATACTGTCAATAGCAGTCTGATGAGGGACTGTCATTGTACCAATAGCCATCAGATAACCAGATTAAATCGCCATTCATTTGTTATAGTGGCAGCCGCGGTGCTGTGCAGGACCTTATTGCAGGATCAATGTCTCCTGATTTAAAAATGAACCATTCGGCTTCATATTTGCATCTGTTTAGCTGAAGAAAATCATTAGCAAATAGACTTCCTATTCATTTTGCTGTTCTGTAATAAGTTTGTGTGTAGCGTTGCACTCGAGCTGTGTGTGAGGTCAGAGTTTTCCTCCGCCAGTTAGTGCAAGGCTGTACAAGCTCAAAGTGGCTGGGGGCTGCTGCCAGAGGCCTGAGGACCAGATGCCCTTGACCCCACACCCCTTTGTCCCCAGGCACTGCCTCCTTACTGCTGCTGTTCCCTATGTCCCCCCCACCGCACCACGTGCAGGACGTCTCCTTGCTGTGCCATGCATCCAGGTGCCTCCAACCTGCCCTTGGCTCTGCTGGCTGCAGACTCCCCTGCTGCACCCTGTCAGTCAGGCACCCAGGGCTGCAGGCTTCCCTAGCGCTGAAGGCTGCACTCTGCTGCACTGCCATGCCCCATGGGGCAGGGGCAGGAAGGGGAAGCCAGAGGGAGGGAGCCTGGAAGTTCCAGCTGCTCCTGCAGCTGGAGCAGTGGAGGGGCGGAGCAGCCCCGGGGGCTGCAGTTTAACCCCTTGAGAGCTGTACGCAGCACACGGGCCACCAGTGCAACACTCGTGAGTAGCGAACTATTGGCTTAAAGAAGGATAGAATTGTCCCGCAGTTTCCTTAAAAGTAGCACTAGTAAGCCGCTAAGGCCTGAAACAGCCTGAGCAGTAGGAAGGAGCATACAACTCTGCTTCACTTCTGGTGTCCAGGCCACCTAGATTCAGTCACTGAGGTCAGAGAAAACTCCATTAGATGAAGCTCACCTCTTACCCTTGTTTAGAGGCGACTTGAGGGGGCTGCATCTCTTTCTTCTCCCCTCCAAATACTAACTTTTTCCCTCTTTGACCAAACAGAACCAACTAATCTTTACTCCTGGTTTTGCTCCAGACTCTTGCACGGTTTTCATCCTAGTGGTTTCATTCCTGAAGAGAACTGGATGGATGTTCTGCCCAGTATGGTGGAGGCAGGTGTAGACATTTGAAAGGGACATTGGGGAAGTTGCTTGGTGTCCGTTTCCATTTATACAGTTTTAAGACTGTGTGTCTCATCTGCTTTCCTATGTACAGTGGTCTTGGATCAGGGGAAAGGGAGCTTCTAGACTCTTCCTGGCAGTGACACATGCTTGATCTTTTTATCCTCAGGGTTCATGTTTTTTCTCTTTCCATGATCTTTTCTCCCTAACCTAAGTGGCTAAAGGGAACGTAGGTGGAGATAATAACTGCCCCTTTCTCATTGTACCTGTACAGGGGAAGCAAGTTGGAAATCACAGAGAAACTAGTGTCAGTGTTTCTGTTTTCTGGGTGTGGCAGGAGCTTTGGTTTTGTTGTTGTGTTTCAGCATTTTGAGAGTTGCAACCTTACAGGTATTGGGCACCTGAGATGCTGGGAAAGGGGAAGGTGGACAGTGGTGGGCATGTGGGATAAAAATGAATAATTTGTGCAAGAAAGTCTCTGATTTTGTTTAAATATAATCTAATTTCAGAATTTCAAACCTGTTTAAGATTGAATTGAAGTTTACCTACATTAGGCCTGAAAACTTAATGTAATACAGAAATTGAACAAGAAATAACATTTAAGCAGTATGTATTTACTGCTAAAGTTGTAAAGGAAGTCAGACTGCCAGCCTGGGAAAAATCATTGCCTTAGCACCAGGAACAGGAGCTTGTTGAAGTGATAAACCAGCTTTCGACAGCAGTAGCTTCTTATGCAGGTGCAGAGAGAATATGTGCTTAATTTCAGCAGTATTCAGTTCCATAACCCGCTCATTCGAAGTGGAGAAAACTCACAACTGAAAAAAATGGGAGACATATTTTCCTCTTCCAATCATTGAAAAAACCTAAGTATGAGAGGCTTAGACCTACTAGTACTAAAATGTTGATGTACAGGCTCAATGGATGGAAACAATCAGTTCAAGACTAGTTATGGATTAAAAAAAAAAAATCTTGTTCCAGCACAAATAAAATTATTTTAGCTAGTATTTAAAAAAAGATGATACTGCTGGTTGCCACATTTTTAAGCAGCTTGACATAAATCACAGTTTAAAAAAATCAATTGTCTAATAAGAAATGCTATTCACTATTACCTAATACAATAAAATGTATGTTAAACTATATAATTGCATGCATATGGTATGTCCTGTTGGCTAGCAAAAAGCAGTCCTAAATTTAGCATAAAGTCTATCTTTAGCCGCAAATCAGCATGTCTTAATGGTTATCTACTAATAAGAATTGCACTTTCTTTGAGAAAACAAAAGCATCAACACAACATGGGTAAAATTGGTGCGAAGAGTTCAATGGTTGAAATGCTGTAAAATGTGAATGAATTTGTTGATGCATTTTATTTAAAAAAAACCCCACTAATTCATGGCTGTGGTCTCAGTCAGAAATTATAGCTTTCTCCATCATTATGCAGCAGCAGAACAATCATTTTCTTCTTATTGACAGTGGGGATTTGCTGTGGCACTAAAAAAAAAAAAACTTCATCAGTGCATTTAGTCATTTGAAGGGGAGACTTCAGGCAAAAAACTCCTAGACATACAGACACATTTTGAAATAACTATACTTTGGTGGAGAGCATCTTTTGTATTGGCAATCATGGAAATTTACACTTGGATTGAGCTTTATACACACAGTCTTGGATAGCTCAGTTCTCTCACTGCTCCTAGTAACAACTAAACAGCAACTAAATTCTTATGCATCGAGTTGAAATTAATTACTTCGTTTAAAAATAAACCTCTGCCCTTTTACACTGAGAAATTAAATCCCACTGGGCCTGTATGAATACAGAAGATACCCTATTTGTGGCTAGGGCTGTCTCCTATGCCAGAGTAATATGTTGGACACTTCATAAGGAGATATGGGTTCCTCCATGTCTGAAACATTTTTCTTTTTATCAGTTGATAACTTTTTACTGGTATTTTAATACTACTAGGTTAGATATAAAATGTAGTTAAGTACAGGTATTCCTCACTTAATGTCATCCCGGTTAACATTGTTTCTTTATTATGTCGCTGATTTATTAGAGAACATACTTGTTTAGAGTCGGGCGATGTTCGGTTATAAGTTAATGTTGTTTGGCTGCCGCCTGCTAGCAGGTAACTATTGTGATGTAAATGGATCCGCTTAACATGGTTTCACTTAAAGTTGCCTCTTTCAAGAACCTAACTATGATGTTAAGCAAGGAGTATAGCTGTATGGAGAAACTCCCTAAATGCACATCCTGTTTGTCATAAACACAAATGTAACTGGATCTTAATTTGTCCCGGTGTGTCATGGATGGCTACTTGGATCTCATCTTCAAGCTGCTAGAGAAAAACCAGATTGTATGGTTTCTGCAATCTAATGATAGACAGATAAAGTTAAGAGCCCTTAGCCCATCTGGCCACAGACTGCTGGGAAATCACTGACCCAGAGGTCACTGTACTAGCAGTGAAGAGTGGAAACATAAAAAATGTTTCATCTTCATATTGGAAAAGATTTAAATGTTGAACTCCTGTTCTCAGAAAACAAAAGGATGGCATTTATACTATCGATATTTTCCTAGTAATAAAAGACCCAATATAATAGCGAGTTGGTGAAAGAATAAATGCATCCAACAGTGAGTGCTAATTTTTATGGGTATGAATTTGGATGTCTTGAAAAGGTGGGAAATAGCAGCAGGAGGAAAGAGGCTTTTTTTTGTTTTGTTTTGTTGGAGTCTGAACTGTAGGCTTGGCCTGTGTGGAGATGCCTGGTTTGTGTGATCCTGTGGGCTAAATGAATGGCCAAGGTTAGAATGGAAGTGAGGGAGGCTCTCCTGAAACCAGATAGATGAGCTGGTTCATCTCACTTGGTGCGTCGCCCAGTCCTGAAAAAGCTGTTTATCAGAAGATTGCTGAAAAGTCTCTGCCCACGCCACCCCCCGTAAGGAAAACAGTCAGGCTGCCACTTCCTTCTTGCCTGCAGGCTAGTCATGATGCCTGGAGCTGTCTCTGCCTTCGCAACAGTAGGGATGAGCAGAGGTGCTGATGTGTGTTCAAACCCCTGCACCAGAATGAATTAACCATTGAAATGGCGTACCTGGGCATGTGGCAGATTCCTGATATCTGGGAGTCCTTACACCTAGCTGATCTTTCTCTCTAAACAATGCTGCAGCTTGGCCAGAAGCTGTGGCTGAATGCAGGACCTGCTTGGTGGAAATCAATAGCATGTGGTAGGCAGGGGACTAGACTAGCTGGCCCTAAGGTCCCTTGTGGCCTTCAGACTGTGTTGCATGTTGCTTGCTTTCGTGCACTAAACTCTGTATCTGCAGTGTTTTAGTAGAGCCCTGATAATGGCTCGACCAGCATTTCCTGCCGGGCACTGGTTGAATGGGCCTTGCTGAGTCATGTGCTCTTATTCCAGGAGATCTTCAGCACATTTGTTTGGTATAATCAGTTGAAGTTAAGGAATAATGAAAACAAAAATATCTAAAGCTGCTTAGGCAGGCAAGGTTCTTTGATATCTTTTATTAGACCAACTAAGAAGTTCTTTGCAAGCTTTTGGGCAGAAATACTTCATCTGGCATAGGGAGACTCTGCTGGTACCATGTATTCACCTTGCCTGCCTGTGGCCTTAGACCAACACAGCTACAACCCTAAAGCCGTTTACACATTTAACTGGGGGGTGTGCTGTCATTCCTGTGTGGGGAACTTGGCATTTGCTCCTGAACTTGTGTATACACCAGGAGCACAAATGTTCCTAAGTTTTCTATTGCAAGACTGCAGAGTCATATTTGCAAGGTCAGATGGCAAGGGGCTCCGTCTGCTATTGAAAGCAACTCCCCCTTTGCAAGAAGTTACAGGATACCTCTGTGGGGTGAACTACAGCTGGTATGCAATGGTTCGAATATAATCCCTAGAACTGTATCCATGGGCCACAAGTGTGACAAATGATGTATTTAAGGGGACACACCTGTTCTAGAAACAGTCGTGGCTACTGCATTCTTTGGAAATGGGAGGTTTTGGTGGGGCAGAGGAAGGACTTCCATAACCAGTATGTTCATCCATCCCTTCTCTCTTTCACGTTGATTTAGAAAGGGAAATCTACTTTATTTCTGCTCCTAATGCCTGGGTTGTGATGGGGTGTTTTGATGCCTGGCTGGGACTTGCATTTGAACTTTATTGCTTTTCTCTGTGATTCCAGAGAGATTAACACAGCAGAGCAGCTTGTGGACTGAGAGCTGATTTGGGTGTAACTACTCCCAAGAAAGGGCAGGGAATGCAGAGAATGTTTTGTACGTGTGGGTCTTTTTCTTTTTAATCCTTGGGTAATTTAAACTTACCCTGAGTTTACCCATGTTTTTTCTTATAAGACCTCCTGGTTTTCAATTTGTGGCAGTAAATTATGTGAAAGCAGGGGTTTTCATAGAATCCTGCACCAAAAAGTGTTTCATCCTTTTCATACAGACCATTTTTAAAGCAGGAACTTGGGGCACTTTGCGAAACCTTCGTGAATGATCCACTTGGCCATCAAAAACTTACAAAATCAGAAGTTTTTGAAGTGAAATGATTTTTACAAACAAATTGGATTGTTTTGGAAGAAAGAGACATCCATGTCAATGGAGAGGGGATAGTTTTAGGGTTGATGAACTGTTGTGTTGGGAAATTTTTGTTAAATGATTTACCTACTTAAAAAAAAAAAAAAAAAAGAATAGAAATCTTTCCTTTTAGATTTTGTATATAGCATCTGACATCAGGATGGAACGGCTTAGCTACCAAACATGGGTGAGTCCTCGAAGTTTGTGTAGTGCCAGTAGTGCCGTATGCTTCTTGGAGCTCATTGGCAGGGGATAGTTGGTGGGATTAGGACCAAAATCATCTCCTAGGTGGACAGATGCATGTTTAAATGCAGAAGTGATTTGGGGCCCCCCTCTTCATTTGGTCAGAGAAACTCACAGTACCGGGCAGAACAGGGCAGGTGTTTAGCACAGTAAGAGCTGACAGCTAAAGGAAATTGAGGCTTGACTAAATGGTGATAGTAGGGGCTGAGGTACTCTGGTTAGCACCATCCTTCTGTCTGGAAGAGTTCTGAATCCTAAACCAAAAGAACTGAAGGAAGTAACCAAACCGTAAGTAAAATAATATCCTCTTATAGTGAGGTGCCATTAGAACAAGATCCTGGGTTGTAGACGTCCCTGTGTCATTGCCCCACGTTGTGACCTCACTCTGGCCAAGTAGTTTTAACCTTTCAGTTCAGTGTGCTTAGCACACTTCAGTGCACTGTAGAAGAAAAATGAGAAACTGAGTCCTGGTTGGATCAGGTCAATAATACCAGCTACTACATGGTGGACTGTCCAAAAAAAAAAAAATCAACACCCTCGGTTGGCTTAGAGCTTTTAGAAAAGTTTAGTTCCAATTTGGCAGCTAATTAAGTGGTTAAATTTTCAGTGTGATCAGTCCCCTGGGGTGTTGGCAGCTTGGAAAATCTCACCCTAGATTTTGTGCCTTACTGGCATGTGCAGATTCTGGTCCAGTTTTGATGCATTCCAGCATACCCTGTAAAGCAAATGAGGAAGTCTCCATGGAAGTGATTCTCAAACAGAGGGCCTTGTTAGGATGCCATGAGATCCTTTTAAGTGTGCAGAGGGCTCCATGCAATATTAGCACTGGTTGGTATACAGACACCCATGTAGGATTTGCAAGAGAAACCCAGAGATTTCAAATGGGATCCGGAGTGCCAAAATCTGCTGACCTTTCAGAAGGCTGTGGTCTTTCTGAGCTGCTTGCAACAGAAGCATTGCTCTGTTGCTTTTTCCATAGTCAGAAAACCTGTGAAAACTCAGAGCTTGCATTTTCTGAAGGTGCCTAGAGTCTAACAAGGTTGAGAACAGCAGCTCTATGCACAGTGCAGTACCACGTGGAGACGTGGCTCTGACTGCAGAAAGCAAAGCTAGTGTCTGGCCCTACCTGGACCTAATATCCATATCCTGTTGTTCAGTGGGTGTAATTAACAGACAAGCTCTGGCCTTTCTGCTTGCCACCACATTGTGCTTCATAGCTACAGATATTCGTAATAGGGACAGGTCAAGGTCAGAAGCTGCCTTACCCTGGCATCCCACAGACTGGTGTGATTAAGGCATGGCAATTTTTTCTGAAGGGAGTGATGTTCTAGCATCATATCTGGGTGTCTTTGACTTTCCAGTCTGAATGAGCAGGTACCTGTTTACAGCTGGTTTGATTACAGACTGCTTTTGGCACCCCTCTGATCATAGCTGCATCTTCTGTTTGTAGAACTGCAGCAAGATGCCTGGCTTGCCCCTGTGGCCCAGTGGGGTAGGGGTCTACCCTCTATGGCTTCCTTAACCCTGCCTTCTCCTAATGGTGGGGTCAGCTCCCTCTTATGTTTTCCTTCCATAGGGAGTCCCTCTAAAAAGTTAATTGACTTGAGTACAAGTCTGTGTTTTCCTTTCTTTAACCCACCCTACCAAAGGCCCTGCTGAATTGCTCACAAACGCTGGCACCTATGAGGAAAGGGTTATAAATCGCTAATTTAAAGGTTGCAACAGGATAATTAAGTAACCAGTTTGATGTCAATGGCTTAATAGGCTTTAGTAGACCCTTTGAACTTAAAGGAGCACTAAAAAGTAAACTGTAAATACCTTCAAGGAAAGCAATGCCATGTGTGAATGTGCCGTTCCTTGTTTGCAGTAAAGTCTGCTTAACTTCCCTGGAAGCCAGTGGCTCATTTGACAGCAAGTGCAGTTTAAAAAATGTTCCTTTTGGGAAGGCTCCACAGCATTCCCCAGGTCTTCTGGAGTATGGAAGTACAGGCATGAACCTGCCCTCCCTGCTTCAGGAAATTAAATGGGAATGTCCATCTCGGTGCTAATGAGTTTCTTCAGGATTGAAGAAGTTATCTCAAGAGGGAGGCAGCCCATGGAGTCCCCCTGAATTTTCCTGGGGTGGTATTTGGATTTCATGTTCTGGGGAAGACCAGGCAAAAATACTGCTTCTCTGGAGTTATTGGTCTTCATCTCAAAAGGTCTTTTTGTGCCCTATGCTGCTGATGCAAGGTGCGGTGGCCCTGGAGTGAATTCCAGCATCAGCTGCGTCTCGGAGCCACGTGGGAGAACCTCTGAACTCCCCAAACTGCTGCACTGTCACAGCACTTCAAGAAAGGAGGCCAACAGACACCCTTAGCAAGTACCTGAAGGGGAAGACAATGATTAAGTTAAATAAGGTGCATCTTCTGTGGTTGAATCTTGATATGTCAACAGAGACGGCCTGCAGTGGGGTGGCAGGATGCATTCAGGAGCAAAGGGAGGTAGGAAGACCCCAGGCTGCGCCTAGTGGGTGGGTGGCACAGCTACTCTGTGCCCATGCTGTTCAGTGCCCTTTTAACAGCTACTCTTCTGTTCTGTCAAGCTCCCCATCCCACATACACCACATAGCACTGAAGTCCCTCCCCCCCCGGTCAACTCTCCATTTCTTCACCATCATTTCCTCTCTTTCCTCCTTTCATCAGCGTTACAAAAGAGAGGGATTGTAGACCCAAACTGCATGAAAGAGCGCAAGTTCCTTCCATGAGAAGAAGAATTGGTGGGTACTTGAGGTGCAGGACTGGAGCTCGGGGAAATGAGATTTTATGTCAGTCTCTGTCACAATGTCCCAGTGCAACTTTCAGGGATATAGCTTGTAGCCATGTTGGTCTAAAAAGAAGAGGCAGACAAAACTCTGGGGCTAAAGGTGACATGTTTTATTACACCAACAAAATGGCAGCCAAAAAAAATTCTTTCTTTGCAAGCTTTTGGGTCCAAACACCCTTTGTCAGGCAGAGGAGAGTTCAAAGATTGTCAAAGCTCTCCTCTCAGGTAGACGTTTCTTTTGTACTGGGGAGAACTTCGACAGTCCTTGAACTCTCCAGTGCAACTTTCAGCACATCACTGCTTCTTGTGGCTTGTTTTCCTGAGCTGTGAAGCAAAGGCAGCGTACTTGGGCTCCCTTACCTATGGGGCACCATTCATGTCTGGGGCCTGGGATGGCAGCTCATGCAGTAGTTCTGTTATGTCCTATCATTTTCCAATACAGATCAACTGCCTGACATTCAGGCCTGTAGTCTCATGGCTCCAGAGGGCTCATGCTTAATGTACTCCAAGACTGACCTTTCCTCTGTTTCTGTCATTTAAAAGAGGAGGTAATATAACACATGACCTTTCTGCCCCTCTTTTTGGTGACTGCGGACCCTGGTAGAACTGGTGTTTCCTGCTTGCTGTACTTGGATGAACAATGCCAAAGAGAATTTCACATTTAATTCGGGCTTGAGACCTTGTCAGAGCAGAGTTGGAACAGAGTTTGCCTGGATGTGGCTGTTAATGCTTCACTTTTATGAGCACTGAACTAGATCACAAAAAGGGGGAACCACCCCCCAAAAAACAAAAACAAAAAACTGCATACCCTGTGGAAAGGCAAGGGAGATGCATGCACATGTACAAATTATGTTGCTTGCAGCATCAGCTACTGTGCTGTCCCTCCAAGAAACACCGGTACACCTTAGTATGCAGGCTTTGATATTGCAGCATCTGACTGGGAAACGCTGTGAATACTTGATCTTAATCCCTCACTCCCACATGCTGACTTGTATCCAAGGGGAACTTTTGTGACTATTCTAATTATCTCAATGTAATTATAATGATTTATTTTTTTTCTGAACTGTTTCTTATCAGGCACAGTGTTTGCCAGGTCTTTTATGCTGGATTCTTCAGATTCAGCCTCTCCAACGCGAGTCAGAATGTGTAGGCACAGCAGGGGGACCAAACCCTGCGTCTTGAAGGGGTTTGGATTTTGTGGAGCTTTTCTTTTAACATATTTCGTTTTTCCATTCACATTATTTTTGGGTGAATCCTATCACTGAGTTCTTCCATAATTTTCCTTTTTTTTTTTTTTAATGGGAAGACAAATTTCTCTACTCTCTAGGAAAATTAATTTTAAAAAGGAAGAGAATCAGCATCCTCTCCTTTGGCTTTGAGCTGATCCATGAAGGCTGCCTAAGGATTCAGGTTTGAATTCCTGTAATGCTTAATTCTTGCAAGCTATTTCTGCCTCCTGTGGCTGAGTGCTGGCAAGATCACCTGATAGCCTGGGGTGTTTGCCCATGTAAAATGCTTATCTTTCATGAGATGGAAAGCATCAGGAGAATGCCAGCCCCCTTTGGCATTGTCTTGTGATTGCAGAGCTAGAAGGAAGCCTACTTTGTGTGGATTTAGACCCAGAAATCTGAGTATCTCTAAATATCCTGGCACCGAATTGCTGGGGTTTCAAATTAAGTTTTGTTTCTTAGCAGCAAATGGTTCCAAATGTAACATTAACATCCAAATTGGGATTTCCTTCTCCCCAAAGTTTGGGTGTGTTTCTGGTTTGGGCCCATGTCTTTCTTTTATTATTCAAGTTTTCTGTTAAAAAATGGGAATAAGATACAAAAATATATCTGATATGTATAAAAGCCCTACTGGTATGAGACTGTCAGGAGCACCTCTGAGACTAAAACATGAAAATCCAACGGAAAGACTTATATTCTTCCAAATCATAAAGCTGTCTTCATTTTCACACAGGCAAGGATTCTTAGGGTGATACCTTTCATTGGATCAGCTATGGAGCTGGAATAGAGTTAGACAAGCTTTCCAGTGCAGGACATTCTTCCTCAGCAGTTCCACCATTTTGTTACTAAATATGTGTTTTTTACAACACTAGAGCTTTTTTGGGAGGTGAGGGTTGGGGAAGGCGACCATCAAATGTTGTCCATGGTCCGTTGTTGGCTCTGACATCAGGAGCAGAAGCAACTGGTAAACCTTCTCCTAGCACTGTGCAGACTTCTGTGGCTGCCCGTGGTGGTGGTGGTGGTACGTGGAGAACAAGCTAAAGAAATTAGAGCCATATTGAATTCTTCCTTTTAGAAATACCAGGAATATAGCGGGGAGGAAGGAAGCCTATTTGCTAGGCACAGTACAATCATTAGGGAGTTTGCAGTGACACAGAAAATTAAAAATGCTAACCGTAGACCGGCAGCCGAAGATAAGGAAATGAAAACAAATGTAGGCTGGTGTTTGTTTCATGTTTTCAGATGTGTTCATTTAATTGCTTCCCATTTGAAGTTCAAGTCCTTTCCCAACATGTCAAAACCAACTTCTTCCAAAGATGCAGGAGCTGTGCCAAAACACCTTGTCCATTTGTAAACAAACGTGTGTATTAGGAGTATTGCAACTTGAGCCAGTTTTTCTGATGTGCAGCTGGGAAGTATTCAATCAGGTTGATGAAAAATTAGAATGACCATCATTTTAAAATGCCTGCTTTGGATTTCTCCCTTGTGTAAGATGAGGAGGGGCCATGTATTATGTACCTTGGAACAGCTCTCATTGACCCTGTTGGGAAAGCCTTAGTATTCAAGGAGTATGTTTGAAAGAACTGTGTGAAATAAGTACTCTAGGATTCTGGTTTATGCTCATACTTGTTGTCTAAAGTCTACAGGAGTAGTATATTAGCATTACAGCAGTCAGAAATGGAGATGTTCATCACCTTTTGCAACAGTTATAGGATTGACATACCCTCTCCCCCACACCCAAAGGATATGGTCTATATGTTGCTGCTATCCCAGTTATTAAAAATGGCTGACCTTGGTTTGTGCCGTGTATTTAAAAAAGGATTCTTTCAATGCCTCTGCCCGGGCCCAGTGAACTGGCTGTCTTGTTGCCCCTGGCACATGCCCAACCGAAGTTGAAAGACATGGAGCACTATTTAACTGGCTACACCAGGGAGGGAGGATACCAGTGGTATCAAATCAAATCAGTTACCCAAGGGTTAAACAAAACTGGTGTCCTCCCTAGTATAGCCAGCTCTCTGTGCTTTAGTTTCTGTGTGCATGTGTCAGACAAGATAGCCAATGAATGTGCATGGTGGTATATACTGATCTTAAGAAGCATCTCGGCCATGTTGGTGTGGTTTGTATGAGACTGAATGCTCTTTAGCCAAGGGTCTACAATTTGAAGGTAGTTGAATAGTGGCTGCAGGTGTCTAAGAGGGCACAGTGCCAGGAGTGAAGTTTTAGCCCAAAGACTTTCTTACTAGGGTCACTCCTGCCTCCCTTTGGGAGCCTGGGGGTAATGCTGTATCAAAATTTTGGCTCAGGTGGAAATGGCAAAGCTGCATCAAAATTTTTCCTCTGAGATGCAGCATTGGTGTTTAAGGCTGTTGTTGATGGAACTTTTTGTCTCTGCTGCTCTCTCCAGGCCAGATTTGGGTCCATCCTTGTACGACTGTTGACCTGCTGGGATCAAGTACTTCTCTACATTCATGGAACTGAAGTTTCAGGCCATCTGGCTGAACCCTTTAAAGTGGGAAGGGGCTCTGTAGGAAGTGATCTAATGGTCTTTTAAATAGACGTTTAGTTTTTTAACTTCTGCTGCAGTTTTTAAAAATGCCTCCGTGAGTGAATTCTTATTGGAGTGTCTAGGAAACCTGCCAGTCAAGCTTAAGGCTTGAAAGTGGTTTTACATCCTGCATGTTCTCAGCATTTTCCTTGGCACAAAGACTTGGTCCACATGCACTTCTTATTAGATTCAGCATTGTCACAACTTTACTCCTCGTGGTTGCTCTTCCAGTACCTGCTGGTCCTTCCCAGGTTACCCTCTATAAATAGCATTTTATTTTCCCTTCTCCCCACGTGAGAGAGTGGTAAAGCAGCCTGAAGGACTGCAGAGATTAATTCTGCTATGCTCTTCAAAACTTCTTTCATGGGCAAAGGAATAGACAGTTCAAGTTGGAGTTTGCACAAGTGGTAACTGAAGAAAAATGGCTTTTGAACTATTTAATGTGCCTTAAATAGCTAGGGTTATTAACAAAATACCTACAGATGATCATGGGAATTGTGATTCTGCTAATTGCCCAGAGCCTTCAGGTTGATTGTTTTGGAACCCAGAGAAGATGCTTTAAACCAGCCAAACAAAATGATCATGAAAACTTACCAAGTCCAGGCACAAAATAGACTTGCCTGCCTTAATTGAAAAATTGCTGGCCCTATGTCTTGCTTGCCTTTCCAGGAAAAGAAAAAGAATAGCTCCCCTGAGGCAATTGGGATTTTGCAGGGTTGCTTTTGGAGCTCTTTTGGGCAATGCTTGAATCTCAGCAGCATTTGATCTCACTCTCAGAACATGCAGAAGTGAAAAGTTTAAACACCTAGGAAGTCGGGCCCCTAAAAGACAACCTGAGCGTCCGCCCTTGCTGTGCTGTAGACTCTGGTTCTGCGGTCTCAAGGTCAGGTTCTCATGTGGTGTAAATGAAGAATTTGGCTTTCCAGATTCTGTGAAGCAACTGGCAAGTGGTATGTTCAGAGACCTGGTGCTCGGCATGGAGCAAATGCCTAGACAGACACAAATGCTTGGTAAATGAATCATTAGTGGTGCACAGGTGCATGCTGGCAAATTAGACTGTATTAGGTTGAGGAAAAAGGGATCTCCCACAGTCTTTTAATCACCCTCATCACAATCATCTCCCTGTTAAAACATTAATTTCTATAGTGTAAATACAAGCAGATGTCCAGCAGAGGAAATTTTCCAGATCATCTTTAAAATAAAAACGGAGCTGCTTGTTAGAATAAGCCAGCTCAGCACATCGTTTACAGCAGTACGGCTGAGAGCACAGACCAGAGGGAGCAATAGTACAGCCAGCATGTCAGCACCTCAGGGATGATGACTTACTATCACTTATACGGTGCTCTCTGTAAACTTAGATGATGCTCATCAGCAGGGATCCTGGTTTTCTCTGATTAAACAAAACAAATCCCAAGTATCGAATTAAAAAAGTGACCCAAAATCCACATTTTTCCATGATCAAAATGAAATACCACTATGCATATATCCATATATTAGTGGTGTTTCATTTTAATCGGAGAAAAATGTGGATTTTAGGTTACTTCTTTAAATCTGAAAATTAGTGATTCCCCCCCCCCATTTATTTATTTGTTTGTTTATTTATTTATTTTTTATCAGAGAAAACGAAGTTCCCTGCTCATCGCGGAGTAAGATGTGTTCCTTGCTCTGAGGATCCTTTAATTTTGTGGGCTGATAGGAAAAGGTCAGAGTTACACGTGTACTTATAAATGATTTTATTAGTGCTGGTTCTTACTTGTGACTCTGAAAAGATGCCTTTTTGTATTCAGGGACTTTGCTTTGGCCATCCCAGTTTGGATGTTTTGAGTTGTGTTTTTAAAACAACAGTTTTAAGACCCTTGCCCAGTGTTATTTTGTGTTGGCCACCACAGCTATTTCCTGCTGGTACTTTAGCGGGTGACTTCTGATGCAACAAGCAGATCTTTATAAATAGAAGCAGAGAGAAGCTGGATAAAATAAACAGTGGTGCAGCAATTTTAACACATTGTAAGTGGTATTAGTTTACTACAGTATTGTGTTGTCTCCTGGCAGTGTTTCATATAAGAGACACTGAGTGGATTCACTAGAATTGATGCTTGGGGAGGACAGTCCTGTGCATGCATATATACTGCTCCACAAAAGATGCCAGTGAGATCTTGCCTTGAGAAGCATGCAGCGTAAAGATACAGTAAACGCAAACGCAACCTAATTCAAGATTGCTAAACTTTTGGGTAGTGGACCCTAATGCAAAGTAAAATTTTGGCAATGCATTCCTTACGTTTTCTAGGAATACAAAACATATTGGTGATGAAGGTGTGTATTTATTTTTTGTTTTGAGAGACTGTGGGAGGATACTCAACCTTGTGATGTACTGGTGTGTAGGGACTGCGGGACTGAGACTTTTCTTGCTTCAAATGATACTAAAGTTTTCTGTACCACATGACCTCACTCGTTGCTTTTCATTATCCCTGCTGATGTTGCAGTCCACCTGGTGAGAGAACCTGAGGTGTTCCATGGTTCATGCCTGTGTCTTATGTACCACTGCACTGGTTTTGTACAGTGTTGCATATTAATAGTGGCCAGAGCATTGCTTGGAAGTATATGTAGAATGGCCTCCTTGAAGCACTGGCATTCAAGAAAGTCTAAAGTCCTAGATGAACATGGGGGACACAATGAGCAGTCAGGGACACATGAGCAGTTTCTAGAGTTCCAGGAGATAACAGGAAGCAGCGGTGGGTCTGGGGACAAGAGTAGCATTATGAAGACTTTCCAAAAGTGAGTAAAAACTTACTATGGAGCGAAAGAGAAAACAAGTGTGTGAAGCATGATCTTGTTTGAGGATCAGTCTACACATTTTCACACAAATGTCACCTCACTCTTCCAATTTTCTTTTGATTTCACCCCCTTGGGTGAGAGATGAGTATTTTCTTGTCACCTCTTGGTGTTAATCTTGCAACCACAATTTTTTTTTTTTTTTTAAACCTAAATCTGACATTTCCTTTCTGAATGGCTCTCTGGCATCCTCCTCTTGTTTCTGTCATCCTGACTGTGGCTGACACTTTGATGACTGTTGCAAATGGCCATTTAAGGAGAATTTGGAGGGGTGGAGGGCAGAGCATCAGGAGAAGAATGCCAGAGCTACAGCAAATGCTTAGTTTTGGGTGCAGCCAGGACCATATCCTTCAACAGCAGTTGGTTTGAAAGATACTGTGGACAAGAACCTTGTAGGAAGAAGCTGAAGACAATTCTTTCTTTCACTTTCCAAGGCAAAGGCTACAGTTGTCCACTTGGAAGTTGGAGTGCCTTAGAGCTGTTGAAAGCTACTGGGAGCTGAGTACGTGGCCAGTGGTTGGCACAGACTCTTGCATGTGTGTAGCACACATGATATTTGGAAAGAACGTTCTAATTAACATCAGCAGCAAAGGCATCATATTCATATTTTGCTATGGAGATACAGAGCGGAAAAACATACAGCTACTGATGAGGTAGTACAATGACTTCTAGGTCAAAGGAAAAATGGTAGAAGTGACATAGCAAAATGCTGTTTCTTTCTATGACAAGAACTTCTGCATTCTCCAGTATTTATGATGTAGTAGTGAATAATGTCTTCTGTCCAAGTTTTTACCATGAAGCCAGGTTCCCTAATGATCCCATTGCTGCCTCAGTACAGAATTGTAATGCAGTCCCTGTACTGGTGTTATGTTCCCCTGCTTGCAGTTACAGCTAGGTGGACCACTCCCTTCTGACACCACCAGAAACGATGCTGAACCCAGGGGCTTCTAGGAAGGAAACAAACAGGATCCTTAGGAGAACCTTTTTCCAAATCCTGCCCTATTCTCCTAGTCCTCTGAGCCCTTGTTGACTCTTTTTTAGACATGTAGTGAATGCTTCATGAGAGTTTTCACCAATGTAAGTGATAGAGTAGATGAGATTGCTGAGATAGGGTTATGAAGTTTGTCAGGGTACACAGCCTGGAAAACTCTGAAGAATAAGATAGGGCGTTCGTACCTACCCACTGTAGGACAGGGATACAAAACAACCTTCCTTTTCATCTCTTGACAATTAAATAGCGTGCAGCCAGGTTGGCTAAAAATCTCTTAGAGCACCTCTCTTGGCATAGTGATAGCGTTTGCCCCTTTCCTGCATCTGACTACCTGTTCGTTTCTGCAGGAGGTACATGCATATGTGCGATTGGCTGTGAGATGTAACTTTAAACTAGAACAGCCGAGCATTCAGAGCCGTTTTGCTTGCAATAACTGCTTGCAGATTGGGTAAGACTTAATACTGAGCAAGGACCGTTAATCTTTGTATGATTTGAGAAATGCACCTGTACTGGTTCATATTCCTAATCAGACTGTATCTCTGACTTCATCTGCAGCCCTGTTTCCATCTGCCTCCCTTTAAAAGGGTGCTTGGATTCACTGCTGCCCATTGTCTTGAATTCTATGGAAATTGCTGTGTTTTCCTTCGGCATTTGTTGGAAAGGGCAGATGGTGTGGGGAGGGGCTTGGGGCTGGATTGCTGGTGTCAAAGAATGTAGCTTTCTTGGTTGAAAGTTCATGGCAGCAGAGCCCAGTCACTGATTTGTGTGATCCAGCAGCGGTTGGGCAGGCCGGCTGCTCCTGCTGCTGCTGGTGCTGCACTCGCTGGCCTCCGCATTCGATGCTATTCTTGCCGCTTTCCGTACCTAAGAGGATTATTCGAGGGGAAACGTGTGTTTGTCTCAAGATTTTGGATTTCAGCTTTAGCCTTTTAAGCTGAGGAGGTGTTGCGCTTATTCTTGTAGCTCTGAGATACCAGCGTAGCATATTGAAACTATATGCCCACCAGTGGGCAAAAAGTCTCCTGGACTTCTCTGCCTCTTGTAGGCCACTGGTCCAGGTAAGCACAGAGCTCCTATACACCGTCCACACCAGTGTTTTCCACCTTTTTTTATGAGGACCCATTTGTAAACATTGATGGCCAGTCCTGACCCAGTGCCCCTCACTCCCAAGTCACTACCGCTCATCCCCAGGCCCCTGATGTGTGGGGCATGGGGAACCCCAAATAGCCCTTCCCAGGCAGGAACTCTGCCCACCTGCAAGGGAAAAGCCCTATTTCCCACATTTTTCTCCTTTTATAGGAGAATCCATTTTTAAAGTTTGATCCATTTTTTTTAAGTTTGCTTGTGACCCTTTTATGTATTCTTGTGACCCACTTTTGGGTCACCACCCTCAGGTTGAGAAACATTGCCCTACACCCAGGTGAACCATGGCATGGAGCTGGTGGGGTTGGTGAGGACAGTTTTGACTAGTTCACTTGATCTGTGCAACAGCCCCAATCTGGTGCCACACCCTAGGTTCAGAAGCCTTTCCTCTCTCCAAGCCATGCATTAGCCCTTAAAAAAATCCTAATAGGGAACTCTGTTTTATCCTCAAGTGCAAATCCTTTATCTAGGTATCCTGGATCCACAGCTCATTACCTTTCAAAAGCTAGATGAATTTTGCATGCCAAAGGGACCCAGCAGGTGGGTGTGTCAGGTGTGGCCCATGGTGAGCCCTGCTTCTGGGTGTAGTGGTCTCAAATGAATGGGCTTGTTCAGTCCCCTGCCGTAGGCTGCAAGAACACCTGGTATCTGTGGCAGTGATTTTTGGTTTCACCATACTACTGTGTCCCAAGGGTTGTCCATGCCCTGCAGATACTGGTAAGGTCTCGCCACCACTTGATTGCAGCCCTGCCGTTCGGAGAACCCTTCCCCAGCATCCTTCTTTTCCCACTGAAAGGGTTTGGAAAGTGAAAAGATCAATTATGTGGGCAGCAGAACCCAAGGTGTCCAGTATAAGAGTTGTACAGCGGCAAGAAGGGAACCTGGTAGGAGACCTGGCTTTAGTGGGAAGTGGGTGCTGTGTCAGTGGGCAAGTCCTTTGTGGAAGCAGTTTTGAATTGTCTGTATTGCCTGCTTTTTCCTTCTACAACAGAAACCATGGGGAAGAGCTACTCCTTTCCCAGCGGCTAGGAGCTAATTGCTGTAATCTGTGTGTAAATTGGCATTGGAGTTGCTGCCTCTGAGTCTAGAAATAGTTTCACGCACCCTTTGATACCCCTTGCAACCTGGGTGCTGCCAGATGTTTCACAGAGTTAAGACACTGGCATATGTAGACAGTATGATGTGCAAGACCCACCGCCTGGATCTTAGTTTATTAGGGAGAGAGACAGAGGGGCTCCAGCTCACTCAGGCTTGAACCCTTGTGCCTAAACTAGCAGTCTGGTTTGGCCTGTTCAAGCTGACAGTGATCTGTTTAAACCGGCTGAAGGAAATGCTGTTCTTGGCTCAGCTGAGATGGGGTCAGTAAGAAAGCACATGCTTAAATTTCACCTCTTTATTTTATTTACAAGATTTAAATCTTTAGCCTACAGCAGTCAAAACAGGCCAGCCTCAATACAAAAGGCCTGTTAGTTCAGCCTGGAAGGGATTCAGTTACTAAACTGTGAAAATCCAGGTGGGGAGTGGTTCTGCTCATTCTCTGTTTTTTGGGCTTGAACCCAGCAGCTAGCAGATGCCCAGGCACCCTGAAGAACCATTCCTCTGCGGTTCTGTCTCATCGTCGAGAAGGAAGTGCAGAGCTGCAGGTTCACTGTCCTCGTTTATTATCAATTCCCTTTAAAGGTGTTTTGCCTTTTTGGGGTGGGTAGTGGGGTGAGGGGAGGATGAAATGGTGACTGGGATCCCACTCTTTTAAACTTAGCTTGAAAGTGTTCAGAAGATCTTTACCTCTCTTGCCAGATGAACGCACACAGAGCAGGCAAAAGGGACTAGAGTTATGCAAATGTTTTGCTTGGTAAGGAGGGAACAGAACCGCATTGTCCCCAGTTCTTGTGATGCTATGCAGTTGTGGGGGTTTTATTTCCTCTTGAACAGGCTACGCAGCTTGCAGGTTCTCCTTTTGCTGAGAAGATGGTGAAATATCAACCAACCCCTTGAACTATGCACTGGACATAGCTTGTGGGTGTGGGCCCAAAGACAAATGCCCTGTGGGCAGTTTCAAACCATCCTGTTTCCCTGAGTTTTACCTTGTCCTCCTTCACACGCCACGCTGGATCATTGGTCGGGGCCACGGGTGCCCAGGGACAGTCGGGGAGCCGGGGGGGAGGGGATGCTACAAGAGAGTTCAGCCCACGATGGCTGGTGGGGAGGGAAGAGCGCTTTGCCACAACCTTGCCTTGTACCCCAGGCTCCTCATTGTATAATTGTGTTGATCTGACAGTGACTGATCATCTTCACAGCATCAGAAGTGCCTTGTGGGCTCCCCTCCAGTTGGAAGCAAACCCTTTTTTTGTTCTAATTCCTTACATGATTTCACAAGGAGCAGCAATCTTTTTTCCAAACAGTCCTCGAAAGGGACCTGTATTTAACATCTCATCTGCAGGATTATCCTCCTCAGTAATCCTTCCTTAGTTGATTATGGTGATTCCCAAGGGAGGAGGCTGCATGTTGAAGGGGAGATGCTAGGTTTGACAAGCCTGGAGCATCTGTGTAACATTGGCTTAAGATGAGGAGAGAGCAGACTTTTTCTGTGGGGCAGGGCTGGGTGGAATTGCATGTTTAATACACAGCACTGTTTGGTGTCATAATGCTTGTGCCACACTAATTCACCACGGATCTACTTAAGCGTCCGCCACCGAGGAACGGGGAGAGTCCTGAGGAGCCAGTACAGCTGCATTACAACTGGCTTTCCCAACCCCCCACCTGGAATAGTAAAATTCTCACCCCCAGCCCTCCCCCGCCCATACATGTATGTAACCCACAGGAAACGGGGCTGGCTTACGGCCATGGCATCTCTATGGTAGAAGGATTTCAGGGGGAAGATGGGAGGGAGGCTGTGGTAGCTTTTAATAGGGCCATGCACAAAGGTTTGTGCAGAAGGTGGGACTCTGAAGGCTGCAGCATGAAGCTTTTCCCCACGTAGAAGCACTGCCCTTCCCAGCAGTCGTTAATGGCTAGTTCTCTGCCCGTGGGCAGCACGAAGCTGGGCACAGGATTCTGGAGGGGGGTTTTGTTCCCGTCTGACGCTCTGGCCCGTGCCTGCAGATTTCTTGGATTGCTGTCAAAGGAGACTGCCAGGGAAGATGGCCCAGGAGGTTTACAAGGGGTTCCCCAGGACTTTTGGCTGCCCCTGCTCCGGGCGGCTCAGCAGCCTGAGGGGGGTTATCCCTAGAAGCAGTTCCCTTTTGAATTAGGCAGCCGTTTAAAATGTACGTTTCAATTTTGATGGCAGTTTTTTAATTGCATTTAACAGCGTCCCTGCTGGTTCTTCATTCAGCATCTGTGCAGCCACGTTCTATTGATGGCCTGTTGTGATTTCAATGGAACATCATGGGATGTACCTGGCACGTCGGGCAGCACTGGATGGAGGTGCCTTTAGCCCAATGTACCTGGCATGGTAAGCGGCAACAAAGTGGTTAACCTGCATTCTAATGCTCATAGTCTCAAGATGTAGCAAGGTGCCCCTGCTTTGCTGCAGCCTTGCCTTAGTTGGGATTCCCTTTGCTCCCGTGGTGTTATCTGCACGTACTTGCCTTAGAGCAAAGCTGTGAAGAATGCAGGGCTCCCTTGAATTTTTCTCCTCTCCTGCGCAATCTGCCATGCATCAGAGAAGGGAGTGGCTATATTGGGCTCTATTTAGTGTCATTTGGGTAGGGGGCAGGAGGAAACCTTGGATGGCTTTGATTTTTCTTACCCCTTCTCCCCTTTCAAGGGTGAGAGGCCAGGTACCCCCTCACTGCTGAGCACGTTTTGCCCAAACACTGAATGTCTAGAAACTGCAGCCAAAAATGGCAACGTGGGGCCTACTGGGGTCAAGAGCCAGTTGCACCCAACTCTGCAGTGGTTCTCCGGCATTGCTTTAGTGAGTAAAGATGCTTTCCTTGGTGAGGGACAGTTTTGCCTGGCACTAATTGCAACTTGGCAGACCAGTCACAGACCACTTGCTCCCCCACAGCTGACCTTACTGATCTGAGGAGGTATGGCAGTCCTCCCTTCTCTCCCTGCCCACCCCCCTCCTCCCTGCAGTGCATGCCACTTCCCTCCTGCTTTGCCCACCTCTGCTACTCTGCAGCTTGCACGGCTGGTCTGCAAGATTATGAGATGTGCGAGAGTCTCCATGTGTGAAAAAAGGGTACAGCATCCAGTGCTGTTTGACCCCCTCCGTCTGGAGTGGGTTGATACTTCCCTGCCCCCCACACACACCTTCTTTCCTTCCCCCACCTGCTCTTTCTCTTTCTCAGAAGAGAGAATAGGAAAAATATTACCTGGTGCTCCTGATTCCAGCCCCACTTGACCTGTGTTCAGGGAGCTGGGGGACAGTCCCTGATAACAGTGATCACTAGAGCTAGTATTGCCACTCTTGACCTTGTGGAGTGTGCTTGGTTACCCTCCTTGGGGCTTTGTGGAGCATCACTGGTCTGTAAGAGCCCACATTGCCCACAGCACAGCCCAAACGCAAATGGAAAATAACCATGTTAACAGTGTTCCTGCAATGCAAATAGCCTCTCTGCACCAAGGAAAAGTGTGAAATGAGTTGCAGAACAGTGGTGATGCCCTTGCAAGGCTCTTTTTACACAAGATGCTTTAGGAAGTGGTAGGTATTCTCAGCCTCTGATACAGAAAGGAAGACCGAGGCTCGGGGAGGTGAAATGATTTACCCTTGGACTTTGAAGGGGTTCAGTGGTAGTTGGGAGACCGGGCACATTTTTCTGTCTGTTAGGGCTAGAGGAGCCCAAGAAAATTTGTTGGGGGGAGAAGGCAGTAGGATTGTAGAAAAGTAGGGCTGGAAGGGATCTCACAAAGTCATCTCGTCCAGTCCCCTGCTCAAGGCAGGATCAGTCCAGCCAAGTGTCTGTCCAGCCTGCTCTTCAAAATTTCCCGGGATGGAGATTCCACAACTTCTCTAGGTAGCCTGTTCCAGTGTTTGACCACCGTCAGTCAGGAAGTTCCTCCTATTCTCTAACCTCTGCTACAGCTCGAGACCATTGAAGGGAAGATTCTTCCCGTTCAGAGAAGAAAAATCCTGTTCACATTCACTGCTGTGCAGTGTGGCAGCTGGGGAGAATAAGTGCCTACGCAAGCAAAGTACAGTACCACCTTTTCCTTTTGTTTATTAAAATACTTGCGGTTATAGCAGCTGCTTTGATGCGTGGTTTCCAATCCCTGTTAGATTTGATCTGTCTGAGAGTGGCTGCCTATTCTGTCTCTCAGTGCCCAACCTTCTTCCCACCCAGGAGCTCTCTAAATGAAATGAGGGATTCCTTAGACCTGCCTTTTGATGGATTTTTCTTTGCAACGATGTTAGATTTTAAAATATACACAGTGTTTGAAAACACACCAGTCTAAAACTCAGCAGCAAGTTCAAATAGTGTCTCCTGCCAGAGGTTGCAGAGATGACACGCTACAGTCTCATTTGCAGTTACTTTTCGGGAGAGACTTAATTATCCGTGAGGTTTTTAAATAATCCTGAACATGTAATGGGCTTTTTGACTTCATCCTGTTCAGTATTTTTTTTTCTTTTGTTCCTGCCCTTATGTATTCTGACAGTCTAATTTTAACCAATTTCCTTTCTGGAGTCCTGATGGCAAAACTGAAGGAGGATTAAGTTTCTTCTCAGGCAGCCGAGCTCTTAGAACATGTGTTGTGTTCTGCACAGTCTTCATGCCCCTCATGCATTGATTACCAGCTCTCTGTCATTTGGTTCCTTTGCTTGTGAAGACCCTCCCAGCTCCTAAGGAGTGTAGCTTTATTTTATGTGGAATAGCCTCTTGGAAGTGTGACACTTATGCTCTCTGAATTTTACCTCACTGTCCAAGGGCAGACACTTGTCTGTGGGAGCGTTACAGGCATTTTACTCCATTTTATTTCTGTCCCTTATTGCACATGACAAGCTTGTGGAGGTCCCCAGCTCTGGAAATGGTGTGAGCCAAAGGTTGCTGCTGCTGCAGGGTCAGTGACTAGGTGAGAAGACTGGAAAAGGAGCCTTTCCAGTTATTCCTAATACAACACTAGTTGCACACGTTGGCTCCTGTTGGTGCTGGGCAAAGTGCAAGTTCTTTTTCAGGAGGTTCTTTAGACGTAGCGCTTGAAGATCCACTCTCCTTGCAAAGACATGAATGAGTACGCAAAGATTTGGCTGTAAAGTCATGTTCCCCATTGCTTTTATTGGGGAAAAACCCATACTCCTAATTGCATCCAAACTGATACCTGCTGTTTGGGAGCAATCTGGGGACTACTGGTGATCTCTCCTTTCTCAGAAGTTGTAGGACAATTCCTGCACCCATCTCATGAGCAAGACGGTTTGTTCTTGTCTCATAGTACATCCCTGACAAGTAGATGTTTGGAGTTAATGTCTGAATAAATATCTTCAGTGGATTTATGAAGATGTGTTCAGCACTGCACAAGCCAGGTCAGGGCTGCTAGGTTTTGCTGGCACAGCTGTGTCAGTCAGAGGTGAGATCCACTGATGCATCTGTGCTAGCAAAGCCCTACATGCAGATGCAGTTATAACAGCAACAACACAGCTCTGCTGTTGTCACGTGCTGGTGCAGTTCTACCAGCAAAGGGCTTCTGTGCATAGTCCTGGCCAAGTATTGCCTTGCTCTTTTGGAGTTTGCTATGCCATTGCTGTTGCTGTGCCAGTGCCTGGAATTGAAAAGTGACCACTCGTTTTGAACCTACAACCCTGTAACTAAGAACACATTTGTTTCCCATTGCTCCTACATAAAAGTACCACATGGAAGTAACTGCCTAGAATCCCTGATGCTGACGGGAATCCTGATGCTTTGAGATCTCTGAGGTACCGAAGTAGAAATCACTAAACAGCCTATACCACGTTGTCTTCTCACCTAAAGATGACAGCAAGGTTGAAGGTTGCATTTTCTTTTACAGCAGGGGCGGGCAAGTATTGCGGGCGGAGGGCCACTTACTGAGTTTTCGCAAGCCATTGAGGGCTGTGTACCAGGCAGCCAGGCACAGCTAAATATTAATTTTCTAAATTTTTTAAGGGCCCCACGGGCCAGATAGAATAGCTTGGCGGGCCGCATTTTGCCCACCCCTACTTTATAGTCTTCAGGGAGGATCTTGAAGCTAACAGAGCTGAAATCCTGATTCTTCCACCCCCACATTACAGACAGGTGCACGTAGAGCTGTTTTTTTTTGTGCTGCAGTAAAAAAAATGGGTAACCCAGGCACTTTGAGAGGATCTTGCACAGCCACCTCCTTAACTTATTTGGACAGAAGCAAAACCAAGTATCTTTCCCATGGCCCTGGTTTCTCTGCAGTACCTGGTATCAGACAAGCGCCTGCAATTCATGCATGTCACAGTGGATGCGTGCTGCTTGGCTTTCAGATTGCTCTTTCTAAATGACACACTGGAAAAGAAGCGGGTTTCAGCTCACTGATCTATATTCTTTATTAGCCTGGATAGGTGAGAGGCTTTTGCCCCTCCTTTCCTACAGCTCTCATTTATAGAATAGCTTAGACTTCTTAGCAGGGAGTGGGGGTATGCTATATTCAAGCAGGGCAACCATCATGTTTGTAGAACCGTGTGACTAGCTGAGCACTTTGCTCTTCTTGAGCAATGAGTACTTATAGATAGGTGCTATTTGGCTATGTTGTAAGTAATGTTTCTCCCCTTCTCTATGCACATATCTCAGTGACCCAGCAGCAAGTCATTTTACTGGGCTGGCTAGATAAACATGGGTATCTGGTGCCTGTGTGCTGGTGTCTCTTCCCCTTAATCGGCAGTTCCGGAAACTAGCTATTAAAACCAGACAAGCTTCATGTGTGCTGTGACTTTCCAGTATGACTAATTCCAGTCCACATTGTGAAAGGGCTTGTCGGTGTCACAGTAGAGATCCTGGTCCCTTCAGGTTTTTGTGATGCTGGCACGAATTTCTCTGACATCCACTGCACATGGGGGTGGAGGAAGATGAAGAAAAGACATGATGAGTACTTGGTGCAGGCTTGTATTGTGTTCCTTGTCTGACATCTTTTCTAACAAATATCCAGCCCTAGAAACAGTGTTAACCCGCGTGGTAGAGGCCAGATTCACCAATATACTCTGGTTCTTTTGTGTTATTGAAAAAGCAGAGAACAATGGAGTGTACCCATTTAACTATGCCATAGGTCCAAATAAAAAGAATTTGCCCAGAAAGTTTTACCAAAGGCCTCACAGTTGGCAGATCAACCTGCTAACCAGAGGTAGAATGATTGTTTGACAAAACTGCTTAGTGCTGCAGGAGCGCTGGAGCAATCTGCCAGCAGACTCGAGGAGAAATAGTCGTGTGGCTTATGACTGGCAGGTTTTCCTCACAATCATAAGGACTAGAAACTTTGTTCATTGAAAACGTACATGGTGCAGAAATTAATGGTGTAGGACCACCACCCTTGCTAGGGAAATCTTACCATTCATCGCTGGTTTGTAGAAGAGTGGATTTTTCAAGCCTTGGTATTGACTACATCATTTAGTATTTTTTTTTTTCCCTGAGTACACAAGGCTTGACCCAGAGGAATAATAATTCAGATCTAATGCCTCATCATTTGAAAGCTGATGGGACTCAGTGTAGTAATGGGAAGCTCAAGCAGTAAAAACATTAACTGTTAACTAGCTTACTGAGCTTAAAAGAGAAAATTAACCTCTTCACTGCTACCAGAGTGTTACTGTGCTCTAGATCTATTTCCTAGGAGAAATCCCTTTGAATAATACAACAAACCACGTACATCCATTGGACCCAGAGTGGGAGAGAAAAGCAGCAGGCAGTAGTGTGAACGAGGCCTAGTGAAAGCAAACTGGGGAGAAATTCTCTTTGCAGTTCTGGATTGCCTGGGATGAAGAATGTGTCCGAGTTCTGTGCTGGAGCAGTCAGTACATGAGCAAGGTCTGAAGGTGCCAGCTCTTCTCTTCCCCCTTTTACTTCCATCAAAACTTCAGTGGCAGATCTGCACTCAGTTCCTGGACAATTTTAACTGTGTGTTTGAAACTGGTATAGTTAAATAGTCATTTAACTTTTAAATGATTCTGGTGTGGACCAGTTGCACCATTGTAAAAGTGGTTATTGTTAAAATTTCCTATTATAAATTTGCAGGGAATATATCACTGTGATACAAAGCACCTAACACAACTATAATTGAGTCCACATGAGGTTTGCTTTGATTTTAACAATATTGGGATGAAGCCATTTCATTAACCAACATCATTTTGTACTTATTTTTATTGTGTGTAGCATAAGCCCAAGTAACAGAGGTGGTAAAAAGAATGACCAGCCTGGCAGATCTGTCCAAAAGAACCACTGTGGGGTTTTATGGCCTCCAGACATCCAGCTCAATTCTTTCTTCCTTTGCATCTCACTTACAACCAGTTTTGGAGGCCAGTTCTTTTGCTGAAGTCCACTGATTGAGTTTCAGTATAATTAGAGCTGTTGAAAACACTAGTGGTTTTATTCGTAATTTAAAAGTGAATTGGAACCAATTCTTGAGTCTATGACCAGAGGGAGAGAATGGTAGATATTTTGCAGACTAACTGCGGACTAGTGTGTCGTGGTATGTGTTGGGTACTGCTGAACTTCAGTAACCGTTTTGTTTAATAAGAAGAATGTCAAATTTTTGGCTGAAGAAGACACACCTGTGCTACTATGTATGTCAGCAGAGTGGGTTTGTTTCCTGAGGCCTAGGGGTGGATTTTGAGAGTGTGAAACCAGATAACATAGTATGAAAAACACTTGAGATGTGATTACATAGGGTCCCTAACCTATTGTGGGCATCACAGTGTCCGGGAAATCCACAAATGTAACACAGTCTCATGCTGTGCCTGCCAGGCATTTCTAATGATGCTTGGAAAATCACTAGATCTCTTGACAGTTCACACTCATGAGTATCTATCTATGTGCAATCTATCCATATAGATGGAGTTGATATACATCTCTCTCATGTTGTCATCTGTTAGGAGTATGTCCTGTGAAAGGATGCAACAGCATGAAATGAGGCACTTGATATTATTATTTATTTTTAATTATTATTATTAGTTTAAACAAAACCCTAAAATATGTCCGTGTTTCATTTTCTTTGCTTTATTTTTGAAACAAGGAAACTACTTCAAGATGAGCTCTTTAAAGAACTGATAACAATACTTAGGCCTTCATTGTCCAAGAGCATGGGACGAAGAATGTGTCCGAGTTCCTAGTTAGGGAGCCTGGTCTTTTCCTTGTTGACCTCAGTGATCAGGATGTAAACTTGAACAGGAGCCAATTTTCAAACCTGACACTTTATTTTATTTTGTTAAGGGTATAAAGTTTCTCCCTTTCATGCCTCAATGCAACTAAATTGCATTTTAGATGGAATTAAGCCCTGCGAATAATGCTTTTACCCCAGAGCAGTTTTGTTTTGTAAGATTAAGAGTTCAAAAAGAACCTACGTGTTACGGCAGTGATGCTGCTGTTACTTGAATGCTTTTAGCTGTCAAGCCTCAAGCTAGCCAGGGCTTCCCTTCTTTGGCTCCTTGAGGCAGGGTCTTTCAGCATGTTGGGGCTTTGGCCTTGGTTTCTGTAAAGACTCCTGAGGATTTTGCATGCAAAATGTTCTTCTGTCTCCCCTTTTCAGGAGCCCAGTTTTCAGGTCTGGAATGCCTAAGTCAGTGTCAAACAAAAATGCTAAATATAGGTGGGTCCAAGCAGAAACAGTGGGCTCACAGTACCCGTTCTTCTGTCTTGCAGGTGGTAAAGCGAAGGTGAAAGGAAGAGAAGGTGGAGATGGAACTGCCAAATCATGCCAAACAACTGCTACTGCAGCTGAATCAGCAACGAGCCAAAGGTTTCCTCTGTGACGTGATCATAGTGGTAGAAAATGCCCTGTTTCGTGCCCACAAGAACATCCTGGCAGCCAGCAGCATGTACTTCAAATCCCTCGTCCTGCATGACAACCTAATTAACCTAGACACGGACATGGTGAACCCCACCGTGTTCCGACAGATCTTGGACTTTATTTATACTGGGAAGCTCTTAACGACTGACCAGCCCGGTGAACAGAACTTTAATGCTCTCCTCACCGCAGCAAGCTACCTCCAACTGCACGACCTGGCAGCTCTCTGCAGAAAGAAGCTGAAACGGAACGGGAAATCTTTCGCTGGCAGGGCCGGCGGCCTCGGTGTTGGGAGACCTGCCAGGAGCCAGAGACTTTCCACGGCATCGGTCATCCAAACTCGTTATTCAGGGTCGACTGAGGGGATGAAGGGCTCACACTCAAAGGAGCTGTCAAAGGGAAAGGTCTCTGACGATGAGGTCTTCATTAGCAGCTCCAACCAAGAAAACTCTCACTCCTTAAGCAGAGGAGCCAGCAAGAATGGTAGCGGCAGCAGCGGCAGTGCAAATGGGAGCACCGGCGACCAGGAGCTAGGCCTCGATCTGTCCAAAAAAAGCCCGTCGCTACCTGCCACAGCCTCCCAGGATGACATGCAGCACAGCGAAAGCCAGCATGGCTCTCCCCAATCTGCCTCAGCCCCCGCAGCCAACAGTGCCTCATCATTCGACGAGTCTGCAGTCGGAGTCCCCCAGAGCACAGCAGACAGCAGCGAACCCATAGACATGGATGTGGGCGAGGAGAGCCACTCCTTGTCGGAGAGTGGCCAGCGCAAGAGCCTCAGGCACTCGGCTCGCAAGAAGGAGTGGATCAAGAGAGACAACACCTTCGACCGCAAGGATGGGGGCAAAGACCGAGAGGAGGGGGACGGGCTGCCCAATGGCATCCTGATGGGTCCCTTGTCCAAGTCAGCAGAGCGGAGCCTGGGTGGTGCCTACGGCCCAGAGCTACCGTTCCAGTGTAAAGAGGAGGTGGAGAACGGCAAGGAGAACAGCGATGACAGCTGCCAGAGCGAGAGCGAGAGCGGTGGGCACACGAGTGCCAACTACATCTACCGGCAGGAAGGGTTTGAGCCGGTTGCCTATGGTGACAACCTGTATGTCTGCATCCCCTGTGGAAAGGGCTTCCCCAGCTCTGAGCAGCTCAACGCCCATGTGGAGACGCACACCGAGGAAGACCTTTACATCAAGGAGGAAGGCACGTACGGCGGCAAGGAGGAGGCTGAGGATTTGTCCAACCCCAACCAGCCCTACGGCGCGGAGTCCCGACCTTTTAAGTGTTCGGTGTGTGAGAAGAGCTACAAGGATCCAGCCACTCTGCGACAGCATGAGAAGACTCACTGGCTGACGCGGCCCTTCCCTTGCAACATCTGCGGCAAAATGTTCACGCAGCGGGGCACCATGACACGACACATGCGCAGCCACTTAGGGCTCAAGCCCTTTGCTTGTGAGGAATGCGGGATGCGCTTTACCCGGCAGTACCGACTGACAGAGCATATGCGTGTCCACTCAGGAGAAAAACCCTACGAATGTCAACTGTGTGGTGGGAAGTTCACCCAGCAGCGCAATCTGATCAGCCACCTGCGAATGCATACCTCTCCCACATAAGCCAAAGACTCCACAAATGAGCTTCGAGCCCATCCGCAGTGATTTACCTTTCTGTAGACTTGCTGCTTAAAAAGGGCAACTCCCCTCCTCTGTTCAGTCACGGGCGGCCTCAATAAACGTAGCTTTAATATTTTTTAAAAAAGAAACGAGGTCCACAGCAGAGCTGATGCTACTTGCAGAGCAGCCCTCCCCCCGTCCTCTTTTCCTGAATGTCAGTGGTCTGGTAAGAAATGCCTCTTATTTGGTGGGTGTTGCTCTGTTGACTCCAGCCAGGTAAGAGAAGAGGGGTCTCCTCCTCCTTGGATGGAGAGAGATTTCATCACCCAGAGAGACGTCAGATCAGTGCTGATGAAACAGGCTCTCCCAGCCCTCTCTTTGCACTTCTGCAGTGCTTCACAGCCCTTAAACCCAGTGTTATTTCTTGCCCAGACAAGGGCTGCCAGTGGAAACTGTCATCCACTGGCTACCATCTCTTTTCCTTTTCTGTGACCGTTTTGTTAATAACCAGGCTCAATAAGGGCATTTCTTGCCACTGAAAGAAATAAACGTGTAGTCTTTGTTGTAGCCCAAGTGGCTACAAACCCATGTAGCATTTGCCTCTGGTACAACCTGTGCAGAAGCTGTGGCTGTGGACTGACTGTAACAGGGTTGGCGGCCCCTTTACATTCTGTGGGAAGCCGTGATGGTGGTGGGAGCTGTCGTCCTATCCCGTGGGCTAGCGATGGCAAAAGCAGCCTACCTAGGTGTGTGCCAAGTCGAGTGTCTCAGTTAAGGAGATGGCAACACTTCCTGTTTCTTTTTGGGTTCAATCCTTAACCTTGGCACGCTCAACCACATGCCATCCCCTGTCCCCGTCCCTACCCAAGCATACACCTCTTCAGCCTTACCCATGACTGAACAGGGATTTGGATGGCCCTGGGAATTTCTTTCAGTGAGCAGGGGGTCGTCTTTACTTTTCTAGTAGTTTCGTATGAATATTCTTTGCTTAGAGGTACTTGTTTTATTAAAGGAAAAACCATTGTAACGTTTATGTGAATGTTTGAACTGGAAGGTCTGAGGTTAACTCGGGGGGTGGGGTGGGGAGGGGGTTTGATGTAGGCTGGACTTGCTACAAGTTCCTTAGGTACTTTTTTATTATTTTTTTTTTTTATTTTATTTTTTGTGCGTGTGTATGTTTTTAGCTTTCCTCCCTCACTAAAGAGCGAGTCTGTATGGACAGGCCCGTTACCTTTGCTACCTCTTGAATTCATGAGAACAATAAGATGGTTAGTGAAAGATTAGGCTTTTTTTTTTCCTCTTATTGTAAGTAAATGTATAAAGTAGATGCTAAATTAAAGTTAAGGGATTTTTACCACCCCGTCCTTCCATCAAAAGTCAGCTAGGAAAATGTAAAAGCAGAGCTCGGCCAAAGACAAAGAAAAGTATTAAGCCAGAGGCCCCACTGAATGCTTAGGATGGCTCTCACGCCATGTTTCCGGGTTTTCTGTAGTCGCTTTTAGATTTAAAAAAAAAAAAAGAAAAAAAAAAAAAGGAAACTTCTTAAAGCTTTTGGGCCCTTTCCGGCTTTGTTCATTGAATCTGGATGCTATGGGGAAAAAAAAGTCCCCTCCACTCCCCCACCACATCTGGGTCAATGTGTAAACACCTGGCAGGACAGAGGGTGAGGGTGGAGCAGGCTATAACTTACTAGAATCCAGAGTGCAATAAGGTAAGGGAAAGGGGGAGGGGGAAAAAAACCCAAACCAAAGTGTTTCATATCCTCCCTTTTAGCAAAAGTAACACACACACAAAAAGACAGAAAAATGAAGAAAAAAAAAATTAAGGAACAAAATGTTCATGCAACATCTGCATAAAACATCACAGCCAACAGCTGCTATTGGTTTAGGAGAGAAGACAGAGAGCTTAGCCCACCGATTCTTGGCCCCTTGACTTTGTTGGCATGACCTTGTGGAAAGCTATGGCTTATTTTATTTCAAGCCTCCTGTGACTGTGGTGGTAAAAATTGACAGCCAGTAGAATCATCCCTTCTGAATTGAGTACGGTTTACAATTGTGTTTGTTTTATTTTTATTTTTTCGCTCAGAACCATTGTCCTCTCTATCTGTGGGGTTTGCCAAACCCTGCGTTTGTCTTTTTTTGGGGGGTGGGGGTGGGGGAGGGGAAAAAGCAAACTTTTTTTTTTAAGTTTAGACCAAAAAAAGAAAAAAAAAAAAGTAAAAAAATGTTTAAAAAAGCGAGCATGTTCAACTAAAACAAAGAAATATAAGCTTCATTTCCTATAGGGTTTTTTCTGTTAAGGTAGACTAGTCCATAGGAAGTCTTTTGGGTCATTTGAATGAACTGAGGAAACTGGAATCCAGGCTCCATGCAATACAAACCAAACCATGCTGAGCCTTGGCCTGGTGTCATGTTACAGGGAACACGCGTGCCCCCATCCTGGCTGCTTGCCTACCCAGCCACCCTCCCCTCCTCACACCACCCGGTGGTACTAGTGCCATTGTCTTTTTTAGCTCTTGGACTCTCACTTGAGTGTCATGGGGCACCCATGGGGAGAAAGGATCCTTTTTTTTGTTGTTGTGCTGAGATGCGCCCTTTCTAAGTGTCTTTAGCATTTCCACGTTAAAAATGCATTGAATTCTTCTCCCCGCTAGCCCTTGCCAACCCCCCGCCCCCTGAAAACGTCCCTCAAAACAGCCTTCAGGGGGGGCAGCAAAGCCTCTGCCCCCCACCGTTTCCTCAGAGAAGGCTTTCACAGGGCCAAGGACACCAGTGCAAGATTCACTCCTAGGTATTTTATCCTGCCTTCCATGACTTCCCTCCCGCCAAAGGTCCTAAAGCTGAGTCCCCCGCTGACGTAGGCTGCAGCCAGAGTGGCGTTTCCTCTTGCCACTGGCTCTTGAAGCCCCTGAGCCCAGAGTTTCACAAGGATTTTTAGCTCTTTTTGTTCAGGGGCATGCGGCTGTTGACGGGGCTCCAAGTCTTGGGGCTTTTGGGTTTCTTTGTTTTATTTTTGCAGTTTTTTTCTTTTCTTTTCCTGTTTCACTTCGTGGTGCTACAGTGAATGTCTCCATTCCATGCTGCGGTTCGCCGAGGGGCCTCTGCCGCACCTTCCCACCCCGCAGCCGCAGCCGGGACTGGCGATGGCCGGGCTCCACGTTGCCAGACCAAAACGGCAGGCCAGGCAGGAGCGCGTGCAGCATCCTCCCTCCATTAACTAGCTCAAGCTGTGACTGACTGAGCCAAGACATGGAGCAGCCCCTAGGTGCAGGGAGCCCTAAGAGCTAGGCCCTGTTCGAGGGCCAGTAACTTGCTCCCCCTTGTTTGACAAGGTTCCCGGTGAGGGTGCTTGTGTCTGGTTTTTTGCCCCCCTGCCCTCAATTTTACTTCTGAAGCCTTGAGAAACATTTTGAAGTTTCAGGACTCAATGCTATATAATTTTTAAAGGAACCTCATTATCGTTTCCCTCCCGGCCCCCCCTCAGCACTTAAACAATACGACATAAAGTCTGTGTACAGCGAGAGTATTGTACAAAAGGAAATTTTGTTTTTCTTTTTTTCCGGTAGCTGCGTAGAGTTGTGTTCCATAGACTGAGTATAAACATTTTCCAAATTGTGACAGTAATAATGAATAACGAATAATACTCAAAACTTCAGGGACTGTTCGAGGCCTGCTTTGGGCCTAGACACTCAACTGCATTTGTACGACATAGTATTGTATCAAACATTTTTCTGTATTTTAATGAGAAAGCAAAACACTAGTTTCATATTTAAGATTTTAAGAGTTTTAGGGTTGGGGGGAGGGAGTTACATTTTTTGATTTCTTATTTTTATTTTATTTTTATTTTAAGTTTAATTTTTTTTTATTATTATTATTTTTTTTTTTGGAGATACACAAAGAGCCTCGAGGAATAAAACAATTTAAAAGTTTTTTTTTGTTTGTTTGTTTGGTTTTTTTTTTTTAAAGGTAGAGGCCAGGCAGCTTAAATATATGCTTTAGTCACTTAGTTCCAGAATGTTTTCGGAGTAACAGGAAAAAAAAGATAAAATAGCAAAAGTTGTATAAAAAGAATAAAGAAGCTCATACCCAAATTCACAAAACTATTTTTTAAACCAAAGCACATTTGAATGAGTATGGAACCTCACTTGGCTCAGAAAAATACTAATATATTTATCTCATTGTTTACATAAACTTTTACAGTTTCAGACCTCAACAGATCTAGGGGCCAGTCAAAATTAATCTTTGCTTTTTCCATTGGTTTGTCTTTTTAAAGCCAATCACATTTCATAGCGGCAAAAAATATGAGTCTGTGAACCAACCTGCATTCCAGCACTACTTGGGGTTTGGGAGGTGTCATTAGGAATTGGGATTGTTTTTTATTTTATTTTATTTTTTTGTCCTTATGGCCTATGAGACATCTTGGGAGTTCAGGGCAGTGCACCTGAGGCTTTGTTGAGGAGGGCGGTGGCCTTGTCTGACATGCATTTCTTGCTAGATCTAAATTGCAAAAAGAAATTGCGCTGTCTGCCATTGGCAGCTGGTATCTGTATCAGCGGGAAATGGGTGCAGGAGAAAGAGGGGCTATTGGTCCTCAAACAGCCCGTCTTTGAGGCTTCAGACATCACAGCGCCTGTGCAGGGACTGGGAGGAGTGGGAGAGCCTCTGGGAAGGATGTTGGCTGGAGCTAGTAGGGGTTGCTGCGCCCAGTTCATTTCCCTAACATGAGCCACATGGCTGGGCTTAATCCTGCTTTCTAATCCCTTATTGGGGAACCGCCAAAAACCCAAAGTCCAGCCCCATTCTCTGGGGTAGATCACAGAAGCCACAAAGATCACAGAAGACACCAAAGAGCTCTTGACATGCAGCTTCTGTGAGGCTTTGTTGCCACGGAAGGGAATGGAATTCGATGCCGGTCTCTGCCGATCAAAGCTATGGCAGAGACGCCGCCGCCTGGTAGGAGGAGAGGCTGATGTGGGTAGTTTTAATGGTCTGGACTGAGGATGACAGCATTGTATATAGTGCCCTCCCCATGTTCAGAACAGTGCAGGGCCATGAGCCATATTGTTTGGACCGTCTTAGCCTAGCTAGGCTGATTCGGTCCAAACCCTAATATTTTATGTAAAAGATCCCAACCAAAATCCCACAGGACTTTCCATGTAGAATATGCTTGATTTGCATGTTAGAGCAGCCTAAAAATTACCAATGAAGAGGGTTTGTTAAAATACTGCTGAAGCCAAAAAAGTTACACGCAAAAAGCTCCCCACCAAGAGTCTTGATTTTTTTTTTCTTCCTATTTTTATTTTTTTATTTTATTTTTTTTGCTTTGTAGTTTTTAGTTTTTACACCAAAGCCACCTCAGATACCAGAGGGAGGCTGATGGAAAACGAAATATTAATTTTGCCTGGTCTTAATATCTAACAAAGATGGTGCAAACACTATTTGACAGTGTTGTTTTTGTATCAATATGTATGTGCAGTAATGAATGTATTTATTTCTCAGATTCTGTATGCACAGTTTTGCAATGAAATTCAGAACAGTTGCAAACACAAAGATGTGTCCGCAGGGTCTTCTCTACAGGATTTCAAAAAAATGAAAAAAAAAATATATTAAAAAAAAAAAAAAATCTCAGAGACTCTCAGCATAGCCATAAACCATAACCTGTGAAGACAATACAAAGACTGGACTTTTGTAGCTTTGCATAGAAGAGGAATTTCTGTTTTGCTGTATTTAAATGTTTCCAGTTACAATGTCACTCTTTTAAAATTTCTGTCTGTCTGTTTTTTTTTTCCTCTCTCTCGTGTGTGTGAAAGCATTGTTTTCAAGCAGTGCAGGTTCAAAGTCTGGGTTAGCAGTATTTTACCGTGTTGCTTCAGTTCTGAAACACAGGAGTGTGGGGCTTGTCCAAGGAAACGTCCAGGGCATCCAGGAAAGAAAAACCTATCTATCAGTTCTGAGATGACCATTGGCAAAATCTGGGGAAGGGGGAAATCATTGGAGGAAAGATGGTTGTGTGCTATTGATTGGAACTTGTGACCAAGACTAGTGCATTCCTCTGCCCTGCCAACCTGCTCTTTCATATCCCCTCCTTTGTATTTACTGTGTAAGCAATAAGGATTCAGAAACGGGGAATTGGGGCTGAAGAAGACTGGAAGAAATGTAATCCCAGCTGCAGCCAGAGAGCATTTTGGCATTGTGATGGGACTTGCAATTTAAATTGAAGCCCTGAATGCGTTGTGGGTGTGTGGCATCTGGGCAGCTCTGAATTTTATAAGGCTTTTCATTCCACTATGGTCGCTGGTTATATGGCTTGATAAAGCCCTAACAATTGAATTATAGTATAATGCTGCTTGTTATAACCTGGGGCTAAGCTAAAACTAGAAGTCTTTCAATCAGCTGGGCTGAACTTGAAACAAAAAATGAATTTTGGAGGGGGCAGAGATGATGAACATTAGACCACATCAAACCTAAAATTATTCCTGCAGCCAAGAGGATGCAACCAAATAAAAGGTTGCCTAGCTTTTGTAATGGGCACTAATTTGTGGCTTTGGGTGAATGAAATGGACTTTTAACATTTTCTAGAATTTTAGCTGAATCCACATCTTTGAACAGCAGTGAAAATCTCTGTTCTCCCAAACTCATGCCCACACACTGGGACTAGTCACATGGCCAAAAATGAAAGTTTGGGTAATTTTACACGCAGGAAAAAAAAGTACTTGGGATATTGCTTTTTATTTTTTAAAATTGAATATATGCTGCTGTTTGGAGTAGATAGCAGCAGTGTTGGGCAACTGATGGCTGATTTCCAGCCCCTTCTCCCTCCATGCGTTCCCTTGTTTTAAGTCAGGGGAGGGTGCAACTGCATTTTCTCCCTCTTTCTGGTTTCCTGCTCCCCACCCAGGGGCCTTCAGTGAAACTGGCTGGGGCTCCTGCTGTCCCATCAGGATCTCCAGCAAGGCCCTTCCTCCATCACAACGGCTTCAGTTTAGAGGGAGAGCAGTCAGCTGGGCTCCCCTAAGAGCAAAACCTCCCGTGTCCCACACTAGACCTGCCCCCTGCTCTTCTCCGTACTGGAACGTGGCTGACCTCAGAAACGCTGAATCACGGACTTGCGGCGGGAGGGTTTCCTTATATTCCTGCCACTGCCCGTCATCAGCTCGCTCGTCTTTTGTTTGCCCCTGGGCTTCTGTCAGGTTTTGGAGCCCAGCCTTGAACATGTGGCCAGCAGTGGATCTGAGGCTTGTAATATGGCGCAGGCCCTGCAGGATGAAGCGGGGAGCAGGAACAGGGGTTAAGGAGAGGACACTGCATGCTGAGAAAATGTGCTGGCAGCACTGGAGAAACTTCACAGATTTGGCTTTCCTTGAAGAGGGGGATGTTTTTAAAAATTGATCGTTCACAAGCAGCCAATCAAAGCACTCAGGACAATTGTTGCTCTAACTTCCAGACCAGCTTCAGCTGAGAATGATCTTTTCCTTAGGGGAAGCGGGGGGGGGGGGCCTTGTTCTGCGGGCGGTGGGATTTTTTTTTTTTTTCCTCCTCTCTCTCTCCTTTTAGATGAAACTGGAAAAGAGATGTTGCATCTCCTTTTTAAGCCTTAACTATCAGTCAGTCCAAGAGCCCTGGATGTTTCCTGCAGAGGGGGGTGGGGGAGCAGGGAGGGGAAGGGAGCCCAACACTCCTGCTGCAATGTTCTGTTCATTTCCTTCAAGAGCTTGAATTCAGGTCAGAGCCACATGGACTTGTGGCTCCAACTCAAGTGTCATATAAAAAGATACAGAAATTATAATATGATCTCAGCATTCAGAAATTTGCAGTCTTAATGTACAGTGATGAGAAACTGTTATTTTATGATCTTTTCATTAAAAGCTTGATTGAAAATGATATTTTCAGTTTGGGTTTGGCCTTTTTCCTCCATGGGAGATGCATCCAGACATAAGCCTGTAAAATCTTTCGGGGCTTTTTTTTGGCCTGTTTCAGCAAGTTGAAAGTAGTATTCACCATTTCACTACAGCACTGCTTTCCTCTAGTGCTTGTGCGGGCACTCGCAGTTGTGTCTGATGCTTGCTAATGTACAGAGAAGTTTGATTTGTGTGGGTGAAGTGGGAGTCGGACCTAGTGGGAATGGGGCAATATATACCGATTCCCCCAGCACTACCAAAGCCCCTTAAGTCTACCCTATGTGGCTGTGGCCCTGAACAAAGTAGGTCTGGGATGTTTGTGGAGCTATGAAATGCAGGTGAGATGTTTTGAGCCACACTTACTTGTGGCCTAAACAAAAGATGAAAACTGAGCACCACCCTCTGCAGATCTAGACCTGCTTCTCCTCTGAGACCCTCGCAGGCAACAGCTGTCCACTGGGCACCCTTAGAAAAGGCTGTGAAAACAGCTGTAGGAAAAGGCAGTTTCCTCAATACAATTTGTTGCCCAGCATGTAGCACCAGTTGCACTGGAGTGAATGGGAATTTCTTCCAGGTAAGCGTGGGGGTGAGAAGCAACAGAAGTTCAGTGTAATGTCTGTTTTATTTTAAGGTTCACCCACACAGGACAACTCTGGTCTTTTACCCCTTTCTGAAGAGATTGGTTATATCAACTGCCTGGTAAAAACTGATGATTGCCCTGGGGTCTGGGGCACCTTTTCAGGTAGGAAGTGTTCTCATTTACTCCTCTTCCCAAACTGAGCAGATCTAGCTGCTGTCCCCACTGCAGCCTGCTTAGCGACGGCCTCCTCTGTCCTGCTTCCCGGCGTGAGAGAGTTTTGCTTCTCTTCCTACTACATGCTTACACTCCTTAGCATGCAGCAGAGTAACCCAGGCTTTGAATTCATATATTTCATTTTTTAACACCATGCTGACCATATTTTAAAGTGAGTGACTGAAGGAGCTCCAAGTTGAGTCTGTTTTCTGACAGGTTGCAAAGTCAGCAGCACTGGTAAGAAAATCATTTTTATTTGTCCTTGGAGATGTGTTTTGCCCAGCAAGGTTAAAGAGAAGGACAAAAATGAACAGAAAAACAGATGAAGAGCTACAGAAAAATGCAGCTGCTGGCCTGCAGTTCAGATGTGATAATGAATGAACCTGTCCTCCTTGGCCAGTGACCAGTCTCATTTTTTGTTTTATTTCTTCTGGGAGCTTCTGTGTGGTGCCCTCTCCTCTGTGGCGTGAATGGGTGCAGCAGAGTTACTGGGTTGCCTGTTCTGTTTTAGTTTCTTTGCACTGTTCAGCTCCTTTTCATCCCGTAAGCTCCTAAAAGGTTATACAGACCTGCCCACGTAATGATTCACCACTGAGATGCAGCTGCCTCTGCAGTGGAACACTGCAGTGTGAATGCGTTAGGCCACAATCAGCCATTTGAACTACCTGGGGATCCCTCTACTGTCTCCTTTTTCATTACCACATTCATCCCTGTCTGCCCTCATTGCTAGGCCTCCCTTGAAAAAAACGATGCCTTTAAGCTTGAGAATTGAGCAAAAAAAATTCTGGTGGAATTTTTTGCCAATGGGAAACGGCTTCCTAAAAATCTAAGCCTCTATGGGCATGGGTTTTTTTGGAAGGTTGGGGTTGTGGGTTTTTTTTGAGAAAAAGACAGCAAAGCCTTTTGATGGGGTTGAAATAGAATGTTTCAGCTTGATTGAAAGGAAACATTTTTATTTGTTTTTGTTTTGTTTTCCTTGTTCCCAGATTACTTTGCTCCAAACTGTCCTTTTCTACCAAACCGTACAAAGTCAAAACAGGAGCGCAGCATTTTGATTGATCGGAAACAAAATAATCTCATTTCACGGGGAATTGCCAAACTTTTTTTGCTTTCATCTGGTTTGGAATGAAAATGGATTTTGATGGGTTGGAATTTCCTGTGCAACAGAAATCGACAAGATTTTGAACCCCTCTAAGCCTCACTAGTGACGGTAACACCGAAGTCGAAATGACCTGTACCTTCTAAGATTGTCTTGCTAAGAAAACGGCACTGGTTTACTCCATCCATTTGGGTTTAAACTGATGCAAACCCCAGGTGTGGATGCACTTAACTCAGTGTGTCCCTTGTTTAAATTAGCAGAGCTTGAAGTTTTTTGGTGTATCTGTGTTTACACTGACTTTTAATCACTGATATTTAAATCAGACTATTTAAATCAGAGCAAGTTTCTAGCACTGATGACACTTAAAGAAAGCTTTAGAGCTGACCATTCTCTCGGAACAACCCCCCTTCTTCCTACAGTGTCTCTTCCTCCTTGCATTTCATTTAATTTTGCAGTGCCAATTCTGTGGGGCAGGGCTGATATGTTATCCCTAGAGCATCCACCACATCTTGAGTGCTGGTGGAGCAACAAGGTAGGGGTATGTGCTCTTATTTTACTCAGAGGTTGATTTTTTTTTTTTTCTTCTTCCTATCCATGAGAGCTCTTATTTTAATAGTTGTTGCTAATAATCCATGTGGTTAAAAGAGATTTTTTATTTCCACCCTGCCTCTGTCACCTTCCAGATGACCAGTCTTAGCGCATGTGCGCATCTCTCCTGCCACCCAACTCCTTGCATAGTTTCTGTCTATCAACACTTGCTTAATCCCCAACCCTGCGCTGTAACAGCTCTGCTAGTCTGTGTCAAGGCTCCATCCCAGATCCTCTGGTCTGTTTTTCCTGTTCCGCTGAGCTGGTTCCTCTGGGACCATCTGAGTTCTAGTGCCCGGGATGTGGGGTTGGAGCCACACTGTTCATGTATGGTGCCAGGGCAGCACTATAGTGCAGCATGCTACACATATGGGTTCTTGAACCAAAACTGTTAGCATCACCCCCTGCCTTCCCTCATCTGGGGGAGGCCTGAAGCCCAGCCCAGGCACCAGCTTGGCCACCTGAATGGATGGAGAAGAACCTGGCCAACCTGCAGGCCCTGCAAAATGGGCAGGTCTCATAGGGCTCAGGCAGATGCTGCCTTGGGGAACACCACCAGTAGCCTTTGGCATTGCCTGGAGACAGGGATGAAGGGTCTTTCTTTTACTTCCCTGTTATAGTTCTTTTGAATTTAACACTGAGTTTGTTACAGGGGACAATTCTGTGTTTTTTTGGGGACAGCCACTGCCTCTCTGTAAGAGACGGGAGTATGGGCTTGGGAGGAGAATTGTGGAGAAGAGAGGGATCTCCCCTGGGGGTGAGGCAGGGATGGGCTCATGGGTGGGGAAGTAGGAAGAGGTTTCTTATATCTAGATGTAAATGCTGCTTGGGCTTAACTGGAGGAGTTGCCTCTGTGGGCAGGAAAGCAGCAGTGGGGGCAGGTTGGCATTTTCAAGTATTGGGGTTGTGTCTGTGGCTGTTTCCTGTTGCTTATAAGCTGCTCTGAGCCCTTTGGATAGGGTGGGATATGCATCTAAATAATAATAACGTAGCGTGGCTCTGAGCACATCTGTACCAGTGAGCCCTGCCTGTGGGCTCTGTCCTGAGGCAGCTGCACAGGTTCTGGTTTGGGAGGTCACATGTGCATGGCTCAGTACAAGGCTGCCTGGTGCCACAGCTGGGCGGGGTGGTGGGGTGGGGGGAGGGAAAGTCCTGACCTCCCAAACAAAAGGAGCTGGGGGCATTTAAGCTTCAGAATTGTGATGGTCAAACCCCTGCTCAGCTGCAGGCAAATGCTGGAGGTACCTTAAGTCTGCAGACATCCACATTTTCAGCTCCTCAGGTGCCTAAAGCTCTGCTGCTGGGCATGTCAGAGCTGAGAGGCTTCTTCACAGTCATGAGCAGCTTGATGCCTGCCCCTGCCCCAGCAGGATGCATATGCTAGGCTCTCCTTTCCCCCACCCCCCTGGTGCTTCAGGGGCCTGATCTGTTAAGTATCATCACAGATTAGGCTTTGCACAGAAACTGTTTCTGGTGGGTCTGCCCCTCACCCCCAACATCCCCTTGCTAGTCTGGTGTCACTGGGCACCAACTGATGCTGCTGCTTATCATTGCCTGTTTTGGGTTGTTGTCTTTGGTGTCAGACATCAAACTCTTTCTCAGTCTCCTTCACCCCAGCTTTGCCTGAACTGTGGCCCATGGAGCTGGGAAAACTCCAGCCTCTGTCATTTTAAGCAGCCTTGCCTGCCCCTGCCTGCCCCTATCAGCCCCAGCAAGAAGGTTATGATGAAGAACTGCTCCTGCCTCCATTCCACCTCCTCCTGCAGCTCCTGGAGGGGGTGGCTGCACTTGGTCATAGCACTGGGCAGTAATTCTGGCCACTACCCTGCAGAGTTGCTTCCTCTCTCATTTGTGCAGATGTGCCTGACTGATTTAAACAGCATCTAGGACTGGCTGGACCAGTCAATTGCTGGGGTAATAGCAGGCCTGGCAATCCAGAGAGAGATGCAATTAGCTGTGTTCATCTGAAGTCCAGTAGAAGGCAGGATAGATTTGCCTCTAAGTAGGTAGATATTAGCACAAGCTTTTGGTAGCTGAAGGTCACTTCATCAGACTGTTCAGTGCAATGCCAGGCAGCCGGTTAACAGGCAGATACTAAGTCTTGATTTCTAGGCTTGGGTTACAGGAGGCTCTGGTTATTTCATGGCCTGGCAGTGGCCTGCAGCCAATCCGTCCAGTCCCCTTGCGACAGTCACAGGCAAAGGCCAGCCAGAGAAAGTTTCACAACACAGCCTTGATCTGTACTTTCCAGGGCTTAGCCAGCAGGCCCCTCCTTTTTCCAGCACAGCTGTTTTCCATCTCTGTTCAGGAAACATGCCCTGCTTTTGATTCCTGGGTCTTGCTTTATGAAGCCACTGTGGCCAGGCTGTCTGGGTAGATCGGGTCACAAAGTGGCTGTGGATAACTGAATTCCCAAGGCCAACACAAAACAAAAGGAGATTCTAGCCAATGCTCAGAGGAGCCCTGGGCTCACCGCACAGATAAGACATGATGCAGGCACAGACCTGAAGCTGGGGATGAGTGGGAAGGGGGCTTTCTTCCCTTGGCCATGTCTGGACACCCCTTTTGCTGTTACTAGGTTGTGGTGGCATTTCAATGGGGAAGGCGGATGCAATGGGTCACTGAGTTATCGGGCCCTATTTTTCTGGGACAGAACTTCTGGGTACCAGGCAGCTGCCCATTAGGCAGATATAGCCTTGAGGTGACTCTGATGGACAGGTAGTTTGATAAGCTGCTGCCTCTCTGCTATAGAATTTACTGCATTAGGGAACGCACCCCAGCAAGGCATTGCCCCATGGGGTTAAAACATTACATTTCATCTCCCTTGGCAGGACGAGTTAAAGCAGGGCATATTGGATGGGAGGGAGTGTGTGGGTGGGTGGGTGGGTGGCCAGGGAAGCGGGGGGCAGGGCATGTGAATTCATGGGATGAGGTAGATCAGGAGTTGCCAGTGGCCAGAAACACCCTGGCACTGTACTCCCTGGCTGCTTCCTTGAAACCCTGGAAATTAGCCAGCTCTTGGGTCATATCAACTTGGAAATTAGCTAGTTTCCTTAAGGGTTAAAGCATTAATGTTAGCACCATATATAATAACTAAAAATAATACATGTGCTCCAGGCCCTGAGTTATAGCTGTTGTGGGGGCCATAGTGCAAGTTCCCTGACTTCTGTGCATTTGAAGCATCTGCCTTTAACATGAACTTCCCCTCGCATTTAATACAGGTGCTGGGTATTATGGCGAGGGGGTTTGGATTGCATGGAGGATTTCCTTTGGAGCAGGCTTTTGCATGGGTAAGAGCAGATATTTCCCTTTGCCCTAAGCAATGAACCACATGAATCCTGGGTAGGAGGCTAATCCTCTCATTGCTATACCCCTCCTTGCTGGGCCAGAAGCAGCTGGATGACTGGCCCAGATAGGTGTCTGTCTTTATGGCCACCCAGAGTGAACAGGGGTTGGGAGGAGAGCAGAAAGCAAGATGAGCCCTCCTCCTATGTTTGTTTTTTGGTTACCAGGTTAAGCTGAATTGATAGCAGCCACTCACATCAGTTTAAGAGTGTCCACACCAGGGGGGTTGCACTGGCTTGACTCAATCTGCTCAGAAGCCAGTTAATTGGATCAGTCCAATTGTCATGTATGTGGGTCCCCAGGAGCACCTCTTGGGCAGCATTGGGAGATTACTTATATTAGCACCTTGCTGGCTGTTAACCTTGGTTTGCTGGGGAGAGGAGGTGGGTGATGCAAGCCTGGTGGCTCGGTCCTGCCCAGCAAACACATCCTGCTCTTTCCCTCCCGGGATTTCTCTGAGCAGTGTGTGCCAGGTTGTGCAACGATGGATGGGGTTGTGACACACATGCATGATGTGAGCAGGGAGGCATGGAAATGCTCATCACAGCCTGCTGGTTCACCAGGTTTTAATCCAGTACAAGCCCTGCTGCTCTCTCTGGGGCAGCGTGTGCTCAGGAAGGGCTTTGCCAGGGGTAGCTACAGCAGAGTTAAAGCCAGCAGTGCAGACCAGGCTTAATCTCCTGCTTTACTGCCAGGCTCTTACAGTAGATTAAAGGAGGACAGAAGTTCCTGTAACCCTACACTTAGTGCAGATACACTGGGCATTGTATTTTCTAGGGCTGTGCACATCCTGTGTGTGTATGCTTCACTTGGGGGAGAAGCTATGGGGTCTTTGGCTAATATGTCCCTTGTACTGGGGCTTAATTTACACATCCAAATTGCTTTACTGTAGGACAGAAACCTTCCAAAGCTCATGGACACTAGTGACCTGAAATATTTCCTCGTGTCTGCCCACCTGTGCAATCTGCATCCACTGCGGTGACCTTCTGCCCCAAGAGTCCAGTTCTGTGGACTTCTAACTCTGGGGCAGAAACCACCTTTTGTTCTTTAGTTACCCGATGTAACGCCCCAGCAGGTCCGGATTTAGAGCTAGAACTCCTCAGCATGACCGCAGTACAAACTATGAAGATCTCTGGGCGTAACCCCAAGTGCCTTCCAGTTCCAGGCCACAGCTGCACCTCTCTCCACAGGCCTGGGAGCAGCTTTGGAGTAGTTTCCCTTTTCCCACTCCTGGGTTGTGTGTTTTTTTTTTTTTGTGTTTTTCTACCTCAGCTAGCATAGTCAAATAGCAAGCTGCCCCAGCCAAACCCAATTGCACCATCTAAATAAGCTTATCTTGGTTGTTCCAATTGGACAAAGTGAAATAACCTGTTGTCTTCATCTCATGTCCCCTTATCTGTGCCAGAGCTTTTGCCTGCTGCTCTCTCTTCCTTAATTATGGGTGTGTGTCCCAGGTCAAATCAATTCCAAATCTGTGAGACTCATTCAAGAACCATATGTGGCCCTGCTACCAGCAAGTACCCTCCACCCCAGTCTGGGTCTTCAAGTACTTCCAAATCCTTTGGCAGGCATCCTATGTGCAAGCCCAAGCCTGGAGGCTTGGGGTTTGGATGGCCCTGAATTTGACTTGCCTTCATCTGTATGGCTGCAGGAGCAAGCTAAGGAGAAGTCCTGCTACTCGTTCTTACCATTATGCCCATAAACTTGTGGATGTATAAAACAGGCATAACCAGCTCTCCCTTAGGTGTCATGTATCCCACCAGTGGCCTCATGCCTGCTGTGAGTGGCAGACCCGACTGGTAGCAGGGCCCGTTCACACCCTAGGAACCTGTGAGACAACATTCTTGAGCAACAAAGAGATGCATGACATGGGTGGTACATAAAATCAGACAGTTAACAACCCCATCCCTCCTCCCGCCCGTGATTCTCCCGATGACTGGCATTTCTGCTGGGCTCTGAATGATCTTCACCACCCGCCCCAGGAAAACTCAGATGAGGATTCAGGTTTTACACGCTCGCTTTCTTTGCATGGAGTGCGTTTGAAGAGTCTGGGCCAGGGGAGGGGGCGTTGAAGAGGTGGTTTTGTTTTGGTGCCAAAGGTTGATTTTGTTTCTTTTCCCCCCATTCTTTTTTTTTCAGTCTTAGGGAAAGAGACAAGGTGTCTTTTGAAAAGCAGCTTTACCAGGCCTGCCTGTGCCCTGAAAACGTCTGCACCTGGAAATTCCACCGCGCGCAAGGAGCTGTAAAATTACAGCCCGGACGCTCGGCGTGCACCTGGAGAGCTGGGAGAGCAGCCATGTTCCAGAGCCAGAGGCCTGCCTCTGTCCCCCAACACAGCGGGGGGTGGGGAGAGGAGGGGGCCGTTTTAGCCACAAAAACATAGACCTACATGCCAAATGTCTTCTCAAAAGCAGCCTCCCTCCCTTTAACAGCCTTTCACGCACTTCTCTCCTACCCCTTCCATAAAACAAAATGGAACATGTATAAAACATGTCCTGACCGACTCCAAACTGCCTCCCAGTACAGGGACTAAGTCACCCACCACTAGAAAGAAAAACCCCTATAGATGGCTCATAGTAAACCCGCTTTGAATTATCACAGCCAATGGGACTAGGTCCAAAATCCTCTTGCACCACCTAGACCCTCCTTCCTATAGTTTCATAGTAGCTAGAGTCGGAAGGGACCTAGGTAGATCATCTAGTCCGACCCCCTGCCCTGGCAGGAAAGAGCACCGGGGTCAGATGACCCCGGCAAGGTGCTCATCTAACTTCCTTTTAAAAATCCCCAGGCTAGGAGCCTGCACCACTTCCCCTGGAAGCCGGTTCCAGGCCCTAGCCACCCTGACTGTGAAGTAGCGCCTCCTAATATCTAATCTAAATTTACCCTCCGCCAGCTTGTGACTGTTATTCCTGGTCACTCCTGGCAGCGCACGGGGGAACAGGGACTCCCCCAATACCTGCTGATCCCCCCTGACCAGTTTGTAGCAGGCCACAAGGTCCCCCCTTAACCTTCTCTTGTGGAGGCTAAACAGGTTCAGGTCCCGTAGCCTCTCCTCATAAGGCCTGCCCTGCTGACCCCTGATCATACGAGTGGCCCTCCTCTGAACTCTTTCCATATCGTCCACGTCCCTCTTGAAGTGCGGCGCCCAGAACTGGACGCAGTACTCCAGCTGCGGCCTGACCAGTGCCGCATAGAGGGGGAGCATCACCTCCCTGGACCTGCTCGAGATGCATCTGTGGATGCATGACAGGGTACGGTTGGCCTTCTTGACTGCCTCCCCACACTGCCGGCCCATGTTCATCATGGAGTCAATGACGACTCCAAGATCCTTTTCCGTCTCCATGCTGGCAAGAGGGGAGTTCCCCAACCTGTAAGTGTGGTGCTGGTTCTTCCTCCCCACGTGCAACACCTTGCACTTATCAGTGTTAAACCCCATCCTATTCTCATCCGCCCACCGTTGCAACCTGTCAAGGTCAGCTTGTAGCCTATTGCACCCTTCTAGTGCACCCACATCCCCCCACATCTTAGTGTCATCAGCAAACTTGAACAGGGTGCTTTCTACCCCCTCATCCAAGTCACTGATGAAGATGTTGAACAGTGCGGGCCCGAAGACCGAGCCCTGCGGAACCCCACTGCCCACGTCCTTCCAGGTCGAGAAGAACCCATCCGCTACCACCCTCTGGGTGCGGCCCTCCAACCAGTTGGCGACCCATTTGACCGTGTGGGCATCGACACCACAGTCTCCCAGCTTTTTGATGAGGACAGGGTGAGAGACAGTGTCGAAAGCCTTCCGGAAGTCCAGAAAGACTACATCCACAGCAACCCCTGCGTCTAATGATTTGGTGACCTGATCGTAAAAGGCCACCAGGTTGGTCTGACAAGACCTGCCACTGATGAACCCATGTTGGTTGCCCCTGAGCATGCATTCCCCCGCAAGGCCCTCCTGGATGTGTGCCAGGATAATTTTTTCAAAGAGCTTACCCGGGATTGAGGTAAGACTAACTGGCCTGTAATTTCCCGGGTCCTCTTTTTTTCCCTTTTTGAAGATAGGGACCACATTGGCCCTCTTCCAGTCCTCCGGCACCTCGCCAGAGCACCACGAGTGCTCATAGAGCCGCGCCAGGGGTCCCGCAATGACCTCGGCCAGTTCTTGTAGAACCCTAGGGTTCCTCTGCTTGTTCTCCCTGCCCTAGCTACATTTTTGTGATTTGAATGCTTTGCCTTTCCCAGCAAGTGAGCCCAGCCTTTGTGTTGCTGGAGAGTGCAGAGTCCTTCCCAAAGTCTGTGCTGGAGGAAGCGTGGTCCTATAAGGATGCTCAAATGTGCTCAATGTCAAATCCATCCCAAAAGCTTCCCTTAGCAGGGCTGAGGAAGAGTTAGGTGTTACAATGCCTTAAAATGGTGGTGGCACCTGGGTACAATAAAACTGCCCTGCTGCTAATGTTGGTGGAAGTGGGGAGTTTCTAGGAAATACCTCATGTTAGTAAGACTTCAGTACTACATCAGCTGATCAGGCTCAGCACCAAACCCATCCACATGTTCCCCTAAGCCATCTAGTGCCAAGGTGATGAATGTTTTAGGAAGATGTGTACTGTCCAACACTGAACTGAGTTACAGATTGGGGGTTGGCCTGGCTCCACATTCCCAAACCCTAATGCTTTGTTATCTCTAGACCATGTTGAAATCTAATGGTCAAACTTCTAGAAACACAGAAGGTGTACAAGCAGTTACTCCGGGCTCTGGAGGACATTCCCAGTGGACTCGATGCTGAACCATGCAGCTCCCATGCAGGGGATTTGACTGTAACCCCTGACTGCTCTCTTGCTCCCTGGGGGATGGGACACAAGATGCGGTCAGCCCTGAATGAAGGGAGTGCTGTATTGTTCAATCCTCCAGCTGACTAAGGAGTGGCGGTGGCTAAGGCTATGCAAAAGAAGGTCCATTTTCATCTGACGGTGAAGGAGGAAGGGAGCTCTTGGGGCAAGGGCAATGTAGCCATGAGAGAGCATCCTCAGAGCTCAGTGTGGAGTTGGGGGAAGCAATCCCTCACTTAGTGCACGGTAATTAAACTAGGGGACAACTCAGCTCGACTAACCTGATTCCATTTTATACTTTAAGTTGAAGGGGTGAATTTGGCACCAGTGGTGTAAGAGGGACTTGAGCACTTGCTGCACCTTGGAGCACATTTCCACTGCATGTGGGGTGCATGGGAGGGCCTATTCCTTCCTTTGCCTGGGGAGGCTGGGGCCAGTGCACCCTCAGCCGCCAGAATTTGTTCTCCCATCTTCAGAAGTTTTATCCGACCACGGTGAATGGACCCAAGCAAATCCCCATCCCCAGCCCTGCCCCCTGCTCCTGGCACCAAGGTGGAGGGAAGAATTCTCTGCCTCCCATCCCACCCCCGTCTCTGCCCACAAGGACTTGGCTGATTTATTTATGTTTATTTTTTCCATCACACCCAAGCTGAGCCCTTGTTTGCCAAGTGTTCAGCCCGGAGCACATTTTTTTACAGTTAAATCCTGTAACCCCCCTCCCCCCCACCTCTTGAAAAAGAGATGTTTTTCTGGCTATTCCACTCCCCCACCCATCACTCACCTTGGGGTAGAGAGGCAGGAGGAACAGATCTCCAAGGGCTGGCTCTTGGGTGGTTGCACTTGTTTCGGTCATCTGTTTCCAGGCCTCAGCTGGGCTCGTCACTGGCAGGGAGTGGAGAGGACAATGAACAAGAGCAAATGCCAAAGAGGTGCTGGTTTTGCTAGAGGGAGAATGGCAAAAGCAGGGCGGTGTAGGTGGCCACCCAGCACACTGGGATCTCCTGCTGATCTTGCCTATGGGGCCTACACTGTCTGTGAGCATGGCCAGGTGAGGCAGGGTGTGGTTTCACACTTAGGGTAGAGCCCTGGGCCTGCAAGACCTAGGCTGACGTGCCTGGTATGGACTAGGGGTTTGCTTGCCTGGAACGCCAGGTGCTCAAACAGCTGTGAGGATCTGTGCGCCTGATCCCACATTTTACTGGCAAGTACCTGCCCTTTGCCTCCACCCTGTCCCAGCTAGTTAATGAGTGAAGCCTGTTATCACTCAGGGCTAGATTAGAAACACAGGGTAGTCTGCCCTCCTCCCCATCAGAATACCCTAGGGAGTTGCTCCACCCTCCTATGCTTGTGCTGCTATTAGAGGGGAACCCACCCATGGCTTCTGCAAGTGCCTCAGTCATGACGCGAGTGAGGCTGATGGTTTATAATGGCCATAGGAGAGGGCATGGATTGAGCAGAGGCAGAGTGGGGCTCGGTGGGACACGAGGCTGACTGAGGTCTTCCCTCCCTCCCGCCTTTTGTTTTCTATGCTTGACACTACTAGCCCATTTTTTAACCCACCCTAGAGCCAAGGAAAATTTGTAATGAGTGCGCTCCAGCAGCTCTTGGGGATGTGGTGTCATGGCCTAAAGCCTGATGCTACTGGATATGTGCAGGCTGGGGTATGTGGATGAATAGGAGCTGCTGGTCCTGGCACAGTGTTTTAAGCCATCCAACGCTCTTTACTACTATGTAGTGAAGCAAAGACCAGCAGCAGCTGGTGGGAAAAGTGAACGCGCTGTATGGAGGCAGAGGACTGAGAGACCGCCTTAGCTTTGAGACCACAGACTGAATTAATTTGACATTAAGCAGTCATTGGCTTACAACAGTAAAGCAAGACATGACTGCAGTGTAACTTTTGGGGGGCAAGGATGAGAACCTGTGATTTTCACTCCTAAGCAGACAAGCCACCCAATCCAGCTCCTAGGTACACACATTCTTCTTGGCCCTGGGAATCCCAGGACTCCTCTTCTAGCAGCTTTGGACCTGTCCTTCCTCTGAAACAAGGAACTCACTGACCAAGCAGATAGCTGGGTGGTCAGGGCAGCTGCCTACAATGTGGCAAGCATGGGTTTGAGTCCGATCCAAACACATGTGTGACAGAGATTATCTGGGTTCAATACCATTCTCAGTTGACTGTTTTTACATCCATACTTCCTACCCTCCGGGTAGACTAATAATAGGTTTTACATTAAACAGTCATCCATTAAAAATCTAGACCTAACCTCTGGGTTCAGAGATCAGATGCTAGGACTCCTGTCTCTGGGCTGAAAAGTCCCCACCCTTGGCTTAGATTTGATCCAGTAAACTAGAGGTTAAAGCTCCATACCCATGCTTTGGCACTAATGTCTTAACACCACCTAATTACTAAGATAATATGATCCCAGCTTTTCATCTGCAGTTCCAGATACAATAGTTGCTGTCTGGGGCTGGCTTGAAGGCTTTGTGAAATCAGCTGCCCTCTATCTAGCTCGTTGGGGGAGAGAGAGAGAGAGAGACACTTGCAAAAATACAAGGTGTATATCACCTGGGGACAGTAGTTGGTTTCTGTTCAGTCATCAGTGGTGCAAGCCTTGTTACCAGTAGCTTTAGTCAAGGGGAGGGGGCAGCAGCAGCAGCCCTCAGCACCAATATAGACGGGGTGCCAGCAGCAGCACTTTCCAGTCCCACTTCTCAGCACTTGACACCCGTGCCCCTAGTGCTCTACAGCACCTCTGCCCAGAGTGCCAAAATTGCTAGTTATACTTCTGCTTGCTGTTGAACAACAGTAAGGGATAGGTAGTGCCTCTTAGTTAAATGAGCCGGTTTGCATGTGCTCATTCACAAGCTCCTAAACAAGCTTTTGCTTCTGGGAACTTGAAGTTGGCTAGTGGTCCTCAACAATGCTGTAAATGATCATGGCCAAAAAAGTGAACGTGACTGTTTACAGAAACAGAAGTCTCCTTCTAGAGCTGTATTTGCAAAAGAAAAGCTGAACGAGAAGCCAAGGATGCAAAGCCAAGTCAAGCGATTTTTGTGATGTTTGAGATGAACTATTTCACTTTCACTAGATGCATCAAAACCTTCTAGTGATGCATGTTCATCCAACCACAGGAGTGTGGGAGTTTTGGTTGTTACTTAAAAGGACAATATACATGGGCCAAGAGGATGGTGTCACACTGGGAAGGAAGGAAGGAAAATGAGAAATCTGCTTGGCAAAACCATGAGCTCTTCAATGCCTTGACCCTTAAAAAGGAAAATTACAAAAAGAGGAAAATTGGCCATGTTTCCAAAGTTGAGTATAACAGTGTAGGAAAAGCATGTAGGGACAAAACTGGGAAGACAAGGCACACACTCAGGTACAGCTAACAAGAGACATAGGAGATAACGTAAGAGTATTCTATAAACATTTTAGTAAGAAAAAGATCAAGGAAAGTGTAGGCATGTCCATCACTGATCAGAAAGGGGAAGTGAATAATGGACAATATGGAGAAGCTTGAGGGATTCAATATCTTTTTTTTCTTCAGGCTTCTCAAAAAGGTCAGTTGTCAGATGACTCGCATCAAGGACAAGGGGGTAGGTGCTCAAATGTAAAAGCTGAACAAGCTAGAGATTGTGGAGATAAATTGGCTGTTTCCAAATCAGCAAGGCCTAATGAGATTCATCCCCGAACACTCAAAGAATGGGCTGAATTGCAGAGCCTTTGGCAATTACTTTGGGAGCTTGGGTGAAGCCTCAAAAGGCTAAAGGAGAACACATACTGTGCCTATCTAGAAAAAAAGGAAAAAAGGGGATCAGTCACTCTAACTTCAGTACTTGAAAAGACACTGGAGTGTATCATGAAACAAGAGGATAAGGTGGTGAGTAACAGCCCACATGGATTTTTCAAGAGCAAGTCATGGCTAATCTACCTAATTTCCTTCTGTGATAGGATGTAGGAGGGCTGGGGAGAGCAGTGGATACAATGCACCACAAATGTAATAGTGTTTTTGACACTGTCTCCCATGACTTTGTCATAGGCAAGGAAAAGTGGTCTGGTTGACACTACTACAAAGTGGGTGCATAACCAATTGGATAATTGCACTCAAAGGGTAGCCACAATGGCTCAATGTCAAAGTGGGCAGAGGAATTGAGTGGGGTCTCTCTAGGATCTCTTCTGTGTCTAATACTTACTATTCAATATTTTTATTAATGACCAAGAGGGTGGATTTGAGTGCATACTTAATAAATCTGTCTGGATGGGGCAGCAGACACATTTGAGGACACGAGCAGGATTCAAAACGGCCATGGTAAACTGGAAAACTATGATCTCAGAGAAGTACAATGAAATTCAATAAGGGCAAGTGCAAAGTACTGCACTTGGGAATGAGCAAGCAAATGTACTATTATCAAATAGGGACTATTTGGGCAGGTTGTAACAAAAGTTCAGAGAGTCATAACAGATCACAGACTGAATATACCAGGAGAATACTGGAATATATTAACAGAAGTCTTACATTCAAGACAAGGGAAACATTTGTTCCACTCTGTTCAGCACCGATGAGGCCTCACCTGGAGTAGTGTGTCCAGTTTTGGCCACCATACTTCAAGGAAGATGTGGACAAACTGGAGAAAGTCCAAAGGAGAGCAACAAAAGCGATTAGAGGTCAAGAAAACATGATTTAAGAAAAAAGGTTAGAAGAACTGGGATTATTTAGTCTAGCAAAGAGAAGACTAAGGAGCAATTTGGTAACTGTCTTCAGATAGAAAAAGGGCCGGTATGAAGAAGATAATAGTTGGTTCTTCTCTGTGTGAGGTCCTTGGCTGAGTTTTCAGGAGTGCCAACAAAATGGCCCCAGGCCTCCAACAGCTCCTGCAAACTGGATAGTTGCAGGCTACATGACCCAAGCAAGGCTTTAAAAGCAAAGGAGATGGGGAAGAGAGAGGCATGACAGCCAAAGACACATAGGGGGTCACTGGAAAATAGAAGTCCAGAGGAGGCTGCAGGCCTTCTCTGCATCTGGGGGATGGAAAGTCTCATGAGCTCTGGAGCATCAGGTGAGCTTTGCCCTTTTTGTGGCTTTTACTTCCCTGGGCAACATTCCTGTATTTTATACGCTACCCCACCGGTGATGGTGTAATCAGGCAGAATTTCTCCGGCATTAATCAGGAAGGCAGATGAGCACTTTGCAGTAAATGCGATCAATGGGGTAGTCACAAGGCCTCTGACAGGATTACCCCTGGAATTCACCATTCATTAACCCAGCCATTATTTCAGATGGCAGGGCGGGCTTGCTTGTGACAGGGGGAGGGACTCTGAGGGTGGCATAGCCGATGTCTTCCTGGGACCCTTGCTGCCATCGGATTCAGGGACCTCAACCAGTTGCCCTGGTAGCACTGAAATCTCTCTCCTCATCTGTGTGTCTTTGCTTTCATCATCCATTTCCCTGATTGGGCAACTATCACAAAGCAGCTTCTCAAGTAAGTCAAGAGATCTCGCACCACCCCACGGGAGGTTGAGGGCCTAACACAAGGCTAGAGGCAGCAGAGCCAGCTACACTGGAGGACCAGGTATTTAAGAGGTGAAGTCCTGAAGTGCTGACACCAGTAAAGAGAGCTCTAGAGCACAAAGAGGAGTGGGTTAGAAATGCAGCTGGAATACAAGATGGGAACAGAATGAAAAATTAGCTGAGTGGTAAAAAAAAACAACCAAACCCAAACCAAACCCTATTGTCTTGTTCTTCCCCTAAAATGCAGAATGTGCTATTTGCTGTAAGTTCACTTGGTACAGCAAGGCAGAGAAAAGCAGAACAGTCCTGTGCAAGGGAAAGGAGTGGTCCAAGCAAAAGGAAACAAGTATGAAAGCAAAACTTAAAAACCAGAGCCATTCCCTATTCTGAATGCCAAATGCACAAGCTCCCCTTCACCTAGATTCCCTGGCACAGTCCACAAAATTTTACACAAGCGCTGCACAAAGCATTTGCAAACTCTAGTCTCCGAGGGAAAAAAAATCATTGGCACCAGTAAAGATGCAAGTGCAAGCACTTGGAATCCAAAATGAATAGAATCTGAAGTTTAGTAGCTAGAGAAAGAAATTCCCCCAACACAGGGTATATCTTCATGTGCCCCTTATTCAGCCAGGAGAGAAACAAAAGCAAGCACAGCCCCAGGTTCAATGCTATTCTTCAGAAAGCACCATACTGCAAATGTCCACGACAGTCCAGCTGTCTAGGAGTGGGATTCCACCTGTACTGCACTGACATTCCCAGCGCCGCAGAATTAAATCCATTGAAAGGTGCTGAGTTCCTTTAATGAAAGACATCAGAGGCAGAGGGCGGGCTAAGGCTCCAGGACTGGGCTTCCAAAATTAGGCCCAGATCCTTCAAGGCATCGAGTGCCTTGAACTCCCATCAAAGCTCACGCACTGAAGGTAAACTATGCTTGCTGCAGCATTCGGATACACAGAATGCCATTATCATGGTGAGAGTGTGTCGAGAAAGATTCAGTGGGGACTCAGCATGCTACAGAATTTGGCCCTTGGGGTGCATTCAACCTAAAGAAAGGCGGTGTTTCTTTCCAAAGCAGAACTTGGAGTGTGGTACATGCAGTGACAAAAGCGTTTAGCACTGCTCTCTCCCTAGCGTTCCACCTGGCAACCTACAGAGACAGTTAAACCCGGTCCAACGATTAGCAGGAATGAAGGTACTGTACAGTTATACCAGCAGTGATACTACAAACCACTTCCCAGTGCACGGGCCCCTTCAATGCATGTACTTAATCACACAGGTTAATTTCCGATGCGAGTAAGGAAAGTGGGGGTGGCGGAGAAAGCCCCACAATAGAAACATCTCCATAACGGAGGCCCACCAGAACAAGCCAAAAGCTCCCATTTTTACCATTTTACCATTCATTTGCAGTAACATCACAAAGGGCTAAGCCCATAACATTCACAGCTCCTATGGAAAATCCCATCACCTCATGTCTCAGCATCTAGGGCCAGGTGTGAAATTCCTCCTCCCCAACTTGTTCCAGCAATCCCTTCAGAGAGGGGACGCCCCTGAAGAGGGATTCCTTCGCGGGAGGCCCAGCACAAACCTGGTTTCCAGTCTTGGCGTCCTATACACCAATGCCACCTTGTTCTCCTTAAGCACATCACTTATTCTTTGGTTTTTAAAAAATCCAGAGGTTCTCCCTGAGTTTTCCCTCCAGGCAGCCTGCTCCAAAGAGGTCCACCCAAAAGGTAAACGAAAAGCCAAAACAGTGTCAACATAAAATAGAAACTCAGCCTAGCAAAACTGCTGCTGATATTCAGGAGTACTAACCGCATGCATCTTGCCTGAACAATTTCCAAACCATAGCTGATGTTTAATGTGGAAAAAGCCATAAATGTACAAAAGTTACTTCTAAGACAAAAAGCACTGAGCTCCTTACTTCTGGCTTTGATGAATGAAGTGTGCTGTGTTTTGGCATCACGCTTTTGGCACTCTCGAGAACCTTTTTGTTAGGTGGGAATTCATGGCACTGCAAGTCAGCGTATTCATCTACTTGCAACAGATTGGGTTCTTTAGGGTTTTACCAATGTGCAGGCCATCTCTGATGGAGACTCCACACAAACCAGAACAGGCTTTCCTGCCAGGGTTGCTTTGGATGGGAAGGCCACCAGAATGAGGTAAGTGATGCAGAACACACATAAGAAATTTTGTTCTCTGCTGCATTGCTTGTGCTCTCGGTTTTTATCTGCATTTCAGCTATGAGTCCTGTATTGTCCTCTCAGTCCAGGAAGAGACAGTGACTGAATTAGCTGTGTATAAGCAGAATAGATTAATGAGCCACAGTTCAGGAAACACTGCCATCATCTTTTCTCCTCTGCTGTTCATTTTCAGAACATTTTCATGTGCACCCCAAAAGGAATCTTTTCAAGCAAAATGTATTGTGCTGATCTCAAAGATAGCGCTAACTCACAAGCTAAAACATCACTTCTCTCACATGCACATCAATTCTCACTCATCCAGCATTTGCCAAGAAGGAAATCCGACATGCAAGACATTTAATATCATAGGCATCCTTTACTAATCACAACCAAGAAAGCCACTTGGCACCAACAATAACCACAGCTACAGCGACTGGCTGCAACATTTTCTTGCCTAACTTGTTACATTAGCTCATGCAACAAACAGGAACTTTCTATTTTTAAACCCGGTTGCAATGAGAAAGTTTGGGGCGGCAGACTGGAGACAGGTGATACACAATCCATAGAAAGCATCTCAGAATGCTTTTCTCCCCTCTGACTGTGTGAGAAAGCCCTGTTCCCTAGTAGAAGCAACTAGGCACGTACAAATTTACTTTTCGCCCCCTCACACACACATAGAAACATCTAAAGTGAAACACCAACTCATACTTGACCCCAGTTGTCTTTTCCTGTCTAGTGCAGGGGGACTGTACCCGATGATCTAGAAGGTCCCTTCCAGCCCCTAATTATCTATGAATCTATGAAGGAAAACAGTGGAAACCCCATCATCTGGGTCATGTAAAGCTGGGTAGGACAAAGCATTGCAGAAACAAAAGTATGCACTGGCAGGCCTTTTCGATCTCTGACTTCTATGCCTCTGTCGCTCCTCAGTGTTCACCACTGTTTCCATGATGGCCTGTCCAGCTGCTGGCCTGTTTGACTAGCAGGGTTACTGTCCCTCCTGTGAACCCATCGTGGTCTCTCCAAGCAAAACCCTTTTGGGTTTCAAGGCAGCATGTCTTCTGGGATGGGATTGTCCAAGTCTTCTACGCTCAGAGCAGGTGTTTGGTTGCAGTCCCCTCTACATTAACCATGAACACCTCAGCTGGAAATATCTGGGCCATGCAGTATTCTTCCCCACCAGGGCCATAACAGCATTAGGAAAAAACCAATAGCAAATTTTTATATATTTAAAGCAAAAGATTTCACAAGAAACAATAAAGCCTGCTGCAGAGCTAGCAAGGTTTTACCTAAAGCTTACTTTTTCCTGACATGAGGAAAATCCAGTTCCCTTGGCATGCATCTCCCTTTCTATATCAGCATGTCTCCCCCTTAGGCAGCTGCTCAGGTTCCCCAGACACGAATCACCCTCACGTGAAGCTCTTAGCGTACCAGGTTCCACTTTAGCAATATGTCATTAGACCCCCTTCAGATGGGGCAACCAGATGAGTATCTGTATATGCAGCAGAAGCCTGCCCAGATAGATATAGCAATGATTTACTAGGAGCCTTGCCCCAATGACCAGGTGTTGTTTTTCAAGCAGTCATATCACTTCCCTCTCTCTTGCTCAGATGCGCTATGGGATACTTAGCACTCCAGCCAAGTTCGTTTTCTGGTGCTGGTTAACCAGCTATGTCAGGATCAGTGCTGGGTATTGAGGATGGAGTGGCTTATTCTGCCTAGCCCCACCAGCTGACTTCTCATGAGCTGCTTACAGTTCACCTTTCCTGTCTGCTCCTAGTCTTTCTGAAAGACAGACCCTTTTACCTCTTTGCTCTCCCCCTTCCACCTACTTATATCACTTGCTTTGCCTGCTGTTGGCATTCACTAACAATTCAGCACTGTCACAATCCCACCACACTGTCATCATGTATGTCACAGCTATGAGCTCCTAAAACAGGGATTGCCAACCTACAGCCCAGGCTGGACCTGACCCATAGAGCCATTTGATCTGGCCTGCGGACATGGGGCTCTGGCAGTGTTTGAAAGCATGGAGCTTTGGGGTGGGGAGCAGCATTGGCATCTGGATCCTAGCACCAATCTTCCCGCCCACATCTGACATAATTTCAGTCAATCCAGCTTGCAGCCATAAAAAGTTGCCAACCACTGCCCCAAAACAAGGTTTTCCCAAACCACACAAATGCTTCTGAAAGGGTTAAGGGTACAATTCAGAGCTCTTTACTGGAAGCTCCAGGCAGCATGGGAACATGGTGACTGAGAACTGTTATCTCTCATAGATTATATGTGATCATTTGTACAGTGGTTTTCAATCTGTAGTCATCTTACAGGACCCCCAGGGTCTGCAGACTATGTCTTAGGGGTCAACAAAAGATGACTATGATCAATTAAAAGGATGTGAATATCTACACGTCTAATTCAAAGCGCTCTGCACCTCCATTTGAAATTTTTTAGGGGTCTGCAAATGAAAAAAGGTTGAAAATCACCAATCTAATGTAATAAGCTCTTGCACCACACAGGCGATGGGACATCCCTGAATGAAATCTCAGGGGAACTACCATGTATCATTTTGGGAGAAAACCGAAACAAAAGTTCAGTCTTGATGTAAAGATTACCAGAACTGGGGAATCCACCACAATCCGTGGTGAAATTGTTCCAACAAGAATTACTCTCAAACTGTGCACAATTTCCATCTGGCCAACGGATACTGTTACGGCTTTCTTTGCTGGCCTGAGGAACCTGCTTTGCTCCCCGTGTAAGTACTTGCAGACTGAGCCAGCTACCCCTTTATCTTCTTTTGGATAAGCTAAACAGATTGTGAAACAAGCTGGCAGGTTAATTCCGGTTGCCAGAGGACAAGGCCCACAGCACAGCCTGCATGAACAAACTGGGAAGGAAGGGCTCACTCCAGCTTTGCTGGGAATCAGTGGAAACATTGGAAGCCTTCCCACAGATCTCAAAGGTGATTGCTCAGGCCCTATGTGGGATGCTCACACCACAACCACGAATGGGCCTTTCCAATGTCCCCCCACTCCCCTCCTGGATTAGGTTTGGAGCAAGCGGGTGCGGTGGCACAGGGAAGCCTGCACTACTGCTGCCCGGGTTGCTGTTTTGTGGCTCACTAAAGGCCTTGGGTATCTTGTTAACATGACCTGGTATCCTGTAAGCTGACCCTGTGAAATAAGAAATGTGACAAAGAAGTGAGCTACTGAATGGAAAAAAAGGCCGTGTGCCCCAAGCACTGTAACCCGACTGCCCGCCTAGCCCTGTTAAATGAATAAAGGTACTTTCTAATGGAACAAAGAAGCTTGTACACAGATCCTTGCCACGGGAATACAATCGCTGCTTGCTGAATCAGTGTGTAAAGCACGAGCCTTTTATTATGCTAGGAAGGCAGCAGGGGCAGAGGCGGCTTGTGCAGAGAAGAGGTTGGTTTTCTGAGCCGCCCGCTCCGGGTTTCACAGTTCCTGGAAGTTTTTGAGTTCCAGGAGAGCTGTCTGCTTTCCCCAGAGCTCCTGCCTTCGAGCGGCCTGCGTATTTCAGGAATGTGAAAAACTGGCACGGCAAGGTCTGCGATTCAGCCAAAATGATGTGTTGGGACATGACTGAAGTTAATTAAAAGAGCGCTCAAGAGCGAGAGAGAGAGAGGTTGCAAAACTTCTTAAAGGGCCAATTAATTTTTTTTCTGCCACTGCACACACGAGGTGGACCATGTCAGGGGACCTCATTCATGCAGGAGCCTTTATGAGGGGTCATAGTAAACCCCCATGTGGTCAGTTTGTGGCCAATCCAGGCCAAGCTGACTGTAAGTCGGTCAACTGCACCTCTTTACATCCACAGAGGACTTGGCCCAACCAACAAAAGAGTATCTGGCGAAGGTGGCAGGGGAGGAAGAGGGACTGTCCTGGTTGGCATTCAACAAAGCACCACCTATTTGGGAGTGGAGTGGGGAGTCACCTAATGACACTAGGTGTGTTTATGAATAGGACAGAAAGCTGCACAGTGCCGAGTCGTCATCCAAGTCCTGCCTGTTTCTGTGAGCAAGAGTGGTGAAGTTGCATGGCACATGCAGCATAAGCTGCACCTGGCGAGGAAGGTCTGTACCTTTGTGCCTGTGAAATGTGCTGAATTCAGAAAGAACAGAGCAGGTCCTGCCTGGGGAGGGGTGAAAGCCCAGTAGGCCTGTGGGAGCCTCTACTGGGAAGTGTTCTGCGAAGGATCTGATACTTGGTGCTCTCAGGTATTGTTATGAAGGCCAGGGATTACCTGCCTCTTGCTGCATTCATCAGTATGCAGCGAGAGCATGAAATCCTGCCTTCCCTTTCTGGAGCTTTCACTGGCAGGAGAGATGGGCCAGTACAAACAATGGCGACGTGGGCTGGGATCTGCAAGTTGCACAGCACAGGATTCATTATGCTCACAGGGAAGATCCAGAGAGAGCAGGGTGAAGCCAGTGGCAAGAGCTACTGAAAATCCCACCTTTCTGGCACACAAACCTTGCATTGTGCTGTTTCAGCCCATGGAGCTTGAGGACAAACGGTTGTCCTGAGCACCCATTCTCCCAAACTTGCCTGTTCCCCCCAGTATGAGCCCGGCTTGCTCCATCCCCGCAACACAACTGGCCTTGCCTGCCTGAGAATTTGAGGAACACCCTGCTTTTTGCCTACAAGAAATTTGCAGCTCCATCACTGGGTGAGTAGCAAGAGCTTGGGGACCAGGAATGGGATGGAGGAGCTATTCTTAGGGGCAGTTAGTGGAGCTACCTCTCAAGGGCACGCTGTTGGCCTCCGCACGGCTCCCCTCCCCCACCTAGGAATGGGCCGCCTCATGGCCATGACCCCTCTTTACTCGTACCGCCTGCCTCCAATCCTGCAAGCAGGAGCAAAGTCCCCTGGGACTCTCCGAACCAGCCGGCATGCCTGGAGCACGTAAACTATGCAGGGAGGGGAGAGAGCCGGGAAGGAGCTCTGCTGCGAGTCTCGATTAGCCCGTGGGGCTCTCACCAGGCTGTGGAAGGAAGGAGCATGGAGGAGGGGCAATGAGACATGTCTGTTCCCTGTTTGTCGCTGGAGCCATCAGCTACTTGGTAAGAGGGATGTGGGTGGTAGCATCTCCATGCGACTGGGGACAAAAGGTCCCCACAAGCCAACTGGCAGCAAGTGGAAGGACTGGGAGCAAGTGACAAACGGACCCAGCCTGGAGTCAGGATGGGGGAAGATGAAGGATGAGCTGGTTCCCTTAGTATCTATCCATGGTCATCCTTCCAGGACAGAGCCCACTTGCAGAGCTGAACCAGGCCCCTGCACTGTAGGAAGCCCAGCTTTAAAGCTGGTAGCCCCTGCTCCTAAATCAGCTTCCCATCAGGGTTTCCTCGCATGTGTAGTGCTTGGGCCCAACTCTCTCCAGCCCCCAGGTATAGCCAGGGTCTTCCAGCAGCGCAGTCCCCTACCGCCGCAGCGGGGCCCTGGCACAGCGTTGCTAGCCCCATCTCCTTCAGCGTCGCAGGGCTCTCTTAGCTCAGCCCTGCCCTGGCCTAACCCTGCTCAGCGGGTGGACCATGGCAGCATGAGCTGCTCTGGCTGCAGACCCAGACCTGGGCAACACGCAGGGACTGGCAAAGCTGGTGGGGCCGTGTCCCCGCTCCCCTTGCCGAGGGCTTGATTCGGGCTGACAGGAATCTGCACGCCCAGGGCGGGTTTCCCCCACCCCCCAATTTCCCTGCACAAAAGGAGCAGAGTCCCTCCCTTGCCGTGCCAGTGACTGACAAGGGTGTTCAGCAGCGGGCTGGAAGCCTTAACAATGGGGACCTTTTATTTTGGCTCCCTGTCATTTCAGTGGCTTATGGCTCTCACAGATTAAAAGGCTTTTGCGCGTGTGTGACTGGCACTGCTGTTCCCCTGGCGGGGCGGAAGGGGCCTCCTACCTCTGCAGTCCCACACCTGTTCACCCGGCCCTCCCTGCACGTAGCCCTGGCAGGGGGCGGGTGGGGGGCGAGCGGCTGGGAGACCACGGTGTCACTTACACACCGTGGACGAGAACAGTTGCAGAAGGGTTTGGGTTTGACTGAAACATCCTCCAGCCTGTGCAAGACACTTAACCCCTGCAGCGCTGAGCCTTTGCGTCCGCCCAAGACCCTGGGGCTGCAGGACCTACAGGAGAGGGTGCCTGGATAGTACCCACAATGCTGAAACACAGCGACATGGGAAACCCTTCTGAGGGGTCTGGGCTTTGCCGAGTTTGAAGATCCCAGCTCAGGGCCCAGTGGGCCCGGGGGCCAAGGGACAAGGATGGAGGTACCGGTAGGGCTTGCTAGGGCTAAGGACAAGCATTCAAAAAGCCTGAGCCTGAATTGATGCAATCTTTGCAGGTTCATCTAACCTGGCTAAGCTAAACCAGTTTGTAACTGCACAGACATCCCCTCAGCCATTTTCAAACTGGTTTATGTGCACTGAGCATCTGTTCTGTTACAGATTTAACCCAGCATCTGATCACTTAAACCAGTTTGTGTGTAACGTCTCCCCCTAGCCCGAAGGACCGAGGTGAGGGCTGCGTGGGACTGCAGTGCTGCAAGATCTGCACAGCTGTGCGGGGGGTTAGCAGAGACGGCCAGCGTGAACAGTGCTGGAAGCAGCTGCACCACCTCAGGGGAAGGCCAGATGGACACTGGGTATGACTGTACCTGGAAAGGTGTTAAACTCCTCGGCACAGCTCTGAACATGAAGCCTCTAAGATGCATCCTGACCTCTACCATCCGTCACAGAGATGCCCCAAGCTGTGCTTGCTGCGCCCCAGCCTCGGAAAGGAGCTAGACCCTCTGTGCATCCAGCAGGGACTCTGCTCCTTTTGATGATTGTAGAGGGAGTCAGATGCAAGGCTACGAGCACCCCAGCACAGTCCCGAAAAAGGTGCTGCCTACAGCAGCTGTTTACTTTGGAGGGTGCCCCTGAGAGGGGCAAAAGGTTGCCCGAACCAGGGTTTCCATGTAGGTCTCTGTCTGGGAGCGAGGATCCGCATTTGTCCTTCTCAGCCTCTCGTGAAGGCTGGGGAAGCAGGAAAGGGGGCATCAGAGAGCTCCCAGCAAAGCAGCCTGACACCTTGCTGGATTCTCACCAAAAATGGTTTCAGAGCCACGACTCCAAACCAGGAGGGTAAATGCCACCCCCTCCCGCCTCTGCCCACCAGGGCCCCCCGGTGACGTGAGCAGGGCACCGGCTCAGACAAAACCAGGGGGACCCTCACCTCTCTCAGGGGCCGAAGCAAGGGGCAGCGCTTGCAGGAGGGGACAAAGCCTGCCACTGTCACAACAAAGGGCACTTTTCAGCTGCACATAAAGGAATGAGGGGCTGGCCCTGCCCCTCCTACCAGCCCACACCCCTCACTGCATGTCAGGAGTTAGGAGCCTTTTCCAGAGAGCCAGCCAAATCTAATCACATCTGACATACAAGGCAGCGTATCCAGCCGCCCGCCTCAGGCGCAACCACCCTCTCCTCTTCTTCCCTCTCTTCTCCTCTCCTTCCCACCCACGGCTCCCCTGCCTTGTCCCTGCCTCCCCACAAAACCCGGCTCCTACGCCAGCCACAGCAACACAGTTATGACCCCCACGGGCGTGCCCCCGACTGGTCCTGGCCAGCCCAGCTCCAATCATAACCCCCGTCCCCCTCCGATCAGATGCGCCACAGGCTTGGCAAGCAACCCGCGTGCAGGCTGCAGCCCCCTCCTTCCCAGAAACCAAGCACGGAGAGAGACATCCTCTTCCCAGAGGAGAAGCCGGGTCCCTGGGAGACTTCCCAGAGGGAAGCGCCGGCTCAGCTGGAGCAGCACGGTGGCTCTTTCCGCTCCCCGCACGATGTGCCAGGAGTGCCATCGTGGATGCGGACAGGGCAGGCGGCTGCAGCTACCTCTGAATGAGCCACTGCGCTCTTTTTTGCTTTGGGGGAGGTGGCTTTTCCCAGCCCTGGCTGGGGAAGTAACAGCGGAGGCTCCATCTGTAAGAAGCTGCCTCTCCTCCCCTGCCCCCAGCCCACAGGCCACCCTCAGCTCTGGAGGGGAGGCCAGGCACAGGGACAGCGAGTGTGGTGCCCTCCCCCGTTGCAAGCCGGCATTCATCCAGCCCCTGCCCAGCGGTTAGTGCTCCACGGTGCAGACAAGGCACAGCGCACGGGTTGAGGGCCTGCTCCCACATCTATTAAAATCAGCAGGAGCTGGCAGCGGAGGGTCTCCTTTCTCTAGCAAATCATGGTTTTAGGAGTTCATTTGAATGCCCCTGGGGCAAACAAACAGGTTTCGGTGGCAGGCAGGGAGAGACTCACGCTTCAAAAAGAGTCAGAGGGGTGCAAAAATCTTTCCTTGCCCTTCCTGTGTTCCCACCTCCACCCCCAGGCTGCACTGCCTCGGTCCCAGAGCAAGGAGAGAACTGGGCCAGGAGCCTCGGCTGGGAGGAAGCAGGAGCTGGTCGTGGTGAAAGGGGATGGGGACAGGAGGGAGCATGCTCCATTTTTAGACCTACTGGCACCGCCTCAGCCTGCAGCAGCCAGGAAACTGGTTGGAAGCCCCATGACCTGAGCAAAAAGATACCCAGATCCAGGAGGAAGACAGGACTTGGCAGGCCTTTTGCTGCAAAGGGAGGAGTCACCTCTGCAGCAGACATCAGAAGGGCCTGGCTGCAAATGTGGCAGCTCCTGCCATGCCATCAACTCTCAGCGCCCTGACCCTCTGCTGTTATACAACCACAGGCACCTCCGACCCCCTCACCACCTCCATCTTCCCTCTGATCTCCAAGCGAGGCATAAGAGGCATTTTACTGTGGCATTTTGGACCCTTGTTCTTGGCTAAAGCAGCAGCTAAATGTTTCCTGCCCTGAGCAGAGCTCCTGGGGGCACAACAGTGCGACCCACAACAGTCACCTTGTGTCCCCTGGCTGCTGGCCATCTGCCCTCCCCTGCTCACACACCTGCACTCCAGGCAGCTTTTCATTTTGAGAAAGCAGCCCTCTGCATCCCTGCCCTGCCTCCCCCCCATGCCAGGCGATGGCAACTGCAGTATGGCAGGTGCAAACAATTCCCCTGGTCTCTGCAGGGTCAAAGGCAAGAAGGCCAAGTGTCCTACAGCTGATGGGGCTCCACGCAGGGCCCCGAGACAGCCTGGCTGGAGGATTGCTGTGCCCCCAGCCTCAGGCTCTTTACCCTCCCTCCACATCTAAGGCCACAAAATGGTGCCATGTGGCAGGAGGGAGTTGCAGACGTGGGTTTGGGATGGCGGTACTGCTTGAAAGCAAGTCCACAGTTAGGCCAATGCGACAGTGGGACACTCATTTTTCTTAACAGCAGTTGCTGCGTGCAGCATGGAAAGAGAGCAGGAGGGTGAATGCCAGGCAGCTGCCATGACCAGCATTTCCCTGGATAAATCTGTAAATACCACTGTGAGATTAAACTGCACCTACCTATTCTGTAGAAAATGTTAGACCCAGGCTTTGTGGTGACAATATAAAGCGTGAGGTCAACGTCTGAGAGGTTTGTATACATGCCACTACAACCTCGAGAGGAGGCGTACATCACCGCACAATGCACACTACCACTTTAAAATGTCAGTCTACTTGAGAATGCCACGGTGTGACTTTCTAAATATATTTATTCCTTTGCAAATACTTCCCCGTGTTAATTTCTGATAATGAACTGGGACAGGAAAAACACCGGGCTCTGCAAGCACTTCCCCAGCACATGGAAGCATCTGTGATTGTCATTTTACAAGGATGCCAAAATCTCTATTCTTTAGGACTATAATCAAGTGCCAAGGACACACGCACACCAAGGCCATGTCAGCACACAATTTTTTAGTGGCATCCTAGCCTGTTATGGAAACAGGGCTGTAAATATGAACACAGACCCAAATGCTGGTTGCTAGATGTGTGCAATCCAAGCTAGTAGTCTATGGCTGACCAAGCAACAAAAAAAATGTAGGATGCTTTCTGAGTGCCTGGAGCAACCGGGGGTGGAGTGGATCCTACTGCCCCATGTGCCTCATGGGAGCACAGCTGTGCCTCATCTAGCAAAGGCTCCAGGAAGTGGGGACAGCACCATTCTGCTTGCCCCACTTGTTTCCTGGTCCCTCAGATGCAGCAAGTGATTAGTGCAACACTGCCCTGCCCAGCTCCTATGGGCAGGGGGGCAACACAGAGTTTCCCCTGCTGGGGCCAAGTCTGGGGGAGGAGGGAAAGGGGACCTGGTACCCCCTCAGTCGGCACCCAGGGCGAGTGCTCCCCTCCCTCTCCCTTAGTGATGCCACCTCCCTGGGACCAGTGCCTGCAGTTCATACAAAAGTAGTTATACTTATGTTTAAGAATATGTAACATGCTTACCTTCCACAGCACACGCATGCACATGTTACAGGGAACTCCAGAGAGGTTCAGAGGTTTTGGACATTCACTTTTAAACTGTGAGCCTCCTGGTTTGCAGCCCAAGGTCTGCAGCCCCATGACTCCATCCTCTCCAGCAGTAGTCTGCTTCCAAATCTTGTACTCAATAAATCTTGCAGCTGGCAAGTTCTCTCTTTTTGCAGGATGCTGTTCTCTGTGCAAGGGGTAGCATTTATAAACAGTAGGGTCACAGCTGTGTACCACCGGTGACCTGCTGACTCCAGCACACATGGAAGAGGGTGGCTAAACTGAGGTCAGCAGTTGCTAGGGAAGGAGGTACTGGGCTGCAGGAAGAAAAGTTAAATGTCATTGCTGGTGACATTAAACAATAAAGGCCAAGTCTTTGGGTTTATGCCTACTCTTTGCAAACCCACTGGATTCTGATTCTCTCTTTCCATCTGTTACATTTTGGCAATGAATTTAGGAGTCTTGAAGGACACCAGATGTTTGGGGTTTTGACTCTCTTCCTCTTCTCATCTGGCTGGCTTTGCAGTAGGGGAGATATCCCAGGCAGGGGCTGATGAATGGCAAGGAGGTGGCTTGGTGAATATATCCAGGGAGAGCACTGGCAGAGGTGGCATGGAGATACTCATTGGAGAAGGAGTGGAGGGGACTGTCAGAACTCGTATCATTAGTAGGCTAGAGAGATGGGGCAAGGAAAATGGTCAGTAAGAGGACAGGCTTTGCAGGCAGGGCACTGAAGGTGAGATCTGGGAGCACAGCCCACCAGGGAGCCAGCAGAGTGATGATGAGGTTGTAGTGAGAGGTGAAGAAGATAAGCTATGCCCGTGGCTTCTGAAATGGCTCAGAGGGGACCCAGGTCAGCAGCTGCAGGCAGTTTCCTCTTGGTAAGGTGAAGAGAGAGAGAGAGAGAGAGAGAGGGAAGATAAAAGATGCAGAGGTGCTGTTCTAGGCCCCATTCACAGAATGGATGTGAGGGGAGAAAGTGGCTGAGAAGTCCAACTGGATGGCTAGATAATGGGATAGGGTGATGCAGGAGTCAATAAGTAAAGGACAATGTGGGGGTGGAAAAAGGAAAAGGGGACACTTGGCAGGAAAGAGCCAGAGCTCGTCTTTGAACTTGTATCCTGCTTCACTTTAAACACACATTGCAATACACAAACAAGTGGACTATCCACATGTACACGGTTGGCTCTGGATGTTTCTTTTTCTTTTTTTTTAATTGGTCCCAGGTGTAACATCAACCATCACATCTGGAAATTTTTATACAAATGGCAGGAAAGCCAATGACTCGGGTCACAACTATTTCACGCTCCCCCTTTGCCAGAAACACAGGACAAATGTGGTTTACATCTGCCTCTTCTAGAAATACGCACCCTTGCGATTGCACGGTCCTTGGCCATCACAGTGGCCCCTGCCTGCCAAAGCAGATGGTTTGATGCACCCTTCATACTTTCCTATCCTTTATTCCATCCATCACCAACTGCAGGAAAATGCAATTCAGGAGGTGGCAGAGAGCCCTACCGTCCAGGAAAGCAGAACACAGCACTGACTGCATGGACAAGCATGTAGAAAAACTGCTGCACTCTCTACCCTGCGGACCAAAGTCCTGCATTTAGGCTCAGAACTGGGACACAAGACAGGTCCAGCTTCCTCATGGTGCTCTACACATAACTCAGCCTGGACCTGGAGAAACGTATTTCTCTGGGGAGAGATCCTCATTCCTCAACCTTTCTGCTGAGGCTGCCAACAAATTGGGCAGAAAACAATGTGCTGCATTTCCCTGCTGGGATGTGAGCTGAGAACACCGAAGTCCACGAGACACTGGGATTCTGTTACACGGCCTGATCACAGCATGCAACAGTGTTGTTTGTTGTGCTACCTTAGGCCATGCCACATTTCCGTAGCAAAGCCCTCTCTCCTGGGCACCAGAAACAGGCACAGGATGAATCAAAGCAGCAATAGCTTAGTCATCTAGCAGGCAGCAAGTTCATGTGGGTTTAGAGGATAAGTCAGATAGCACCAAAGTGATGAACTGGACAAATATGTTTCCTGCAATATGTGCCTCCGCCCTTGGCTGCACGCAGCTTCTTTCTGATTCTCCAGCTTCGCATTAAAAAGCACATGAAGTGCCCCAAACTGTCATTGTAGGGGCACCTGCGCAGCCACATGCCAGAGAGCAGCATGTCTCGTTGTTTCACTGTCCCCATCTGTCTAAGGAGTCAAGGAGTCAGCGTGCAGTCAGCCCCTCCGGTGCTAGTTGATTCACCGGGCTGGTAAGAGAAGAGCAGAAAGAGCTGTTTTTCACTTTTCTGGTCTAACCCCCTGAAACAGACCCTCCTATTCCCCAGTGCAGAAAACGCCACGTTAAGAAATGAGCCCTCAAAGTATTTTGGGCTGGGCAGCAACAGAATCAGAATTAAGCTAGACCAGCCTAGCTACACCCATTGGACCAACCCTGGCCCTTGCTGTGGCAACTGCACCATGCCAGTAGCAGAAAGGGATTGCACAGCTAGTCTAACTAGTGTGTTGGGGGTTCCCCTGCTAGCATCACACTGAAACAGCTGCAATTCTACTATCCATCTTCGCAGGCTCCAGCGCAGGAGTTGCAGAGCACTGACAACAGCTACTGCAGGCAGCAAAAGTTAGAGCTGCCCAGTGGCTGCCCTAAGTTGCCCAGTGAGCCTAATTGGTACCCAGCCAGATCCAGGATCAGGGTCTAAGGTGACTTAAAGGAAGAGTCTACCTTTCTCTGCTGGATTTATAGCATTTACCTGGAGCCCTTGGGCATATTTTCCACCAGCAGGAGGGGTTCCCAACTGAAACTGTTAAGGGCAAAGGGTCAGCAAACACCCTGTGTGGTGTCACAAAGTGCCAAAGTCTCTCAGCCAGGGGGCAAGGGTCTAGTGTCACTGCCATAGTTAGCAGTAGTTTTGAGGTACAGCCAAATGTCTTCCCATTATTGCCTCCTGCCTCTGCACATCGGGATGTACCTTGCCCACATCTTTCTGCCCAGGCTGGATTAGCTGTACGTGCCCAGCAGCGATCACCTCCTTTCTTCCACTCCCTCTTTCCCCTCTTCAGCACCCTCCAGTAGTTATACTGGCTTGTGGGGCTGGTGCGAATCCAGAGCCACATGGGTGACTGGTGCCTCCTGAGACTGGTAGTGGGGACACAGTTTGTGGGCAGCAGCACTGGTGGCATCAGTCGCAGGGTGGCGAGCGGCGACTTTCCGCAGAAGGTGGTGGGGTCCTGAAGCGGGCTCTATCCATCAGAGTCTTTGCCCAAAGCTTTGTCCTCCAAACCGAGTATCACAAGGTTGTATGCTCGCCTGCCAAGAGCCAGGGAAACTGTGAAAACAACACTTTTGAAATAGATTTGGGGTCATCTCTTTTTTAAAAGCTATTTTGCTCTATCTTGCAGCAGCAAGGGGAGGGGTGAATTGCATCTGTTAATTGAACACTGAATGTGTGTGTATATATATATATAGATAGATAGATCGATACAGATATCTATCTATCCATCTATGTATCTATGACAGAGAAAGAGATACATACACACACTCACCAAGAATTTGGCATAGTTGATTAAAGCCTCTGCAATTCTGTCTGCTGGGCTAAAAAGTGAGGCACATGCTCTAGCAGAACTGGTCAAGAAGAAATTATACTATATAGACACATTCCTAGAAAGATGCAATCCCTAACCCTGATTCTTCCATAGCTAGCCAAGATCATTTTAGGAGGATCCTCTCAGGCTGGTGGGAATAGCTACAGAAGGGCATTCCCTGCGAGTACAGAAATGTGCAGGTTTCAAACCACTACTGAAAATGCAGAAAATGCTGGAGAGCTGAGGGATCCTGCCCTGCCTGGAGTTTTTCTTTGCCCTTTCAGGGCACCCAGCAAAGTGACCTTCCCATATGCCTCAGCCTGCTCTCATTTGGTAGGACACAGGTGTTAGGCTGTTGCTGTTCTTAACATCTTTTAAAATGCTCCAGCAGATGAAGAGCTAAATTGGCTTTGTTCCTCGGAGATGGCATTTGTTTCATTTCCTGCATAAGGATGTGGGCCACACTTCCAACTGAGGGAACAGATGAGGTTGGGTCCAGAGGACAGGGGGGATCTGCAAGGGATGGGTCCTTGTGCAATCAATGATTTATGCCCGTTGTGAGGTGTGCGTGTCTGGTAAGAGCGATGGCTTTTTCAGGGTGCGCTGGGTTTCACAATCATTCAGCAGGAAGAAACCATCCTCCTCAGCCTCTCTGCACTCAGCCCTTGGACAGAATTCCCTTAAAACCAAGGATGAATAAAAGGGCCTTTATTTGTCTATTTTGCATATGTAATTATGCAAATCAGCCCACAACTTCTTATCCCATGGCAGCAGATCTGCCGTAGGTGGTTGCAGAAGTGCCTCTAGGTCTACTCCAGAGTGAAGAAGATTGGATTATAGGGATGGACGTGCATGTGAGGGCCAGTCTTCGCCGTGCATTCAGAATTCATCAGCATGCCTACGGGAAAGATGGGACTTAACTTTCCACTTTCAGGCGGCTCCAGCCTGGGCCACAGAGGAGACAGGCAGAGGAATGACAAAGGATATGGCATGTGCTTGAAAGTATTTAAGAGACAAGCAGCAGAAGCAGTCATCACCTGCAATAAGAGCCTTCTTCATGAATGTCAGCCCTGCTGAGCGAGCTGATGTGACAGCCAGTGGGACATGGGTGAATGCTATCCGACCATCCGCTTCAAAAATGGCTGCAACAAACTGGGAGTTGAAAGGATTTGGTAGGACCCAGACATTTCATTCCCCACACCTGTGGCATTTTGGGACATGTGCTGCTTGTCTCAGTGCTAGGCAAGCATTGCCTGTCCCATGCATGTCATAAAACAGGCAGCACATATGTTCTGCTGTATCACACACATACCACGTACCCCAGTATCCCAACCTGCACAGCACTGGGCACATTACACATATAATGGCCACTTGTGCCACTTTCCAGCCCCCCACAGTCTGCCTTCTTGCCCCACATATGCTCCCACACCACCATGTGCTGCACTAACCATCCCACCACCCTGTGAACACAGTTTGCTTGGATATTTCAGTTAATGCTATTAACGGGCATAGTTAGGAGCTCCACATTACTGGGGCTGAACAGACATGGTCCATGGCGGGGTATTTACAGGGTAAAGGCAATCCCAGACCAGTGTTTGTAGGAAGTGGAAGGCTTTTAATGCTGTGGGGAGACAGGAGCCATGATCAAGTGCAGGCCCAGTGCTGTCAGGGGGCAATGGAAGCTGTGTTCAAGGATGCTTGGAAGTGTTGACTATACACAGAGAAGCATGTAATCTCTGACCAGGGCTACCAAGGCACGTCTGGCTAGGAGCAGAAACTTAACTAATACATGAACAATGGACTGGTCCACTTGGAGAGGCTCCATTAAAATCAACCAGCCGACTCGGAGGGAGCAGTCAGCACCAATGACGGGTTTCCAGTGCACAGAATTGGCTGCGTTCTTGGAGCTGAGAAATGCTCCCAATCAGTTCTAAAAGCATATTACAGTCATCTGGATTTGCAGTTTGTTTCGATCTTGAAACTCAGTCCAAGTTTGGCTAAGAGCTCCCTCAACTTTGTCAGCCAACCTGGCCCAATTTAGGAGTTTCCAAACCAGGGCAAACATAGTGGCTTTGGCTGAGTTGTTCCTTGAAGATTTTTGCATGTGTGACACACTGAAAGCAGAAAACCCTATCTGGACTAGGATTACGAGGTGTGTTGAGACATTCCTTAGGCTGATCATGACCAACCAAAATTTTTGCAAACAGCACCACCTTTACCTCCACTTGGTGCTGAGCAAACACGGTTGAAAGCATGTTAATAGGTGCTAGCTAACATTTGCTAAACCCACCTCATTTCCTTAGTGTAGATAGTACCAAGGGGAAGGTAGGTTCAGACAGACCAAAAACATTTGCAGAAACTTGCAAAATGAAGAAGCCTCAGTGTTATGCACAGCTCTGACCACTATCCAACAAACCTCACTCCAAGCACAAAAAAAGCACTTGACTTTAAAACCTATAGAAACACTCGCCATAAGAATCTGACTGCCTCCGCCCCATGCTCTGCTCAGCCCTCAGCTTCAATGTCTCTTAAAGGCCAGAACAAAGACAGGAAGTCAGGGCATTTGGGTTGCATCTGTGCTCTAATCCTGCAGCTGATGCCGGCTTCCTCTCCAGTGGCAGCAGCCCTGCTGCCAAGTTGTGCTTAGACACTGGGTAATTAGCAACCACGAGTTTTACTCTCTCCGAGATTAGCAGAGGGATCTCTACCACCCCAGCTGCACTGTCCCGCATGCCGCTCCACCATGCTGATTCTGTGGTCAGAGAAATGACACAACAGAGGCAACATCCCTGTGGTGGCAGCAAAAATACTCTGGTTACTGGCCCAGGCCACTCCTGAGCTCAAGCTTATTTCTACTTGTTCCCCCTCCATGGAATTCAGTGTATGTGGCTCTGCACAGGCGACTGGTGGGGGAGGCATGGGGAGGCAGGGGATGTGCCCCCCCCAAATTGGCTGCTGCCACCTTCTGTGCCGCTCGCCACCCTGCCACCAATGCCACCAATGCTGCCGCCCACAAACTGCGCCCCGCCAGCCTTGGGAGGCACCAGTCATCCACGTGGCTCTGGATTCCCACCAGCCCCACAAGCCAGTGCAACTGCTGGAGGGTGCTGAAGAGGGGAAAGAGGAAGCGGAAGGAAAGAGGCAATCGCTGCTGGGCACGTACAGCTAATCCAGCCTGGGCAGAAAGATGTGGGCAAGGTACATCCCGATGTGCAGAGGCAGGAGGCAATAATGGGAAGACATTTGGCTGTACCTCAAAACTACTGCTAACTATGGCAGTGACACTAGACCCCTGCCCCCAGGCCTTGGCTGAGACTGTGTCTCTTTGTGGAACCACACAGGGCATTTGCTGACCCTTTGCCCTTACCTCGCTTCAGGGATGGAGAGAGTCTGCCCTGTGGTGTGCAAGCGGGGAAGGTTGGAAGGGGCTCCCTGCGCCCGCTTCTGTCCCTTGCGAGCAGAAACCCACATGGCGACAGGGGCCGTCTGTGTGAGAGCAGGCGGCAGGATCATGCAGGAATGGCCCTGAGCCCACTCGTCGCACCATGGCCAGCTGTGCCAGCTGGGAAGGCTGCACATTGCTCTTGGGGTCTGAGGCTCTTGGGGTCTGCGGCAGATCTGATCTCCTCAGTATAAGTGTATAGGGCTCCCTTTGGTGCCACTCTCTTTCTGGGCTACATCCCCGCTCCAGTGAGAACAGGAGCCACAAAGCCAGCCCACAACCGGAGACTGGCAACACAAGTACCCCGGTGCCTTGCTGGGGCAAGAGCATCCTTGCTGCATGATGCCCCACCAGGTCCCAGCTGTCCTGAGAGGCTGGAGCTCAGAGGTCTGTTTCCACCCCAAACTGGCCATCTCCCATGTGCCGACACACAGCACTATTCACCGGGCCCTGGGCCCAGCGCAGCGCTGTTTTTATTAGAAAACACTGAGGCAGCCTTTCCAAGCCTCAGAAGAATCATCTTGTAAAGCTCTGGGCTGGAGATGCCAAATGATTGCTGCTTTGGCGGAGTCTGCACATTCATTTTTTATTGGTCACAAACGCTTTCCAGATGCTGGCACGCGGGCTGCAGATTGCAGCTCTGGGGACTTGGCTCCCAGCCCTAGTCACTTTGTTAAACTCTTGACCTGCTGCGGGTTAAAAAGAAGCGGGGAATAGGACTGAGTCACCAGGAGGGCACTGCTGAGAGAGCGAGAGCAGCACTGCACAGCGCAGACCCATTTCAGCAGCTTGCCGTGCTCAGCTGGCATGGAAAACATTTAAGGTGGTCCACAACAATGCTCTCAGCTCCCTTCCTAAAGGTGGTGAGGACTGCAGCCTTGGACCAGCCGCTGGGTAAAGAGGAGGGACAGGGAAGCAGTGCTGTCTGGATTTTCCATACTGCAGCCCACAGAGTCCCTCTGCACAAATGGATTTCCTGTCCGAGGGCAGACCCTCCTGCCAGAGCCACGTGCAACGTTCAGACTGAAAACTGAAGCCAGGAAACCTTGCCTGGATTCAGGTTTCATGGCAAGCCTGAAATTCGGTCTCTGGTTTAGCCAAAAGTTTTGCAAGCCTGTTGCGGATCCACCATTTGGCAAAGCCGGTGGAAATTCTCCGACTGAAAAATTCCCACACTGAACAGTGGGGATGTGTTAAAAAGAACATTTTTCAGGAGAAAGTGAGGGGATTTTAAACTAAATTTTATGATGTTTTGCTGGGAAATTCCCAAACTCAGTGGGGGAAACAAAAATACTTTCTAATGGAAAATTTGTTTTATTTTTTTCAGAAAGGAAAAGCAAACATTTTGGTGCCAGCAGACATGGTGTTTTAATTTGAATTGAAGCAGATTTTTTTCTTCCATTTTGAATTTTCCAGTAAAGAGAGAAGGATAAAGAAAAAAAGAAATTCTCATTCAGAGTTTTTTCCCCCCAAAATGTTGGGAAGAGAAATTGAGCAAAACTGAATGAGGATTCAAATGACCCTGATTTATGGGCTGGTTTTCACTGGAGCTGGATTCAGATCAGCGCTCCACATACGGATAACGAACCTCAGGGATATTTGGGATCAGGGCTGAGCTTGCTGACTCAGGCAATTTGGAACTGGGGCCTCCAGGCTTTGCAGCCCACCCACAGGCTATTGGGCTTCTCCTTCCCTGGGCTACACACAGATATCCTTGATTATCCCACACGGTGGCTGGAAGTGGATAAAGAAGTACACTGCTACGGGATGCTTAGTTGGGTGGCAAATGCCCACAAGGTGCATAAAATGGATCTCTAAGGGACACGGACGAGTGCCGAGCCCCACAACAATGAATCAGCCTCCTCCGTGTTTGGAAAACGAGCTGGTGGTGGCAACGGTTGTCGGTGACAGATGAACCGTCTGCTGCCCGTTCCACGGGAGGTGGAAGCAGTTAGTGTAGCTGAAACGCTGTGGTCCAGAAGGTCTCAACCACGGCCGCTAGACTGGCTTTGGAAGCGATTTTGTCCCATCGTCCCTGGCAGCAGGGCAGTGATTCTCAAAGGCACAGACTGAAGCCGGGTGCCCAACTGCCCCAGGTGTTGCAGGATGGTCAGGTGCCTCACTGCCATTTGGGCCAACTTCTCCCTACGCTGTATTCCACACAATTTGGAGCCTGCACCACTTTTCTAGTGTAGGCAAAGTCTTGGGATCTTGACTATGAAGGAGAAGGAGACACATGACCAAGCACCTCTCCCAGGAGAGAGGCGTCAGTAGAGAAGCATGGGGAGCCTCATATCCTCTCCCTCATCCAAGCTCTCCTAGTCACCCTCTGCAAACCATGGAACATAACTCGGGGATTATCTGCAGATCTACAGAGCTCTGCAATTCTATCTCAGTGTCAGAGGGAGATTTTATCCCAGGCAGCCAGTCCAGAGACGTGAATTAAATTGTCACATTAGAGCTGGGGGCTCTCAAGCAAGCGTTACCACTAGAGCTGAATCGCACCTCGTAGTGAAGCCTAGATTCCAGAGAGGCCTGCCAAACTCATTTCATTGGTGACATTGATGCCAATCCTGACATGGCCTCCAGAGACTAATAAAATGGTGAAGCAATCCAAGGTAAACTTGAGACTCTTCAGGTTCAGCCAAGTGGAAATCAGGCTTGACTCCCCACCCAAACATACACCACAAAGAAAAAGAGAGAAAGTTTTACATAACAATTTACCCAAAGTTGCAGCAGACAGGGTTTCTCCAGGGGCATTATGTAATGTCTTGCAAGGGCCTTTAGCCAAATTATCAGGTGACACATGCAATTACTAAAGGGAAACAGACTCACAGGTAAGCGGTGGGTGTGGGAGTCAGACTCTGCTTGCAACTATTAGCAGATTCACAGAGGTGACCCGGGAGATGGGATCAGGTTCCCAACCTGAGCTTTGAGGTCTGGACCTTGCAAAGCCTGTGGCTGCTTGGATCTAAAGTTCTGGTTTCAGCCCATCTTTACTCATGCTTCAAACCACTGCCCACAAATCCTCTGAATGGGGGTAGATTTGTGTGTGGTTCCTTTTTTCTCCTCCCCATTTCACAGGCCCTCTGCACTAAACTCTGAGGTTTATTGTCTGGGCCTCCATAGAGACCTGCCAAGTGCCAGCTGGGCCTGTGCTACTCCCTTCCCTCACTCAGTCCCTTTCTTGCTGCCCCTAAAGAATCCATCCCTTTTTCCTAGGGGGCAACTTGCATAATTGTTTACCCTTGCACCAGGATGGTTTGAAGTTCAGATTTAGGGTTGGGCAGCTTTGCTTTTACATTCACCTTGTAGCTGCTTTGCAATGGGCGCTCCACACACTGATTAAATGAAGGAAGGCACCATTGATATGCACAGCACATATCAGCAGGATAAACATTTAAATCATGACAAATCTACAAGATACAGCCAGATCAACATGGGTAGCAATGACTGAAGCTACAGGTGGATGTTAGCATACGTAAGCCATGCGGAATTGGGGGGGGGGCGGTGTTGGGAGTAATTTGCAGGAGGAGGGAGAAGGCAGCTTGGCAGCATGAATAAGAATTACCTTCCAGACATCTGGAGGGACCTAGAGCTACTCTCCAAGAAGCCCCTGGGCAATAAAGCAATCCTGGATTTCAGTGCAAGGAAGTTTTCCCAACGAGAAAAGAATGCTAGTTTTCCACCCAAGACTCCCGTTCTGCTGGCAATTCTAGTGACTTCAGAGTAATTGCATATGCTTGGATTCATGCAACTATCCCACAGTAACTTCAATCCGCAATATTCCCCACTCAGCCCATAATCAAATTGCTCCTATTGTAATCTTATTGCGGTAAAACTAGTTAGATTAGCGTACGAAGTACCAGCGAGATAAGCACCCGGGAGCCTTGCCTGATGTGTGGATGCGATTTTAAAGCTGAGCTCCTGGCCACTTCTTGTCATTAAAGACTCCACAGCACTTTTCATTACAGCAGAGTCTTAGGTTACGTCTGCTGCAGTCACTGCTCAGGTCGACATACTCAGGCGAGCCTCGAATGAGCTGGCTCCAGTATTGCTAGCACAGAACTCAGTGCAGCCAGCAAAATGCACCAGGGTCCCAGGAAACATATGGGCCGTTAGCTCCGGCTGAGCTCTGCGAAAACGTATCTACCCTGCTGGCAGTACCTGAGCTCTAGTTTAAAGCTGCCTTGGCTATATCTACGCAAGCTGCAGTCACAGTGGTGCAGAAACAGCCTTGCAGGCTATTGGCCCAGTTCCTATTTGTGAAATGGCTTGAAGCTGCAAGCCACTGGAGAAGCTTAAGGCCAGATTCCGAGTTCAGTTGCCCTGGTGTAAATGGTCAGAAAGTGGAGCTGCTCCAGATTTTAGCTGGCTTTACTGAGCTCTAAAAACTCAGCTCTCGCTGTCCCTCCTGAAATCTGCCTGCAGAGCGTTGCTGGTTAACTGGCTTCAGCCTTTCACCCAAGAAGCAGCTCCATCACACTGGATGCGTCTACATGAGACGCTTACTGCGCATTTGCCCAATAACACTGTGCAGTAGCGGGATCGTTAAAAACTGTGCTAGTAGCCTACTGCACAGTATTATTAGACTAATGTGCAGTAAGCATCACAAAATAACCATGAGCTGGCATGAGCTACTGTGCAGTAAGGCTAGTTACTGAGCATTTAGCTAGTACTTTATTAAGCAAGTACTAAACTAAATGTGGAGTATCTAAGTCACATTAATTAATGTGTAGACACACCCACTGGGTAGTGATTAGTACTGATACCTAGTCTGCTATACTCTTTGGGAGCCTATAAGATGAAAGGCTACACTGCTGGGTAGCGCTTACTATCATAATTAAACATAAAAACAATTAATTTGGCAGCATTTTTGAGATACACACAACCAAGAAACTTGTAAGCACCTTGTTTCACATGGCAAAGGAATATCCAGGGATACCTTTCACACCATTTTAACACCTTTCCTAGCTCTTGCAAAGTCTTAGGGAGGTTTGCTGCCGAAATTATGGGTTTCCCACTAGCAGCTCTTCTGCTCCCCCTATCACTTGTTCTTATTATAGCAGGTTATTTGTTGCATGGCTAAATATTGCTGATTTGACTGATTTGGCTATGCAATAAATAGTAGGCAATCATGATCCAGAAGATCGATGCTTGCCTACTATTTATTGCATGGCCAAATATTGCTGATTTGACAAGTGTACCATTATAAAGCCAGGTTGCTCCCTCCCACATGAAAACTGTGGGAAGAGGCTAAGGGGAAGGAAAACTATTGAGATGCTTCTTGATTATCCTGAAGGGAGGTGGCTTCCCCCCCTTCCCCCCCCCCCCCCCGACCTTTATAATCCCTGTAAACACCAATTGAATCGTAGCATTCACTGTCCTGGGGATCCAAAGAGGTCAGAGGCTCTGTGGCTTTGCACAAGCTCCGAAATCACACCCTCAACGCCTTTCTCAGCATGGCGACTATGGGACAGATCTGGCTAACGTGGGCTAACGTTTGAATGAACACACTCTTACCCTCCCATACAAGTGTGCACATATACATGAACCACTCTCCTCCATATAGAGAATGTGCAGTGGTCCTGGCCTTTTCTCCTTGAACCTGTCTCGGATGAAGCCTGCTATTTTTTCTGGACAAGCATCCACTCCCCACATTCGCCTGGTGGCTTCCTTCTTCTGGTGCTGGGGAGAACGAGGGACAAGGACATTAAGAGATTGTTCTGGGGTCCCTGGCCTCCTCCCATAGTAAAGCACCCTGCTGTCAGGCCAGTCACTTCAGCTCCCTTCTTCCTCTGTAGAACGGGAACAGCGATAGGACTGCATCCTGTCCATGACCATTGTGGTCTGGGAAGAACTGATGCAGTTCTGACTTGGGGAGATGCTCTGGGAAGGTCTGACCGACTACTGCTGTAGCAGGAGCAATTTGATTACAATAGGGGCAATTTGATTATGGGCCAAGCAGGGAATATTGCGGATTGAAGTTACTGTGGAACAGTTGTCAACAGGCCAGTCAAAGGCTAGTGCTCCTATGGGTTTGCTCCTGCAACCATCACTGGAAATTCTGGCCCAGACTTACAGGAGAGGAGAAAAGAGTATTTTATACACAAGAGCACGTCCAGCACACCATGGTCAGACCCTGGGGGAGGTGCAGGCAGAGGGGAGGATCAGCTATGGCACACAGGGCACTTGAAAGGAGAGTCCAACCACACGTACCAAATTCCTTCACTTCTATGACACCCAGATTTGATTTAATTTACAACATAGCCAGATTTTCTGAATCTCAATTTAAGGGGGAAGAAACATCAAATAAAAGGCACACCTATAGCGCATACAAAACTTTATGTATTACATGAATTTAAGGTGCAGTCCATTTTTAGAAGAAATATTTATTATTAAAACGTGCACCATATTTTTAAAGGAATACGGTAATTTGCTGCAACCCTTGAAAAATGCCATGTTATTAACATCCCTACCAGGGAGCTCTTCCTTGTCTGGGCTTTGTTTAAGGTTTTCCCCAGGTGTCTGCAGGACAATGCCTGTCAAAGCGCTCACTCCATCTGCCTCAGAAGGATGAAGAGCTTGCAGATCGCTGGTTCGGTTCCACTGCATCCAGGCTTCTGAGGCCTCATCTTTAGCTCTCCAAGGCATCCTCTCCATCAGCGTGAGTCATCCTGCCTTTGGATAATATCTCCATTCTTGCTCCAACATGAAAGCCCTTCTTAAAAGCAAACAGAGGGGAATTTCCAGATGGATGTGGCACTTGCATTTGAGTGTAGTGCATTGGCCTCCGTCCTAGGGAGCTGACTGCCCTCACAGAAGCTGCCTCTTTCATCCACCTTTGGAGTTTCCCTCTTCCACTGCTATCCTGTCTGACACGGCCCAGTCTCATCTGCAAAGAGCCAGGTGTGAGCAAACATGATGGGCCACTGGTAAAAATAATGCAACCCAGATCTTTATGCTCCAACTTTCCACTGATGGCCATTGAGAGAGGGGCAATGGGGCAAAGCCATATCTTTGTAGAAGAGGAGATGAACTTTTTGCTCTAGGCAGGGGTGTCAAACTCACCCCTCCATCCAGGCCAAACCCAGCAGCGGTGGGGTGAACAGCAGGGGCATCTGCAGGGGTAATGCAGCCATCGCTCGCGCCCTGCTACTGCTGCGTGCTCTGTACCTGACTTTTCAACAGCAAGCTCTGGCCCTGCTCAGTCCACCCATGAATTCCTGGCCCCTCCGAGAGCCCCATGGACTAGATGATGCAGCTTCTCAGGCTGCATCTGGCCCATAGGCCTTATGTTTGACACCTGTGCTCTCGACAATCTCACCCACGACTTGAGGGACAAATGTCAAGGAGGGTATGGTCCAGGTTCAGGGGGAAGAGACTGAGCAGACAACATGGCTGGAAGTCTGATGCACAAATATCTGCATTTGGGGCTGAGTGGGCAAGACTGCCCATTCAGCAACAGAAATGCCTCAAGTCTCCACTGAAACAGGTCAACTTTTCCTTTGAGCATGGTGGGACTCAATCCCCTGATTGCACCAAGGACTGCCCTGACATCAGCACACTGCATGTTAAGTTTCAGCCTCAAGCATAATATAATTAATGGTTGAATTATAAACCCATGAAATCCATTTTTTTTAAATAGAAACACTGGTAGGTCCTTGACACAGGGCCTGTTATAATTATATAACAATTATACTGTATAGCTTTGTTTACTAGCTACTATCATATGTTATGATAAACTCTTAACACACCATGATGATATTATAATTATACTACAATTATGACTAAATATTATGTTACACTATTGTGCATAACACTCTCTCACATGCTTACTCCTAAAAAACCTACAGCAATGCAAATGCATATCAGTTTAATTTAAAATATAACTGCTACAAGAAAAGCTGTGGAGGCCTCATGCAGAACCCATTAAGTCAATGGATAGACCACAAGAAGATTAACCAGTCTTTTTTGCAGTTTGCCTAATTCCTAGAATGCAAAGCAGGAAACACTCCTGATTCCACAAATTGGAGTTGTGATAAAGCGGCAAGTGAGAATCACTTTTTAAAACTGGTATCAAACATGTTGGCCGTTAGGCAGTGCAAAGGGGCAAGATGCCAGAGCTGCAACAGCCATTTACAGGCTTAATGTTGCAGAAGTATATGGGACCAAGGATTGTGACTGAAGAAGTGACATGCGAGTGGATCACTTTTTTTTTTTTTTTTAGTAGGGAAAAGTATTAAGAGAACACTAAGAAAACATCCAAGATGCAATAATAACAGCAGCATAATTGTAACGCCAATGAATATCTCAGTTGTATTACGATCCATTATAACTTACTTGGGACTGTTAAACTCTCCTATGACTACCTCAAATGTCCCTCACCATCTCAGGTACCATAATATGGCAAGAGGAAACTACAGAAGTTATGAGAACACCCAACTAAACCAAAATGCTGTCAGAACAAAATATTTTTCAGGTGCCATAGGTGAGTGACAGTGCTTCAAAACTATCAAAGTAGTGCGTATATTTTTAAAACAGGCACCTCCAAATAGGGAGATAAGTCCAAATTCAGCCCAGATAAATCGTCCATTTCTACCCTTATAAAATAATATATTATTTTAAGGCATAATGAATATTTTTCTGTCCAGGCTAATGCTTCAGGATTTTAGGGTGACTGCTGTAAATGCTTTAGGATTTTTAAATATGAGGATAATTAATTTTTTGGCTTTCTCTCTCAATTTTAGTCAGTGGAGTTGATTGTAGCAGCTGCAGAAGGAACTACAGCAGCCTTTTTCAAATGTTGCCAGTTCTTTCTTGGCAATCTCACTGCCTAAAGCTGCATTTCTAAAGACTGCAGTAGGCAGGCTGGGAGGATCCCCCGACCTACACTGGTGATTGAATAGGATGCTTTCCCTGGCCATGAAGGACTCCAACATCCTTCTCTTTTTCTTGCTGAATAGCTGGCTTCAGCACATACATGAAAGGTGAAGAACGCCATCTGACAAACAAACAGCAAGTCCAGCCCAAGGTCTGAGCAATATTTCCTGGCAGATCCAGGTGCAACTGTGTTTTGTCAGGTCAGCAAAACAAAACCCCTTTAACCTACTAGGAAAGAAAAAAGTAGGAGTGCAATAGCTCCTCCTCCACTGAGCCCCCAAAGCGTCAGACACTAAAATACAGCTGTGATTCTCTTCCCCTCTGACCTCGCCCCATTCTGCAGGTCCGTGGTTTTACGAATAGTTCAGCTCTGCGCCACTGAAAACCCTGAACATCCCTGCTGATTTTACAGAAAGCAGCACTCTGGTCTCACTCTCAAGCAGGCGAGATGGCGAGCAGCAGGCCGGCTCAGAGAGTGACCTCCCTCGGTTTGCTACCCCCTAACACGGTCTTTCCTTGGATAAGGTGCCAACCTTTAGCTGCATGAAATCACTCTGTGAGTGTGTGAAGCTATGCGACTTCCCCAGTGCTTGCACTTGCGTACCAAGGGGGTGAAGTATTGGTATTTAGATGAGGTTAGCACTATATGCTCACTTTATACCAAGGGTAGGGAGATAAATTAGCTTGTGCTGAGCCCCAGGCTGTTGCAAGTAGATGGCTGTGCTTACCTAAGCAAGGTAGTTTAAAGTAAGCTCTGGGATTTCTACAGTAGGGTGCAGCTACTGCATTAGGCACATACCCTCATTTAGGAAGGAAAGGGCTTAGAAGCATATGCTCATTGAAAGCTGAGAATCCCCCTTGCATTTATTTCCAGGCAGCTGATGACCACAGGCTTCACAAGCCAACTCCAGCTCCTAAGTGGTGGGGCTGCAGGCAAGCACTAGAGACCTGGCAATGACTTCAGGTAAGTAAGCAGTTACCACCTACCTGTCCAGTAGCCAGTTCAGACCAGAAAGACTTGAAAAGAAGACTGAAAACTCAGTGGCTTTGCTAACTCCATTGCTCTTCCCAAGTGTCATGGCCAATGATACTGTCTGTGATGAATCATGCCTAGTCCAAGAGGGGATAAGTCATCCTTCTGGCAGCCAATGATTGGCTGCTCCATTGGCAGGAAGCTGACCCCACCCCAAAATAAGCCTTAAAACCAGCAGGTCCTAGGCCCCTCTTTGCATAGCAAATGTTCTGTTGAGTTTCTGGACTGGGTGCAATTGTGGTACTGTTGGGATTTTTTTTTGGACTTCAGTCCTTTCTCTTGTATCTTTTTTCTGTGCTCCTGTGATCACTGCTCAGCCTCTGACCTTTGGCTTGATCCTGAGCCTGGATTGACTTGTGGCTTTATGATTGTAGCTCTTGGCTTGTTCCTGTCTCTTACTCTAGTGCCATGACCCTGGTCTGTTCAATACCAGGTCCTTGGTATTTAAGCCTCGCTTTAACCACTGGCTCTGGGCCTTGTACATGACCCTTTCTTTATTTCTGGCTCTAGATTGGGTTCTGGACTTTAGGCCGAACTACTTATGTCCTGATCATGGTACTTCCCATAAGAGAAGCCCTCTCAGATGGGGGTAGCCCTACGACTGCCTCTTCCCAGAACAGCTGATTCCTGCAATGGACTTGGTGGCTAGATATTATTTGAGTGCTCTGTTCATCCTGCCCCAGATAAGTGCTAGTTAAATGTGGGCTCTGTTTCTGGGGTATTTGTAATTGTGTGTCTTTAACTAGTGCCTTCAAACATCAAGCTTCAGGCTAGAAGCTACCTGTTTCTGGGGTTCAGGAAGGAAGTTCCTCTGTATGCAGTATTACAGGTCTTGCAAGTGCATTAGGTACCTCTTCATTCTTCTCTGAAGCATCAGTTCCTGATGTCTCTCCCAGGCCAGATACTAGCCAATTCCCTCCTTCAGTATGACAGATAATACACCCTATTCTGTCAGTTGTGTTTATGCCCTATGGTTGTTACAGGCGTGATGCCTTAGCGCTGCAGAGAAAAATGCTAAATGCACCTGGGAGGAGCTAGTGCTCATCAGCACGAACAGGCAACAGCACTATTTGCTGTTGAATATCTGAAATTCTTATTCCTAACATGCTGGATTGTTTCACAAAGTTTACGATCCATCTGCTAGGACTAGAACTGAGCACTATCTGTACTGTGGCAGAAAGAACAACCCTAGGACAAGTGTCCCATCCTACCATGCACTGGATTGGCATCACCAAGGGGCCCCACCCTGGTGAGTATATGCCGTTTAGTAACTCTCAGCTCTCGTTCCATTCTACTTCATCTCGTTGCATCAGGGGAGCTCTGTTCTTGATTGTGTGCCACCCTTTGCAACTTAAGGGGATAAAAATACTAGTCCAAAGAACTAGGTCTGTTGCAGCCAAAGGCCAGGAAGGAAGCATTAATGCTTTACACCCCACCCAACTGCACCTGCTCATTTCAAGGCTATGTCCAGCTGGGAAACCAGCACACCTTCCTTATGATGTGAAGTTTCTGTTGTGTTGCAATAACAACTACACTGTTAAAACAGATGAGCTGGAAGCTCCAGCACAGGTAGTTTCTGGCTTATGGAGCAAGCTATAGCTGGTAGAAAAGCATCTGGGCTGATTGTGATAGGAGTAAAAGGGATGTGTAGGTTTTTAAACCTTTTCTTACATTTATGCTTGTAAATGGAGCCTTGCTGTGCCCTCTGAGGCCAGAAATAGTTTTGCAGGTGGGGAAACTGAGGCAAGGAACAGTAAGCTGACTTGCCCTGGATCAGGCAGGCAGCTAGTAGCAGAGCCAAGAACAGAAGCTTGCTTTTAGTTAATAAGTCTCATTTGCTGGGCAACAGACCACACTCTCTTCATCTTAATAGGAGAATGAGGGGGATGGGCTGACTGAGAAAATTGGAGCAGGAAAATGTGTTTTTTAGAAGATGAGCAGATTGGAGGTGGGGGGATTAATGGGGTTTAACAGGTCAGTTGTGGAGGGGAATCATCGGCTGCAAATATCCTCATGTTCTGTTAAATAACTCCTGAACAAACCATGTGCCGCTCTTGCTGACTGACCACAAAGCTGGTGTTCTGCAGAGGCAGCACCTGTGTGCCAGCTGCTGCCTGAACGAGGTCCTTTTCCTCACAATAAAGTATCCCTGGGGAAGCTACCCCACAGCCCTGCATCTGCTGCCCCACGCTAGGCAGAGCTCTGGGGTCCCAGTGGGAAGGGCACAGAAGTGGCGGCAGCATGCCTGTTTTGGGGGGCACGAGCCAGGCGTATTGATGAAGCACCATGGTACAAGAGGCCCCTGCCCCCTGGGCTGGAGTTGGAGTGAGACGTGCTGAGCACCTGCTGGACCGGCCTCGCCCCAGAAGGGTATTTCCGCTGTTGCAGCTTGGGACCAGCGCTGGGTTCTTTGGATCCTGGAGTCCGCTGTCAATGCCCCGCACAAGCCCTGCTTTGTCTGTGACCAGTGCTCCTGGAGCCAGGCCTGGTGTCTGGCATGATGCTCTTCCAACCCTGCCAGAGGCTCTGGAGCTATAGAAACCTGAGAGCTTTGGGGGAGGGGGTTAGATTGGCTTAATATGGTTAAGTGGGCAGCACTGCTTGCCATTTTAGCCTTAATACAGGGCACGTCAGGATCCATCTGGTCCAAAGACAACAACTGCTGAGATTCCGTGTCAATCCCCAGGTCTAATTGCTGTGGCACGGCTTAGCTGGGGAATCCTCCAAAACCCAAAGCAATGCGCCCAGGGATAGACACGAGCGCAAAGCCAGGGGGACAATGAGAACTGGGAGAGCTGCTGCAGCAGACTGCATTAGTGCCGGCCAGCAATTGTGCCAGACCACCTTAAATGGACACTGTGCCCATCTGCTGTCCTTCCCTTCCCCCCATCCCAGCACCCTCTCCCTCCGGGTTGTAAACCATCCTGCAGTATTTAAAGTAGCATTGTTCACCTCCCCTCTAACCCCCTGGCCCACTGGAGTGGCTGGTGTTCTGTCTGTGCTGTTTGTTATTCCCGAAGACAGGCACATTGCAGAACATACTAATAAAAATTTCATAAAAGAGGTCTCCAAAGAGGGAGGGTGGGGGAGTGGGAGAATTTGTAAAGCTCTCCCCTCCCAGCGTCATTCATCAGTTAGCGGGGACTGCAGCAGGCTAAAAAAACTGCCTCTGTGCTGCAAACGGAATCGCTTTGCTGCTGAATGGGCTTGGGCAGTGCTAGGTAATGGGGCAAAGAAGATCTATATCATCCTGTAATTCCACTATAAACAAACACAGGAGCACACTCCTTGCAAATCCCCGTAAGTAAAGCAAAAGGAGAAAGGGATGATTTTCTGCACAAGGCATGCCAGGAAAACACTGCAGGATTACTGGTATTTGCTCCGTAGTCTTTCGCTGTTTGGTACATACCCGCTGCACAAAGATGAGGCAGATGAGAGGGGGGAATCATACTGAGACTAGGTATTTGTTTATGGAGGCTTCACCTGCTTTTATTAGATGTAATATTGGATTGTCAGTCCTGCAAACTGAACTCTCTTATGTGTCCGTAGATTGCGTAGCGAACACCACAGGTAACACTAGCAGCATCTTCCAACCATGAACTGCTGCTTTGACCCAAAGAGATCACCTCTGGATATGCGAGGCTGGTTGAACTGTACTTGTCCCATGGTGCATTAGCTGTGACTGTAAATAAAGAGCACAAGTGCCACTTCTCATAATGGGTTTCCTGGTACAGAGCAAGTCCAAGACCTTCCAAATTCATTTCTTGGAAGGTGTCACCACAGCCAAAACTACATGACTCATTTACCCTCAGTTCCTTGCTTTTGGGGATACTGAATTCTGGACCGAGCCAGGGTGCTCCTTGGCCAGGGATGGGTTCAATACAGTTTCAGTGGAGCTGATCTGTTCCTTGTGTTAACTCTATAAGGGACTTAAAGTGAGCTGAACAACATTTCTTGTGGAGCCCTGGGCAAAGCTGTCAGCCTGACACCATCTGCAATGATTCCCTTGCTCTCCCTAGGCTGCTGTTTTGTCTTAAAGCTAAGTCAATTTAGGCCTGATCTGAACTTGGATGCTCAGGCTCCAGGGAACTCCAGACTGCCGAAGTAAGCGCCCGTAGTGATTTCTTTGGCAATGCTGTATTTTTTGGAATCCATACTGAAATAATAATTCAGGCTGGTTTTGGGGAATGCTTTGCTTCGGAGCACAAGTAGCACTGTCTTTCTATGCTGGGATTTTCAGTAGATGAATGCCTGAGAAAATCCCTATCTGTGCTCCAAAGCTACTTAGGTATTTTGGAAAATCTCATTCCATCTTTCAGCAGGGCCTTAAAAGTGGAGACTGGGGCCACTTGTGGGTTTTTTGCAAGAATGGCTGGCCCCACTCCATTTTTGCATTTTGCTGTCAATCTTAAATTCCCCTCCTCTTCTTATAATTTTAACTGGATGTGGTTTTCTTCTTGACTTCCTGTCTAAAGGTGTTTCTGTCTACTGTTCAGCAGCAGCTGTGCTCCACCCTAGAAGTGGCTGTATTTCAGTGGTCACATTATGCACATTTATTTTATCTATATCTCTGCCCTCAGGGTGGAAAGCAAGCACAACATAAATGTATGCCATTATAACTGCATACAACCAGAGAAGCAGTAAACAAGCAAACAAAAAGAAAGCCCAAACAGTCATGCATTTTCCTATCCTGTTTTGTTTTCAAAGACAAAAGACAGAGTATTTATCTAATTGTAAATAAATGACCTTTGTTAAAACGTGCATTAGGAAATTATTCAAATGCAGGTTAAAGCCCTCTGAGGAAGTAACAACCCATTTGGAATCGTTATGGCACAGCATTTAGTTACACATTAAGGATCTTTATTATAACACATATTTAGAGACTTTGTGATCTATCCTGTAAATCCATATTAAGGAAATATAAGCTGCTGCGTTCCAGTGGTTGCCCTTAAATACTTGCCAGTTTTGCACAGACAGAAAAGGTTTCCTCAGTATTTAGACCATTGCTTGCAGGGTAGGGAAACATTATTGAATTAGCAGGAGGGGAACAACTATCCTGCTGGAAATGAAAGCTAAACTGCAGCAGCTTTCCCTAGAATGAAGTTGCCTCCAATCCAGTTTAGCTTTCACTTGCTGTGTGGTAACTGCAGGGGCACAAGCAGTAACTACATATCAGCTGTTCTGGGGCAAATTCTTGACCCTTTTAACTCACTTCATTTAGATTGCTTGTCCATACCTGGATTCACTCTTGTAGGAAATACCCAAAAAGAGTAGCATCTCTCATAGGACAATAGGTATCTAGGGCAAGAGGTGGATTTAAGGGACATGATTGTATCAGCCTCCTAAAGGCTGGGATGCATATGGGACACTGGATAGATATTCTAGTGATGTTGCTGCCCCCATGCTTCAAACACATATGGACTCGGGCATTCTGAATGCACCCAACATCAGGTGCCTTGGACAGGATTAACAGATAAAGGATGTGCTGGATCTCATGGGAAAGGTAATTTTACTTAGATTTCCACTCAGGTCTCATATCTGATCTATGACCCTGCTTTAACGAGTATTCATGGGTTTTCCAGGCAATTCTTACACAAACCAAAAGTCAAAAAGTTTTGCTGTTTTTCTGTACACTTCCTAGAAGTCTATTCATGCATAAGGATAATCTCATATTATCCTTTTCGAGAATATAACTTATTTGCACTGTATATTCCAGGGCCAGTCACCAGACCAGTAGCTTCAGGAATGCATTGATGTAATCACACACACACACACACACACACACACAGGTTTGTTGCAATTGTCTTCGCTGGCTGTCCTGTATATTTTATCCATTTTGAAGGTTCTTAACAGTTCAGGAGACGTGTTTGATGCGTCTCCTGAAAGGTCTGAATTAAACACCACTGTTAAACAGGCCAGAAAATTCTTCCCAAAAAAACTATGGATCATGGTAGTGAGAGCTACTGGCCAGTGGCCATAACTAAGCTGAGCAATCAGCTGACAGGTCTGTTCTGGGAAGGACTGGAACTCGTCCTTTCCACAGAAACACAAGCATCCAAGCCCTAAACTTTCAGACGGAGTATGCCAGTTTTGGAGCCTGGTTAGTAGCATCACATAGGTATTAAATATTATTACGGTATCTCCATTTTACTGAGAGAGGAGACACAGTTGCCATCATTGTCAGTGCTGGGACTAGAAGCCTTAGTTTCTGGTAGACACTGTTTTAGTATGTATCCAGTTGTATGTATCCAATTTGTGCACACATACCAGTAGTTTGTGCATACACGGTGCCATACCTGTTTCTCTAGGTAGAAGGGCAGTATATGTACGTGCTTCCCTGTCGGTGCCTATGTCTGCATGGTACTGTCATGGCACTAGGTGTATTGCTACTTGTGTTGCTTCAGCTGGCTTATTTTCACATGCATCGGTGGTGGTGCCTGTGCATGCATGCTTGTATGTGCATGCTTGGGCAGCACTCTGACAGCCTTGTAACCAAATGAGAGTAACTGTCTGCCATTATTCTGTCTCTCCTTGCTCTCTGGAGCTGAGCCCTGCACCTCCTTCCCATCAACAAGGCCAGATCTGGAGTGTAAAAATTTGGCACTGACATCACATCTAGTATTTTAATTGTTATCACTTGACCCGTTTGGTCTGTGCTTGTTCCAGGCAGCCTTTTTTTTTTTTTATTAACATCTCAGTGCCACTGTGTGACAGAACTGGAGTGTGTCCTAATTTAATTCTAATTAGTGCCGACTTTTGCTTTCCTCACTAATGAAACAGTGCTCATTATGAAGTGTAATTGAAGACCCCTAGAGGGGAGGGGTGCCGAGAGACTTCATTGTGTTGGTACCCGGCATCCTGCCCAATAAAATTCCCCTCTGAACGAGAGCAGTTTTATCATTAATTCATACTGCAGGGGGCTAACTGGCTGCCAGTCATGGAGCTCAGACGGTTCTTGAGAAGAGCTCAAAGCCTGTTTGTTTTCTCCAAAGAAACTATTCCAGTTTCGAATTACTAAAATACTCACATTATAAATCTGTTGCTCTTGTTGCTTAAGAGCATCTCGGAGCATGGCCTGTCCTGCAAGGAAGTCTGATTCGTAGAAGTCAAGGGTATTCATGAACTATTTTATGATTTTAACTGAGCTTGAAGGAGATGAGTATCAGGCATGGTTAATTTCTTTTTCTTTTTTTTTTTTTTTTACAGAAGAACCACGTTTCGTTTTCAACCACTCTCTGATGACCTGGGGAGCTGCACAAAGGAGCAAATGAACTCACCCCAGCTGGCAGTCCACTGTTTAACAGGATACATTTGTAGGCAAATTACTGGCAGTAGTGATTTTCAGAGCTGTGCAGGAGGTGTAGAGGCCTGAATCCTCCAGGCAGGACCGAAAGTCTCAGCCACTGGGTTCCACGTGAATGCAGCTCCCGTGACTGGGGGCACCGTCGTGTCAGGGGTCAGCGGGCACACCACCTTAGCACTTCCAGGAATGTCTTCTCTCAGAAGTGCTCTCCCTGATGAGTACGAGACAGAAAGCAGGCAAAAATGCTGCTGGGATTAGCTTTGCGTGTGTAATATCTGAGCGGGTGGGGGAGGTTTTGGCTCACAGATTTTAAGTGATCTATGCAATTTTATGACCTTTCAGTCCTTAGGGCTTTTCAGTAGCTCAGTACCCTGTTGATGCATTGACTCTGAGTCCTATGTGGGCTTACCAACTGTGTTAGCTGCTACAGCTCTTTTACAGCAGCAGTGCAGGTAAGTCCATACACTGGTCTGCAGCTCAGAGGTTCTGAATGCAGTTTCCAGTTCTAGCACATGCTTCCTGTGCGACTTGGAGCAAACTCCTTCTGTCTAGATCCTCTGCCACCACATAGGTGTCTAAGTGGGATATAAAGCATGTAAAGCAACTGTGATCCTGTTCCACCCTGGTCAACTCTGAGAAACCATGAATGCATCTGCTTTTATAAATGCCTTCATCTTGGCCTTCAGACTATATCACAAAAAATAGTGAGGAAAGGATGACCCACCCACCTTTTGTATTAGAGGCTTTTCAGGGACATGAGTAAGATGGAACAGGTTTGCATGTAGATGTGCCAAATTATTGAAGAGTAGGCTGCAGGGGGCCTCAGGAGGCCATTGAGTCCAGCCCTGCTCAAGGCAGGATCATCCCTGTCCACACCATCCTTGGAAAGTGTTTGTCTAAACTAGTCTTAAAAGTGTATTAACAGTGCCCTTGCACGACTACCAGCTGCAATGCCTCAGAATATAAAAAACACCTTAAGTTGCCACAGGTAAAGCAGGGGAGTGAGGGCACTGCCAGTCTCCTGCCTCTGTGAGAATGTGAAACAGTTTGTTAAAATATATAAGTAACACTTAGCTGCCTAATAGGAAGAATAGGGTCTGGTCCTAAAGCTCTCTCTGCCTCTGTTCTTCATCTGCACAATGGGGAATGAAGTAAGTTTCTTCTCCCATACTTTTCTTGTTGTGCCATAAAGACTGGATGCTCTTAGTCCAAGTTACAAGTGCCTTGGCAGTGGATCATACTGAACAGGAATGTAGCACTCATTTTAGAGTTGGAGAGCGTCTGCCCATGGACTTTCTCCAGAATAACCACTGGGCATGTCTACACATGACATTGAGGCGCAGCAATAAAGTGTGGAGTTTATTGCTCTGCAGTTTATTACTCCACAGTATTACTCCACTGCTCCTGGGAAGCTCCTGGGCATGCTTTTTACATGTGTACCCAGACCACAGGACACTGAACTGGGTCAGAGCAGCCCCAGCTGACAGGGGGCCCCGGAGGTCAGCCTGCCAGCCCCGGGCTGCTCTGACCAGGCTCAATGTGTGGCAGAGGGGCTGACTGGAGCATGAAGTGCTTCTGTACAGGGCTAGCTGAGAGGCAGCCCCAGCACTGAAGCATCCTCACGTCCCAGCCAGGTGAGTCAGTGTCTACTGTGTACAGAAAAACTCCACAGCTGTCCTGCTGCAGAGTTGTGCCCTAGTAGGGGTGCACATGTGGACGCTGAGATGTTTACTGCAGTTAATTAGTCAACTGCACAGTAAATGTCTCATGTAGATGCACCCATTTAGCTTTAAATTCACACCTTCCTTTAATTCAAATGAATTTTTGAGTGTAGACAAATCCTTAGTAGATGTATAGTATCTAGCAAAATGGGACCCTGACCTCAGCTGACGCTTGCAGGAACTGATTTAATACCAATTAGCAAGATACGCAGAATGCTGGCTTGCAGTGCCAGTGACGCACCTCTGTTTAGAGCTGGGAAAGTCTAACATCTGTGTTTGGAAGGAGTGCATCCATTGATCAAGGGTTCATTGATCTATGCCTCGGTAAGGTTGTGGATTAGAGTTTATTTTGGTTAATGACTGATTTATACACCAGAAATTCCAGTGAGGGGCTTGATGCTTTCATGGAGTTTTAACCTGGGAATAAGTGGAGGGCACAAATAGAATCATCAAATCTTAGGATTGGAAGCGACCTGAGGAGGTCATCTAGGTCCAACCCCCTGCTCAAAGCAGGGCCATTCCCAATTAGATCACTCCAGCCAGGGTTTTGTCAAGCTGAGCCAAAACTTGCAAGGATGGAGATTCTACCACCTCTCTAGGCAACCCGTTCCAGTGCTTCACCACCCTCCTAGTGAGAGAGTTTTTCCTGATATCCAACCTAAATTTCCCTTGGTGCACCTATGAGACCATTGCTCCTTGTTCTATCGTCTGCCACCACTGAGAAGAGTGGTGGTAGATGTCTCTTGCAAACCAGTTCACCACTTGCCCCTGTTGCCCTAATTGATTTCACAAGCAGCAGTGAGGTGCATACCCCATTGCCCAATGGGAATGTGGGTTTTTTTGCATTTCATGCCCATAAACAATATCACCTCTTGTGCCCAAAGTAGATATGTGGAGAGAAAGAGCCTTGCCATGGATTTGCATTGCCTTGTGATTTTGATGCTTGATCCCAGACTTGCTTTTGTTTTCAAGGTCTGATAGCACTGAACTCAATGTCAAAAATATCTACTTCAGAGTCAGATCTTATGACACTTGTCACAGGCAAGTTTTCCCAATACAGTTCCTCAAGCCAAGCTGCAGTATTCCCTGCTGCTCCATTCATAAACTACAACTGGCAACAGGGCTGACTTGTTTCCAAGTCTGTGATGTTCTGCTTACATGGACAAACACTTGCTGGGAAAATGTACCATCACTCTGAACCCATTCATATTCTTTCCCTGGCTCTCTAGCTATGAGAAACAGAACTTGCTTAAAAATCCAGGATTCATAGATACAGTAAAGGCATATCCATACCATGTTGAGATCATGGCAGCAAAGCAGGGTATGCCTATTCTGAGCACAACAAACCCGAAAGGGATGTAATGGAGCTGCCCTTAGTGCAGGACTGCACATGAGCTGATGAACATGCCTGAAAAGAGAGCTTATTGGTGTGTATGCAGTACCATGCTAATGGTGGCTACAATACAAAATGCATCCCTGGCCCTTAAAGATATGGGCTGGGTGTGTGCCATGCTTCACTCCCTAACATAGCCCCATAAACACATTTTAAGTGTCCCACTGATTTTTTGTTAATGCCCAAGAAGACACTGGGTAACACAGAAAGGGAAGAGGGGAGTGTCTGTGGGCTGCCGTTTGTTCCTATGATCCCATATCCACCGTTGTTCGGAAGCTGCAACAGTACTATGCCTTGTAACCTGTCTGCGTCTGTATTCTCATGTCCAGCATGTGGTTGACTTTGGTGATGAAAAAAGTTAGGGGAGGCTCAGTAAGGAAGCTTTGCCCCACTGACTCTCTCAGTACCGATCACCAGCAAAATATCATTAGTGAAACTCAGTCCCTTTAATAATGAAGTGCCTGATAGACACAGGCACAGCACTTCTGCTATTAATCTTGTCCTGACGCTGTTACATTAGGGGCCGTAAACTATCTTTTCTCTTTACTCATTATGGAAACTGCACAATTCACATCCTCCCAGGAGTGCTCCAATTAGCCCAGCCTGCACCACGCTCAGCTCAACCAGCTGCATTATATTGCACTAGGAAAGCAAACCTCGTACCAGAGGCATGCACAGAAACAGCCCGAGGTGGCATATCACTGCTGACGTTTACGAAACAGTCTCTAAAGCTGCTGGTTTTGGGTCTCATCAGCATTTCCTGGACACAACTAGGAAGAGTGACTTCAACCGTAGACTACTGTTAAACACTCAGGGGTACACACAACTCTCGATCTGTAGCAAAACTGGACCTCTGAGAGATGCCCAAGATACTCACGGAGTACACTTGGCCCTAACAATGCTGCTTTTGCCTATCAGCCTGGGGTCTGTGTCTTGTGTGTGGCGTTACCACAAGGAAGGATGTGCTCCTCACGATCTGTGCGGTGCCACGTGTCGGGTACCTGAGGGGACAGCTTGGATTCAGTCACCCTGCCTGATGCCTGAGACCACGATGGGGACAGAGGAGAAACGTGCAGTTCACCTTCTGGGGCTTTCTTGAGCTCTTGTTTAAAACTCTGCCTGCTCCATGTGACATGTGAGTGATGGGAACCCACTTGGGATGATTTTTTTTTTATTTCAATCAAAAATTATTTTTGTTCAGTTTCCCATACATGGCAAGTAGGAAGAATTTTTGGCTCTTCCGGCTAAATTCATCAGCAACACATGAATTATGTTTGACAGAGAGATTAAATCTTTCCCTATCAGAAGATGAAGCCAGTGGCTCATCCTCGGAAAAGACTCTAATTATTATTCTCTCTTTTTCTCTCTCTCTCCCTCCCCTGCCCAGTACCATGGGCTGAGTTGCTCTTGGCCATTACTACCCTACCAGCATTTTTTGTTTATTGGGTCTGCAGAATTTGAAATTTTAGATTTCAAAATTGAAAGCTTTTAGCCCTAATGTTTTGAAAAAAAAAAGGCTAATGTGAACCAATACAGAGCTCTCTGTTACTGAGCCCACAGTCAGAGCCAATACCTCTGTGGGGAACAAATTCCTCCCATTCCTGTCAATGGGATGTTAATTATGGAGCCTAACGACAGCTGTCTCAATGCCAAGATAATTAAGAATTTCACTGGTGAACATTTTAACTGAAAAAAAATCTACCTATCCCAGAACTATGGGCAGAGTTGGAGCAGAGCCCTTCACACTGCCACTTCGTACGACGCGGCACATAACAATTCGTCAACCTTAAGCATTATCATATTTTGTATGTGCTCCACAGCAAGAGTACAAAAATAAGAATTTGTTGGTGCCCTGCATCTGGTGAGTGCTTTTAAGTGTCAATCTTGGCAGGGCATTTAGTATATAGGTCGTGGTGCTTTCACTCAAGTTTTGGGCAGTCTAGATGTGAGGTCTTTGAGCCAGACACAGAGCAAGATGCAGAGATAAAAAAAATTATATTGCTAGATATGCTTTTCTAGGCTCTAGGCGCTCTCCTTCTAAATGAAATCTGAACTACTCATACGTGCACTAGCAAAACGGCACATTCCACGGTGCCTGGAACGAACCGTTATGGAGGTGACATTGGGCAGAGGTTATGGACAGTTTGGAGCAGGCAACTGATGTGCAAGTCCATTATTGTTACCAGCAATGCATTCAAATGACCTACTTCTTAACGCTGTTACAATGAACAAAAAAAAAAAGAGAAAAGAATTGAGCTCCAGTAAACTGCCTGCATGCAATTCTCGCTGTATCTAGAGAGAGAGAATAATAACCCACAGAGCTATATAGCGGGCTAATCTTCTTTAAGTATTACTAGATTTTCCATGTTGAGCTATCAAAGAAAGGTAGAGCACAAGGAGGCCAAGAGGGATCTCTCTAATCTTCTGAGCCACTGTGCTCATTTCCAGGATTGAGCCACTAGGGTCACTGTGCAAGCTGGTGCTGTAAATTGCAATTGCCTCAACCAAGCTCCCTGCTCTTGCCTTGTCCTCCAGGCTCCAGTGTGAACGTTGAGCTGACTTACACAACATCGGATCCGATCAGATATGCAATGCATGCAGCTTATAGCCATTATACACTTCCCCCACCCATCCCCTGTGCACTGTGTCTTTAAATGTCTAAGAATGCCAACTTTCTGCAAAGAGGGCAGACATTTTATTCTCCTTGTCATTGCAGCTTGCTGCAGAGGATTCACACGCAGGGCTGGTTTCCCCCCCTTATTTCTCTTTGTGTTCCATAGTCCAGAAGTTATTTCTATAGAAATGATGCTGAAAGCAGAGAGTAGCTCTTACCATAAAGAAATGCACCAAAACAGAGGCATCTCCTTCAGCATATCTGGAAACAGCATCCACAATATGAGTCTCAAATTCGAAGGGAATTCATCTTAAAAAAAAAATCACAGGTTCTTGGTGCCCTTAAAAGTAAAACAATAGGAGTAAATATTAAGATACGACAATTGAATGACCATTGTCATGACAAATATGCTTCAAACGCGCTGCAAGAATAGCACATTGAAAAACAGACTGAAAACGCACGCCCAACTCTACGGCATACATGAGGGATAGGCTTAAACCCCAATGTGATTTGATCAAAAAACCCAATGGCTTCATGAGAGTCAGGATTTCATCCAAGATCTCACTTTCCCAGCATTTGACAGGGACCAGGTCCAGTGGTCCGGTAACCATCGGGCTGGTAAAAACAAGGGTTTGATCCAACCTCAAATCTCAGATGCAAACATTGTATAAAGAAACTCACAATCCTACGTGTTGTTCAGATCAGGGCACACCGGGTAGGTGGATAATCTGAATCTGAGTCTTAGTAAGGAAGAGGCCCTGTGGGTCTCATCCATACAGTTGTAGGGGATTGTCCATACTACGGCAGCAGTGGGTCTGCTGATGTGCTTCAGAGCTGGAAGTTCACCAGTGAGGTTGCTCTAGGCTCACCCCCACTGCCTACTCTTGAGCCCGCTGGTTTTGGGGGACTTGAGAATGAGCACTTCTGGAGCAACCTCACTGACAAAATGTATGGCTCTGGATTGTGTTGCTGGACCCATGTGTGCAGGGCATGGTATAGAAGCGGCATGCCCAGCCCTGTCCTCCCCAGGACTGGCCGCCGATGCTGCCCTAAGCCACTGAAACATGTATGCTGGGACCCTCAAAAGAACATGGGGCAGACAGGACCTGAATGCCAGTAGATTCCCAAAGGCAATGGGTGCCCAGTTCCCTGAGGCATCTTTGAAAATCCCAAGCTAAGAACTCAAGCAGGGGCAAGGAAATGGTGTCCGACACAGCTGATGGGTGTTTGGATGAATTTACTCTAAAGGTGGCCCCTCTGACACCTATCTGCAAACCAAGTAGAGTCCCATGCTAATTTGTTTTCTTGCCATGATAGGGGAAGCAAAGCCCTGAAAAGGACAAGGGTGGCTTTTGGGAAGCTAAGAAAGGTTGGCTGCTGGAGCTGCACAAACATCCCTCCAATTGTATCCTTCTGCGGTACATCTGTGCCTGAAGAGAGCCACCCATGTATCCCTCTGCCCTCGTGCACACATCTGCTAGCAAGGCTAGCAAGCTCCATGGCTACAACAACCTCAACTGCATTTAGCAGCCAGTGGGCAGACACGCTGCTGCCCAATGCATGCTAATGATAAGAGTCGGAGAAGAAAATCACGTTCTTTTTTTTTCCAAATAAAACAATCCAGAGCCAAGGAAGACGGTACCTCTGGGCCATGATGTTGCACTCCAAGGCCGTGAGGCAAACAGAAGCGCATGCATGCAGCTCACATTAACAGGCAACACTTGACGGCATGCAGCGCACACAGAAAGCTTTTAAAGCAGCGGCTGACAGCGTCTGGGAGAGCCGAACTGTCAGCTCCAGCGTAATGAATGTGAGCACTCAGAGCACACACAGAAACAAACAAACCCCAAGCACAGAAATGCTTTTAAGTAGAGGCCTTTATTGTTGTGTTTACTCATGTCCACCCCCCTCTCCTGCTTCTTGGGAGCCCAGACAAAAGTAAGGCCAGAGCCTGTGCCAGGCCCAGATCAGCCTGTCCACAATGTGTGTGAGGGGTGAATGTAAGGGATGAATGCCTCCCGGGTGCACCCAGGGAAATGGCACAACTTGTATGGAAACAGAGCTCTGCCCCGCTGGACATAGCACTGGGGTGCTCTTGATGCCCATGAGTCCAGAGCAAGGATGAGGTGGCATGGAGGGAACCAGCAAACAGAGGAGGGGCAGAAAGACACTTCTCTGCTCTGAATGGTCATTATACAAAGAAAATGTGCTCCAGTGTTATAAGCAGATAGGTTACAACAGCTTTAACTATATGTTCAAGTACAGGCCTGTTTGCAGAAACTGGTAGAGAAATGGAATGACTTGGTCAAGGTCACGTGGGAAGGCTCCATCGTAGGCCTGGAAATGGGATCTCCCAAGTCCCTCCACCTCCACTATAAAAGCAGCTTCTTTTAAGACTCAGAAGCACTGGCTGGACTTGGATAAGCTCTAGCTGAAAGGTTAGTGCAGTGATTTTCAACCACGGAAAGTGGTGTTAATCCATGGGACCCTGGAGTGCCTTGAGATCCTTTCAAGGGTGCCACGCAATGTTAGCACCATTCAGTTTACAAACATGATAAAACAGATTTCTAATAGAAATCCATAGTTGTGGTCTGTATTCTTTGGAATGGAAAAACCGCTCTACTATTTTTCTGTAGTCAAAAAAAAAAAAAGAGTGAAACTTAAGAGCTGGCAATTTCTGAGGGTTGTCACAAGTCTATCCAGGAGAGCCTCGAGTCTGAAAAGGTTGAGAACCACTGGACATATGCCAAAGGAGAGTTTCCAAAGACATTCAGCATTAGATCACAAGCAAAATGCAGTTTACCCTTTCAACCTCATGAAAGCCCCAGAATGCTTCTAGGCCCCTGTTGTGGCTGGTCTCTGGGCAGTGATATGCTACTCTTGAGGTCTCCCCTCTACTCCTTGCAGAAGTTCAAGGCAGAGCTTAGCCCCACAGAGGCCTTGGTGATACTGTGCTCCTGGTGATGAGACTGCAGCAGGCTCGCCTGACTGCCCAGACCAGATCATCCAGCTCCGGTTCCTCTCCTTAGGGACTGCGGATGCTGCTTAGGTGCTGGATGACTAGAGTCTCTGCTCCACTCCCAGCACATGATGGACACATAGGAGCTGGGGGATAAAGACAGCTGTTTAGAGCCAGGTGTCCAAATGGCACAAAGCCAAGATGTCCCCAGGGGCACAGACATTTTGATTGCCTTTTTTCAACAGATGATGCATCTTCCCCATTCTGAACCCCAGGTATGCACCCTGTAAACAGATCCTCCTTATTAGGAGATGGGATGCACCAGCTTTGGCTTAAGCTTTATATTTTCCACACAGCTCATAACTCCTTTGATTCACACCTGACTCCTGGTAAGAATCCAGGGTATTTCCCAGTACCATAGCAAGGGTTGAGGGGCAAGCAGGGCAACCACCCTGGGTGCCAAAATAAAGGGTCACCTGCAGGCAAGTTGCAAGTTGATATTTTGTTAAAAATATTTTGAAAAATTTTGGCTGATGTGGCCAATAAATGCTGCCTGCATGCACAGAACTGCAGCATGCACAGGGCCAGCCCAGCAGCTTGGAAAGCACCATCCAGCTGGTAAGTCTGTTGTGGGGGGAAGGGAAGAGAAGAGAAGAGAAGTGGTATGTGGGGGGGGTGCAGCTCAAGGCCGCCTGGTGAGGGAGGCATGGGGCTGGGGCTGGGGCAGCTGCTGAGCAACCAGAGCAGGACATGGGATGGAGCTGCAAGCAGCTCATCCGGAGGATGCAGGGAAGCGGAGGCAGCTCCTGCCACTGCATGCACCGGGCAAGCTTGGGGGGGCACGTGCCCCCCGGATCTGTGCGCAGGGCGAGGGCAAGCTGCTGCTGCGGGCTTGCCCCAGGCACCAAACTTCCTTGCTGTGGCACTGGTATTTCTGGCTTTTCCACCTCTTTCTGGGACTCCTGAGCCCCCAAAATATTCTCACTTGTGGCACAGCTTCATTCTTTGATGCACATCTCTATTTCCTCCAAGGGCTGCAAAACAATTGGTTTCCTAGGGCTTTGCCCTCACAGAAGCAACATTCACGGGCCAACCACTTTCCACAGTTTCATGCTACCTCCCTCAGGCTCCTTCTTGTTCCTGTGACCCCTGGTTGTTGCATTATAGCAGAAGTTCAACTGAAACAGCCAAGAGGCCCTCAGTAGCCATTCGCTGCTAAAAATACCTCCTCAGTACCTCCGCTCCCTCCTCCACGGCAAACACAATGCTGGTCCTTTTGTGACTCTGGTCTTTTAATCCTTCTTCCCAGTTCCCAATGCCTCCTTTAACTGTCTAGTATTTTTCACCGCTGTCCTTTGCAGTACTCCAAGTGGGGATGTGCTGTCAAGTCATATCTAATGGCATCTCCATGTTCCCTCGATTGTCCTCTATGCTTCCTTTTGCCTTTTTGAAAACTGCTGCCACCACACATTGAAATAAAGCTATCTGTTTCTATGGGATGACTTTTTCTAGCTTTTGCAGGAATGCAGTCCTCAAAAGAGTTTAGGAGATGAGGTAAAACCTGTGGCAATGAAACTGGTGTGTTTCTCCTGGATCCATCCTAGTGTCGCGCGTGGCTGGGTTCGCACGCGGGTCAGTGGAGCTGGTGGGTCTTTTTCCCTTTGGGCGAGGGTCTGCAAAGGAGGAGGCTACACATGCGTAACGGTTGCAAGATTTTTGTTTTCGTTTTACTTACATGTCAGCGGAATGGACGCGTAGGCGCAAGTCAAAACAGATAACAGATAACAGTTGCGTTGCAAGATCGAGATCCACAGCTGCGGAGATCCTCTTGATACAGAGATGAATGAGGTCTTAATGAGTGCACTGGGAAGGGGTACGCCGGGGCAATTTCGTTGGCGGAGAAGCACGTCAAGGCTGGCCAAGCCTGGGCGGGGGGAAAAGCTCCTCCTCGATGCGCTTACGAGCGCTGCTTCTGCTGGACGGAAGCTCACACATGGGTTTTATAGGCTGAATGATGTCTTTCGCACCACGGGCATGGATTGGTTAATTCTTTGCGCCTGCTTTTGGCGTCCGTGGGAACAAAGTAACAGAAAAACAAGGGGTCTCAAGGGCAGGGAGAACTAGCTCAAGTGCATGCTGCACAGTTTTGCAGGTTTGTGCTGACAGCACAGTTTCTTTGCACAAGACATGCCCCCTTGCCATCAAGCACAAACATTGACATGCTAGACCTCGTCCTCGTTCTCGGGATCGAAAGACTCACTAAGCGGCAAGCATTTATATACAAAAGCAGACAGCATTATTAACTTTTGTTTCAAAAACTGAAAAACACAACAGACACAAGAAATCACAACGATAATGAGGAATAAGAGGGATAACAGTGGGGTGAATAAGTTTAACAGCCATGACGAGGCGTCCCAACCCAACCACTTAAACACGCTCGATAACCAACCTTGGCCAATGCCAGAAATAGCATTGACATCTTTGGTGATCTGGCAGATCTTGGTGATCTGGTTTTGAAGGGGGAGGGAAACGTTAGGGATGACAATGCAACACATGTCACGGGACAGGTTTAAGTATTGACAAAGGCCTCCGTGTTGGATGAGCATAGTGTCTAAGGTGAGGCGGTTCTGCATGGTCATCTGGGATGTCGCCTGTAACTGCTGGTCGAGTAAGTCGAGGCCGCTTGTGGTACAGTTGGCAAGGAGTTTGACTTGCTCCGTGAGCTGGGCGATAGATTTCATAGACATTAGGGCTGGAAGGGACCTCGGGAGATCATCGAGTCGAGCCCCCTGCCCAAAGGGCAGGAAGTCAGCTGGGGTCATAGGATCCCAGCAAGATAAGCATCCAATTTACTCTTGAAGGTGTTCAATGTAGGTGCTTGAACCACCTCCGTTGGCAGACTGTTCCAGACCTTGGGGGCTCGGACAGTAAAGAAATTCTTCCTTATGTCCAGCCTGAAACGGTCTTGCAGGAGTTTGTGACCGTTCGACCTCGTCATCCCTTGGGGCGGTCTGGTGAACAAACGTTCCCCCAGATCCTGGTGGTCACCCCTGATAAACTTATAGGTGACCATCAGATCACCCCTGAGCCTACGCTTTTCCAGGCTAAAGAGTCCCATGGCTCTCAGCCTGTCATCGTAAGCTCTGTTTTCCTGACCTCTGATCATGCGCGTGGCTCTCCTCTGGACTCTCTCAAGCTTCTCCACATCCTTTTTGAATTGTGGAGCCCAAAACTGGACGCAGTACTCCAGCTGCGGCCTCACCAAGGCCGAGTACAAGGGGAGAATGACGTCCCGGGATTTGCTCGAGAAGCATCTATGGATGCAAGCCAGCGTTTTGGTCGCTTTACTAGCCGCAGCATCGCATTGCAGGCTCATGTTCATCTTGTGGTCAATGATGACCCCCAAGTCTCTTTCATCTGTAGTGCTATCCAACGTAGCACTGCCGAGCCTATAAGGAAGCTGCAGGTTTTTCCTCCCAAGGTGGAGAACCTTGCATTTTTCGGTGTTAAACACCATCAGGTTCTCGTCCGCCCATTTGCTGAGCTTGATAGCCATGTGGGCTTTTGCAATGCCCAAGCCCCAAACAAAGAAACCCTCAACGGCCCAACTTAAACCCTGGGCTACCTTTTTGCCGTATGTAAGTGAACTCCACATGGGATTATTGGAGCGAAGGCATCTGTGGAGGAGTGGACTCATAGGATGAGCAGTAGAAGCCTGCAAGGGGAAACAAAAGCTGCCAGAGCTTAAGAAACATTGGATGCCAGAAAGAGTGGCCGGTAGTTTGGTACGTAGCCGACCATCGTTACAGGCCCAAACAAGGCCTATTGGGGCGGGAGTGCTTAATTTGGAACAGCGACCCCCGAATTGGAAAACTTGCTCAGGATACTGTTCACTCGTGTCGTTCAAAGGACTTTTGACTCCGTGACAAGCTGCAGTAAGCACTGCTGCTCAGAGAAGGGGATAATAGAATCCAAGGTAAGGATCGTTGCCAAAATTACCGGGTTCAGTTAGGTGAATGGACAGGGAGACGTTCCATTGAACTATGGGCAAAGGGGTCGTGAGAGGAACACGGGTGATGGTAGCTACATACCCGGGACCAGGGGTCGGGGAAAGTGATAAGAACCAAGGAGGTGTCAGGGAATGGGGATCCCACGTAAGTGAGTCATCAAGACAAGACTCATCACCGCTCTCCGAGTTGAATCTCCAGGGGGTTTTTGAACAGGGTAATGATGTAGTTATCGGCTTGGTTGGAGGCTCTCCCAAGGGAGTTTTGCTACACTCTTTCTTCTCAACATTGCGAAGGTCTGAAAGTGTCATGTTGAACTTCCAGGCATACTGTACAGTGCTAAAGCTACCATCATCCAGCGGGCCTTGTGTAATGTTATGGAAGGGGTCGAGCTTTGTAAGACTCACAGAAAGCAGTCCGAGATGTTAAACACATCGATATGTCTGGTGAGAACAGGTTCAGTGACTAACAGGGGTATTTTCAGGCATGCGGTAAGACTTCTCCTGTTCCACCGTCTCCCGAAGCATTGGCCCACAGTGACAGTAGATGTAGAACTGTGTTGTCAGTATGGATGGGGTTGTCAGTGGACAAGGTGGGCCATGGGGTCAGGTAAAGAAATGCGAGCATGGGATTCAGGCACAGGAGCTTCATCCTGCAAGATAACAAAACAAACAAGCCAAAATAACTGAACAGCAAGACTGTTAAATCAAGGGCACTCTGCGCATCTAGTTAATCAGTTGTGGTGGGCTAGAACGACTTTGTCTTGTGGCGGCAAGTGGACTTTGTAGGTGTTGGGGAAGGAACCAGTCGCTGTGATGAGTCCTTGTTCAGGTACCAGCTGATGGGGTGGCGCAGTCGGGCAGAGGAGCCATACGGGTTCACCAAGTTGAAATTTGGGTGTCCGAGGTGCCCTGGGTATTGCCGGGCGCTGCTCCCACTGGGTCTTGTCTGTGTTTAGGTTAAAGATAACTTAATTGATGTGGTTCTCCCACCCTTTGTAGGAGCCACAGTCTGCAATACGAAGTTGCTCTTTGATGAGGCCAATGGCCTGCTCGACAACACCGTTAGACTGGGGGTGATAAGGAAGGTGAGTGTGCCAGGCAATGTTATAAGCTTTGGCGAACTTTTGCACTTCATTACTTTCGAAGGGTGGTCCCCTGTCAGAGTGGAGTATGTCAGGTGCTTGCCACTGGGTGAAGAGGCCAAGTAGTGCACTGGTAACATCAGTGGCACAGCTCCGGCGGAGTGGGACGCAGGCGACCGTTTGGGAGCCACCAGAATCCCAACTCGCATACAACACACTGATCAGGGTGTGCAGGAGGGCTTTGGGATCGTAGTCACCTTTATTGGCTCCCTCGTAGCACTGGTGGGCTTTGGTAAGAAGGGACCCAACAGCGAGGGCTGGTAAGGGTATTGGCCATGTGGTGTTGACTGTCATTTCAGTCACATATCCGCTACTCCAATCCCCACACCATAGTAGGAATGACGCCTCGTCGGGGTCGACAAGCTCTTGGGCTGCCTCTATAACTAGACGTCCCAACCAAGCAATAGGTGTTTCACTTGGTTTACATCTTGTGTCCTTTACAAGCTCATTCAATTCACTTCAGTTGCGAGTATGTGAAGTGGTTGTCGTAGTGGTACCTGTGGCTGTGATGACAGTCTTCAAAATTGTAATAGGCAGTGCGGATGCGGTGGATGAGCCATCAGGTGGCGCGGTTGGAGTGGGTGGGCAGAGAATTGGTTTTGGATCATCTCCGCCCTGGGGAGGGGGAGGAGTTGGCAGTGTGGTGGGCGGTGACAGGGCGTAGGGCGGGGGCGCTGATGCTCCTCCCTGCCTTGCCGGAGGCTTCTCCTCTCTGGCTTCGCCAGTGCCATCTTGGGACGCTGTCCCACTGGCCACGGCTGCCGGCGTCTCAAGCTGCGCTGTTAGGTCACTGTTCTCGCGCAGGAAACTTACAACCATCCGGAAAAGAGAATTAATCATTTTTCCTTTATCCCACTTGAGTCCCGTCCATTTGGTCGCTGTTTGACCGTCCGACTCAAGGCTCCCTCGGCACTGGGTTAACAACTCGCGCACCTGGGACCCTTCACGGATGGCTGGGCAGTTAAACTTATCAGGCGGGGTGCTCTCTCGCATCGGGCGAATTCTTGGGCCGGTGATGGATTCGCCGTGCCCGTCGGCTTGACACGGGCGAGCACGAGAGTGGCACATGCCTCAGGCGGCCTAAAGACAACCTTAGGATGGGCCATCACACACCCGAACCCGGAGGGGGAGAGGGAAGCACTCCACTCCTTTCCCTCAGTGACTAGCGACAGGTAACCCGCAACTTCATCTCGGGGGTTGGTAACCGCTTGATGGTAAAGGATGTGGGCCCAAAGGTCATCCGGATCATTAATGGTACGGCACTACGTCCGGAGGGAAAGTGCGGCCTCCTGGCTGTTACTCCCACCCAGGATCCCATCCTCGTCGCCATGTTGCGTGCGGCTGGGTTCGCGCGCAGGTCAGTGGAGCTAGCGGGTCTTTTTCCCTTTGGGCGAGGGTCTGCAAAGGAGGCGGCTACACACGCGTAATGGTTGCAAGATTTTTGTTTTCGTTTTACTTACACGTCAGCAGAATGGACGCGTAGGCGCAAGTCAAAACAGATAACAGATAACAGTTGCGTTGCAAGATTGAGATTGACAGCTGCGGAGACCCTCTCGATACAGAGATGAATGAGGTCTTACCGAGTGCACTGGGAAGGGGTATGCCAGGGCAATTTCATTGGCGGAGGAGCACATTGAGGCTGGCCAAGCCTGGGCGGGGAGGAAAAGCTCCTCCTCGATGCACTGATGAGCGCTGCTTCTGCTGGGCGGAAGCTCACACATGGGTTTTACAGGCTGAATGACGTCTCTCGCACCACGGGCATGGATTGGTTAATTCTTCGCGCCTGCTTTTGGCACGCGCGAACAAAGTAACAGAAAAACAAGGGATCTCGAGGGCAGGGAGAACTAGCTCAGGTGCATGCTGCACAGTTTTGCAGGTTTGTGCTGACAGTAGAGTTTCTTTGCACAAGACACCTAGTAGCACTTCTTTTTCTTGACAAGACCAAGATGCCTGTTAATTTTCTATCTAACGGAGACTGGCCCATGCCACAAGTTCAGAGCACAGTTTGAAGTGCACCAGCTCCGAGCATGTGGCTTTGGTTTTGCTTCACATATATTCTTTATCGGCAATGGAGGAACCTCACCAAAATCATAGACTCGCCCCTTCCTAGGGAATCATCGCTACGCAAATATTAATAGGGAGTAGCTTCAGGGTCCCCACTCATGCATACTCCACAAACAGTGTCAATCCCTTTCTTAAAGCAAAGAATGAAGAGTGAAACATAACTGCACATTTCAAGAGGAGCACTCCACAAATGCATGTACAATGCACCTAGTATCCAGCCTAATGCGATATGCATACATACCCCTAGCACAAAGCCACATTCAGGGCACATGCATTTACTCTCTCCTTGGCCCATTTTCAGAATGATGAAAGATTTAAAGTTTCTAATTTTTCCCTTCCCTTGATGAAGGATTTTCACTTCCTCAATTCCCCTGGGAGGCACAGACACAGCACCAGCAGCAGTGCACTGTAAATCTTTGAAACTAATAATTATTAAACACATAAATCTATTTAATGCATAAAACACCAAACACGCTGACTGGATAATGTGCTAAAAAAAAAAAGAGAGAAAGAAGGCTGGCATCACAGTGCTGAAATGCAGAGTGGACCTGCTGCACGGCACTGCTGGGGATGGGCAAACGGCGTGCTCTCCTTCCCCTCCCGCTGCTTTGGATCGTCTGCCTCAGCTCCACCTGTCACAGAGAGCAGAGAAGTGCACATGCTGCATGGCATGCTGCTCAGGCAGTTCAGAGCAGCACTGTGTCCCTCAGCAGATGGAAGAGCTCAAACTGAGCACGTTAATGATTTGACCACTCGATGGCAGCTCCGCTATGGCCGGCAAGAAGACACAGCCTGTCAGAGGCTGGGATCCCTTTCTGCTGTCCTGAGGCTCTTCTGAAATGACCCCACTGGTTGCACTGGAGACGCCTCTAAATTTTTATCTTGTTCACCAGTCCAGATACCCATGCCCAGCTCAGCCAGTTAACTTAGTTTATGACTTTAAATCCCTCTTTCTATCCCAGAGTCCAGGGTTCTCATACAGCTGTGACCTGGCACCTCTGGCCTCCATTATTATAATCCTGGCTTGCACTTCTGCTATTCCAGTCCTGTGCTTTTCCCAAGCAGAGGCACCTGACCACAGTGGACTATGTTCTGATGTGCTAGAGACACGGGCCTGAGGCCACCCTTCCCGTTTGCCTTGCGACTTAGCCCAGCTTGGAACCAGGGGCTCCCAGGGCCTGACACCAGTGCATTAGCACAGCACACCTGAATCCATGGCTGTACTGCTTCTTTCTTCCTCCCCCAAGAGGGAAATCCCATAAAAATACATCCGAGCTCATTTCCCCAACCTCTGCTGCCTCTTGTCAGCTTTCTGACTGAGGAACTGCTGTGGACTGTCAGCAAATCAATACACAACAAAAGGGCCTTGCCATCTTTCTAAACATGAGGCTAGAATTATATTTCAGTGGAGAGACTGTATTTTCAAGAGTCAATATGAGGGAGAGGGGATATATTGGGGAGTGATTTGATTTAAACCTTGAAGAACAGCTTGGGCCTTGGCTTTCCACTGTGCGGTACAAGTCACTTCAGCTGGAGTCGCTGGGAACTGTGACCAGCACTGGATGAGCAGGACCCGCTGATTTCTCTTAATGACCACAGCAACTAATAACTATCTTCCTTTATCCCAAATCCTAGGAATTCGCCCCCAAAGCTTCCACAGGAGATGGAAAGAGAATCCTCTGCTGAAGCTACCGGACTGGGACTTGATCCCGGGCGCTGCAACGAGCTGCCTGGGTGACCTCCATACTTCATGCCTAGACCAGAGAATTTGGGCATCCAGGCATGACGGATGCATTAGCTGCATCAGAGCGGCAAAGAGAAAAGGAATCTTCTCCTCCCAGCACCCCTGAACCGTTGCGAGGTGTCAGGCAATCTGCATGCCCAGAGGAGAGGTGCTGAGTAGGGCTGTGCACAACAGCATCGTTCACTCTGACTTCTGGTTTGACGGAACAGTTTTTCATTTTGAGTTTCATTTAGTTTCGAAAGCACTGTTCCATTTGATTTTGTTAAAACTCTTTGGCTGTTTTGATGCTGTTTTGAGGTTTAGCCCGTAGCCAGTGCCAGGAAGATCATTGCTGCCACTGGCCCCAGCTGGCAGCACCAGCCTCCTGTGATGCGGGTGGCAGATCAGGGGCCCACACCCCCGGGAGCAGTCTGGCACAGCCTCCGCAGCCCTCTTGGGGGTGCAGGTGAGCCCCCGATCTGCCTGCCAGGTGAGAGGAGACTGGTCCTGTCAGCTGGGGCCAGCTGCAGCACCGACCTTTCCAGTACAAGCTGCGTCCAGCCGTCAGCACCAGCCTCCTGTCATCCGGCAGGCAGATCAGGGGCTCGCCTGCACCCCCAGGAGGGCTGTAGGGGCTGTGCCAGACTGCTTCTGAGGGTACGGGCCCCGATCTGCCTCCCGGATCACAGGACGCTGGTGCTGCTGCCTGGGGCCAGTGGCAGGAGGGCCTGGGGCAAATCAGCTCGTGCAGGGACCCACCCCACCCTGGGATCAAGGCAAGGGCAGGTCCCTGATTTGCCCCAGACCCTGCACCCTCCTCCGATCAGCTCTGGTGCAGGGCCCAGGGCAAATGAGCTCATGCAGGGACCTGCCACCACCTAGGGATTGGGGCAGCGGTGAGTCTGCACACAGGCTGATTTGCCCCAGGCCCCGCACCAGAGCTGATCCGAGGGGCGGGGAGAGCCAGGGCTGCGCTCCCCGCAGGGCTGAGCCACATGGGGCTGGGGAGCCCCGGCTCTCCCCTGCTGGCTGCTTCAAAATTCAAACGTTTTGAAACTTCTGAAATGGTTCGACTGGCCTCATTTCATTTCAAGGCTGTTTTGAAGCCCTTCGTTTTGTTTCAGTTTCGCTGTTTCAAGCTCAAAATGAGTCGAAACAACGTCGAAACTAAACAGACGGTGAAGCTTTGCACAGCCCTAGTGCTGACGTATGCTATTCCACCAGGGTTGGCCTGCAGCCATTGTGAAAAGAGCATTTTCTCCTTGCTAAGGAATGGAGTAGGTGCTGAATTAGGTGTTATAACCACCAGCTCAAACCTATAATTACACAGTCTAGTCCCACTAATTCTTTGCAGGGAAACAGGGAACAGCGGCATGACCTCAGACCAGAAGAATTTCCAGGCTGAGCACAGCACAGTGCTCTGGCTTCTTCCAGTGGCTGCCGGGAAAGGACAGATGACATTCAGCAGCCACAAGAGAATGAAGACCTGATTCAATGATGACTTGAGGTAAAGAGGAAGGGCAAAGGACCTCTGTAGGTTGCATCTTCCCATTGTGTCCCTCCTCCCAGCCCCTGTAATTTCCTCAAACCCGGTGACTATGCATGTTCATTCCTATGACACCTTCTTGCAGTAGGGAGTGGCCTTTGCCATTGGGAGCCAGCGCTTATCTGGCAAAGGTGTAGCATGGTCAGAACTGGGGCCTCATGTGAAGCTGGAGCTCTATAGTGCAGGAAGGCTCACTCACTTTGTGGGAAGCACCGTGGTAGATCCTGTCTTATAAACAAAGGGGAAAAGCAGCCAAGACCACAGGCCTATTCTGTAATGACAGCTTTGTTTCTGCCTTCTGTGGGAGCAGGCTACAAGACCAAAGGGCTACAAGACCAAGGCTTGTACTACTATACAAAGCTTATCTAAATCTTGTACAAGATCCAAGCTTGTAGGCTTAAAACTTACAAAAGGAAGTTCTTTTTTCATACACCAAGTAAGTAACTTGTGAAACTCATTGCCACAAGAAGCTATGAAGGCTGGTAAGTTAACCCAGTTCAGAAAGGGATTGGACCAGTTCTTGGAGGAAAGATCTACCAGTAGGTATTGAATATAGCAGAGGGACACAGCCTCTGAATCAGAACTTCCTAAACCTCTTCCTAAACCTCTGACTGCTGGAAGCTGCAATGGGAAACAAGCAGGGAGTGGAAAATGATGGACATGTCCTGTTCACCCTCCTATTGAGCCTCTGCTCTCTGCCAGTGTGTGAGACAGGATACTGGGCTTGATGCACCTATGGTCTGCCCAAGTAAATAGCATTGCTCAAGTTTTATACAGTGCCAAAGCAGATGTTTTGTTTCTGCCTGTGCATAGCTGCCTCTACCCTCTGCCACTTCAGCACCCTCTCCAGAGGTAAAGCCATGCGTATTATCTTTTAATTTTCATGTAGCTGTGTTAACTGATTTGAGTAAATATTAAAAACTGGGTCCTTTAAGAAAACGTAGCACCTGTGTCAGTTTCTAGTTTGTCCCAAGCAACTGTGGGAACTGTATGTGTGAAAAAAATCGAATGTATTTTTTAAATCACTTTGATCTTATTTGAGACCACAAGCACTGAGATACCTTAATCATAATAATAAATTTGTATTGCTGCAGGGCAGAGTTGAGATGGCTTGGATGCCTTTTTTCTGTCCCTGATTCTGTTTGGATCACATTTTATCTTAATGTTACATTGCCTAGGTTTGCAGTGTCTACTTTCAAGATGATTATGGCATCCCTAAAAATTACTAATAAGTACTTAGGGTGTGTAGGTTGTAGCCGTGTTGGTCTAAGGGCATAGGCAGACAAGGTTCTTTGCATGAATTTGCATGAATCTGATATCAACTTGAGCTCCATTTTAAGGTATTTTTTCCTGGAAGTAGATACCTAAGAGATGCAATGGATTGTGTTGGAAGTGAGGCTTCCCCTCTCTCTACCTGTTTTTTTTAGCCACTGTCCTTGGTGCAAATAAGCCAGAGCTGAGGTAGTTGCTCTGCTTCTAAGATGGAGACATCAGGAGCTTCAATAGCAGAGAGGGTTCTGGTGGCACCCAAAAGCAGTCCTGGCAAAGGCAGAAGGCACTGTTGTATCGTGTCAAGTCAAAGTCCTCACACTGGATCAGGTTGTATCACACCTACATTATGACCCTGTATAGCAGGCCTAGCCAGAAACAAAACCACATCAGGTTGTAAGGTTTGTGAGGTTGACAGGCAAGTAGCATGGCTCAAGAACTCCTTCCTAATTATACAATCACATAGAAAACATTAAAGCATACCCTGCTGCCTGTTCCAGCTCTGCAATAACCACCTCCGAAGCAATGGACCGGGTTAATCTGAGCGGGGCAGGCACTGCAATTCCAGTGTAGGAACAACCACCAAGGGCCACATGGTTCTGGATAAAGACCCCAACTTTGCATGTAGGGACCTCCTCATGCCTTTGGCTACAAAGACAATAGAGAGGGAAGTATCAGTAACAGAGGATGCGAGCAGGATGGGACCTGGTAGAAAGAATCTCAGGGGGCTTCAGCAAGTCTTAAAAGTTGATTGTACGAGAGGTTGCCGTGAAGATATTTGGGGCATGAACATTCAGAGAATTTCTTTCTTGTGAGTCTCAAATATCATATCTGCCTGCCCATTCCTCTGCTTGCCAGTCTCCTTCTTTCCACTTCTGTCCTCTCTTCTCAGCACAATAAAACCCAATAAAAAATCTCCACAAAGCTTTGAAGTCCTGCCCCAGTGAAGTTCTAGGTGGTTCTGAACCGGGCGTTCCTGACACTCCCGTCTCTAATGGAAACATGCTGACTGCGATTGACTTCCACTTTGAACTGGCAGATCAAACACTTTGACTGACAGGTTGAGAAAATGAAACTGAATCATCTCCATATTTTGTTGGAGGATATTTTTTTCCCTGAGAAAATATGAAAGTGAAATGTGGTGGACAGGTCCAAGGAGACTGAATTTAATCTTCTTTTGAAGTTGTTGGTGGATGGAGAGAATAAATGTGAAATGCATTTTTTGGACAGATCTTTTATTTTGCAAGTGAATGGAATTCCCTGAACCAAGGCCACCAATGGCTTTCCTTGTACTATTTTTCTTTAGGACCAATACATTCATTTCCTCCTAATAGCAGATGACTATATTGCATGCTAAAGATGCAGCTGACCCAACATGGTGGATCCAAACAACACGGCACTTAATTGGCAGTATTTGAAATCAGAATCCAAATTTGCACGTGACCTTGGCTGTCAAAATGGGCCAAATCAGAACTATGGAATCTAATACCACAATCACTGGCATATTCACAATTGGGAACCTGGTTTGAATTTTGTGGCTTATGCCGATCTTAAAAATTAAATTATGAGCTTCATGTTGAGAGATTGGCACAGTAAGAGAGATGTCCAGTAGCATAAGAAAACATTTTTCATTATGATTTTGGACAAAGGTTTTTGGAGATTTAAAATGATCAGAAAACTTTACCCTTTACGCTTATTTTTTCATTTTTCTATCCATTTCTAATTCCTGGTGTGAATCAAAACAGGACACGAATGAAAGCTAAGCAGAATGGTGCCTTCAGTCCGCTTTGGTAGTAGACGCAAGGTGTGGTAGAGAAGCATCTGACCCTGGGGTTTTATCCAAATTTAAACCAAACTTTGAATGTTTACCCTTTTCTTACTTATCTTTTGCTATCAGTGACGGGGAGGGGTGGGACAACTCATGCTCAATGTATTAGGTAAATGCTAAACAGTAGGTATTTAGCATTAGTAAAATGCCAAGTAAGCAGTTTCCTATGTCGTCATGCTGCCACCCAGTGGCACAATTGTACAAGCAGCAACTGAGTAAATATGTCTGACTAACATTTTCCTGAGACCTGTCTCTTGCTGGTGGGCATCTGAGTGCTCATAGAAACTTTGAGCTCAAGCTGGTCTTCATTTTTTAGGACACCCCCCACCCCATCTCCACGTGCTGCTGCTGCACATTCCAGTGCATGAACAGTCACAAATGCAAAGCACCCTTCCCGCAGCAAGTCACTGTTATTATCTCTGTCTCTGTCCCGCCCTTCCATGCATCCTAGTCAGTAAAACTTCCTCTGCCATGTCACATATGCATTAAATATCCATCCCTGTGATCCACGCATGATCGATCTCCCTATACCACATTAGGGTCATGATTAACCTTCTCCTGGTACGTCACATATTCAATACACCTCCTTTACCTCCTTCACTCAGACAAAATGAATCTCCTTAGTATTGTCAATAATAATTTTCTTTATATCCTGCATAACAACATGAGGCAACCTGACAGAGCACTCAGGCAATAATTCAATCTTAGCTTCCCACGACGTTCATTAAACTGAATATAACTTTGCTGGAGCTGTCACTGAATTATACCCTCATATCCTTGTGGGGATTGTATATTATTCTCCAGGGAATGGTTGTAATGCAGCTGAAGGTGAAATAATTCGTTTTAAAAACCCTAGGATTGTATCCAATAGCACATTATTTCTTCATCTCATTACTCATTTTGCATATTAGTAATTAGCAGAGGTTATTTCCCCTGCTCTCTTGGCTCATTCTGTGGCTGATAACATTGTTCTGTGGGAGATAAGATGCAGTAAGTCTCTCCAACAGGAAGCCACCTACAGATGAAATGAATGGGTCTTCATTCCAGGCAGGCAAACCCCAGGAAATACAGGTCTGGGCATTAACTGCAAAACCTTGACATCATCAATCAACCCCTCCCAATCTCTCCCCTGTTCTCTGGATTGGTTTCTCTCTGCCATCAGCTGGAGGTCAGGCCACTTCTGCCTCCACGGCCTAGTGCAATGGCATCTGCGTCATGTGGCATGCAGCATCTTGCCTTAGCAGTGCTGTGCCTGCCAACCCAACCTCTGGTTTTGAGTAAGGTCTCAGCTTTTAATCCACACTAATTAAAATGCAAGACTCCTCAGGGTCTTCCGGGCAGGTTTCTTAGAGTGATTTTCATAGCCTTTAAGCAGGGCTTCTTGAGACGGATGGCAACCCCTTGTAGAGTTCAGGAATAGCATTAGAGACTCACAGAATATATCCTTAAATCTACTGAGTTAATCAAAATAAAAAGCCCATAGAGGGTGAGATCCTGCCTCGTGCTGAGTTCCCTCAACTTGCACTAGCCTCTTGAAGACTTCCACAGGGCTGCCTCCAGCGGTACTCCAACTTGGCTTTCAGCAAGATGGTTGCCACCCACTGGGATGTAGACAATCACCCCTCACCATTTTCCTGTCACTCTCTCCTAGATCAAAGAAAGCCTTCCCATCCTCCAGCTTTTAGGACATCACCCCCTGACCAGGAAGGGGCTGAGCAATCACTGGAGTCTCTGACAGCCATCTCTGCCTCTGTGCTAGGCACTGAGCAGCAGCCAGCCAGCCAGGTTCCTGCTTCCGCGGTTGTTCATGGGCTTTTTGTTACATTGATGCCTGGAGACGGATCCCAAAGCCCATGTCACTCCCCACTTCACACACGTTGCGTACTGCTAAGCCGTATCCTGCTGAATACCATGCGTCTGATATTAATTACATGTCTGAGCCCTGTGAAAGTCATTGAAATGTAATGTGATGCAAGGATGGACCACTAAGCCAATGGCATTCATTAAGGTTGCCATGGAGACCGACTTGCCAGGTCTGACCCACACAAAGTGCCACTGGTCACTTCCCAAATAGGCAAAAATGTGGCGCCAATTCCCGAGGGGATTGCACATCCACAGCTTTCATTGACTCCAGTGGGCCTGGCTGATGCTCATCAGCATTCAGCATCTGGACCCGGTGCCTTTGAAGGAACTGAGGTCTAACAAAGAGCAGGAAAAAAATTGAAATTGCTCCTGAGCTAGGGAGAGGCATGTCTTCTCAAAGGAAAGGAAGCTCAAGTAAAACACGCCAGTAAAATCCTCCCCCTTCCCTTCGGAGTCAGGTAGTGGGTCTGTGCTATGGATGAAGGGCATCTTCAGTCACTCCCTGTTTTTGTCTTACTACCATTCACATGGTACCCACTGCAGGAGGGCTCCCCTTCCCAGGGGGTATTTTGAGGGTGATTCCAGGGTGTGAGGAAAACTTGAGCATGAAAACAGTTGTATATCGTTGCACAGAGCAAGCTGAGCAGGGCAATACAGGTTTCCCTCAATTTATGCGGGTTCTTTATATGTGAATGAGCTCTTATGCAATGAACATATTTAGACCCATAAGTCATTATGCGCGAGGTAAATTCACACTTATGCGATCACCATAGATGCCTCCCTCCCTCCACACCCAAGCAGGTAAGTCTGTTGGGGGATGGGAAAGGGCCGTGGCCCCACTCACCCCAGCCCCGGCTGCAGCGGCCCTGGGAGCGGTGCCAGCTGCCTGCAGCCACTTGACTGCACTGTGCCCCAAACCCCCCAGGGCTCTGCCTGTCCCCACTCACCCCAGCTCCTGCTGCAGCTGCCCCGGGAGTGGCCATTGCCAGCTCCCTGTAGCCGCTGGGCTGCACCGTGCCCTGGTGCAGAAGGCTGGCGCCGGCAGCTCCCAGGGCTGCTGCAGCTGGGGCTGGGGTGAGTGCCGCTCTGTTCCCTCTGTTTTGCTGCCTTGTGAACCCCCGGGAGCGGCACCCCTCCACCTGCCCCTTCCCTAGTCCCAGCCTCACTCCTCCCTCCCTCACTGCCATGGGAACCTATCCCTAATTCTTACATTATAAAGTGGGTTCGCTTTATGCAAATACGATTTATGCGCCGTTCTTCAGGAACGCACGTGCTGCATAAATCAAGGGACACCTGTACAGACAGAAAACTTCAGTCAGAATCCCTGGGGGCGAAGGACAGATCAGATTTGGGTTCAACCCCTGGCTCTACCACAGAGCCACCTTGGGAAAGTCACGTAGGGCCAGGACTTTAATGGTACCACTGATTCCAACAGGGAGTTAGGCACCTCAGGGCCTTCATGGATCTGGGCCTTAATCTCGCTCAGTAAAACTGGGATAGTATTTCCTTTTGTTTCACTCTTGCCTATTGAGGTTTCCATTGTTCAGGGCAGGGGCTTACTCTCATTCTGCGTTTGTCCAGTGCTTAGCACAGTGGGATGCTGGCTGCAACCGGTTCTCTGAGCTAGGCTAGAGTGAGTCAGGGGAGGCTGTCCCGAGCCCTTCCTGCCAGGGGCAATGCCACCCGCACGCTTGCCAGTATCCCGTGAGCTTGTTCTGCTGACACTCTAGGACCCCCATCCCCATAGCATCTGGCTCAGGTTCCCACAGTGACTCAGCAGCAACAACTGTGACTGTAACCCAGGACTCCTGCCGGCTCCCAGTGTTTTTATTCAGACCACTCGACCGTGCTCTCAAAATGCAACCTCCCCCCCAATATTCCAAATTTTGGAAAAGCACTTCCGAAAAAAAGGGAGGGGGGGAGGATTTTAAAAAAGATGGTCAAAGGAATTGTTCCCTCACAATCAAGGGAGCGACACTTCATTAAGCAGGGTAACCTGAAAGTGCAAGGATCATTCCTGTGGAGCACAATTCAAAAGATGGAGAGTAAATGCAGTGCTGCGTACAGCTGGTTCATTGAACATGTCCAGAGCACTGGGAAAACACCCCTTTGCCAAAAATGACTGAAACCTTATCCTTAAAGCCTAAAGGGTTCAGATAATTGTACCTGACAGGAAAACTTGTAGCACATCCAAATGGAAGAAAAAAAATTGGGAAAACAAAAAAAAGGCCAAGTGTATAGACATGTGATCATGGTGGATGGGGCCAAGTCAACGGAGGGTGAGCTGCTTAAAAAGCCAAGGTAAATAAGACACAATTAGAGCCACACTGTCTCAGCCCTCCAACATCCCAGGGGTGGGGTATGATCCAAAAAGGGCCAAGTTATCAGTACTTGTGTTATTTAACTTGGCCCAATCCAAGGCCAGCCCTGTTCCAACTTTGTCTCTTTTTGCAGATCTCATCTTTAGGCCATTGATTTTTCCCCCTCCCATTTCTTGTGTTTTTGTCTTGGTCCAATGCTTTTTGATCAGATATCACTCCTCTTTACTGTTTTCCTTAAAAAGATAAAGTGCTGAGAAAGGGAAGAGAATCTAAACCCACTGCTGCCTACACCAAAGTCAGCAAACTCTATCCCCTTGCGCCAGGCTGCCTAGAGCTTTTGGTTAAAATGAAAGTGCAAGAATTTCCACTGTGTTTAATTACCCACCACAGGGAGCCTGGTACAGCCCCATGAATGTACAACGACCTATTGAAACTAGCAAAGGAAAATTAACTAAACATTTTGCGGAAGGGCCACAGAGTTCAACCCCACTTCTGTACGAATGCAGAATTTCACAGGAATCTGATTTCAGACTGCAAAGAAATGCTCCCACAGACAGGTCAAAACCAAACCCTTGGAACCAAACAGTCTCCAGACTCAGGAGAAGTTCAGATTGAGGTCTAATATTTCTGTGTAATTAAACATTTGAAAGGGTTTGTGCAGTTACTGTAAGTAGTGCTAATACTGACTCCTTACAGAGTGCTTCCATCTTCCAAGCACTTCACAGATACCTCCATGGTGTCTGGGAGATCTTGCTTTACCAATGAGGAAAATGGAGGCAAGCAAATGCTGTCCACTGCTTTGGCCTCCATAAGCTGTTCCAGAAGTGTATATTAATGCACTGTGGCTGCCTGTGAAAGGAAAGTTTGGGCACGGCATAAGTCTTCTATAAGCCACCCTACTCCCCTGCCTCCTAACCTGGGACTGGGAAGGATGCTGGGGCAGGACTGTGAGACAGGGTACAGCAGGATCCTGAGCCTGGCTGCAGCCCATGCGCATCCCAAGACAGGCTGCCATTAATTAATTATGGCAGCCATGGACTGCTCTTATTCATGCCAGGGGCCATTTGACTCCCAGAGGCACAGCACAGATTCAGATTCAGATTCAGGGATTTTCAGCTACGGAGGAAGTTCCTGTCAGAGCTGCAGGAGGAGAGTGAAATTCCTGATTGTCCATCTACTATCTTACCATGCTTCTCTGGGCAAGAAAGCAGGAAGTATAAAGCTCCTAAATACCTACAGCCTGCCAACAATTTGGGTTGGGACAGTAGTTTCTTGGGCTGGACCTCCTGGGACGTGCCTGCCTGTCTGCCCTTTTCTACACAAGAGAAGCTTTGCCAGAATACCAATATCCTCCTAGTGCAGATACAGTTTACAGTAATAAAAAAAGAGGATTTGCTGGGCTGGATTATCCCAGTTCCCCACACAAAATAAGCTTTCACTGGCATAAAAATGCTTTTGCCGGCATTGGTGTGTTTATATTAGTACTTTTGCTGGTCTAGAAATGTCTTAGGAAAGAAATCACACCTGAGTCAAGCTGCACACTGTCCCAATAACAGGAATATCTACACTGTAGGTAGGAAGAATGATTGCAGAACAAGCCGATATAGGGGATCTGGCTTTACCATAGCCAGCTCAAGCATGGATAGCAGTAAAGCTGTGGTGGCACATGGTGTATGAGCCTGACTGGGACTAACATTATACATTTGGGCAGCCAGACTATAGAAGCTCAGGCTGCTGTGGTACCCCAACTTGCTAAATTAAACCTAGCTTGAGTATGGCTCTGCATCCTGCAGTGAGGATTCAGACTATGGCACAGACCTTTCCAGGGACTCAAATATCGCCGAGCCCTGGAACAGGAGGATAAGGGGAGCTACTGAGGGTCTGTTGTGAGCCTCAGGGGCTATCTTCTCTTGCATCAGATTCCTACGGAGGATGGTTAACGTATGCTTGTATACAGATATTGTTTCTGAACGCCCCCCTCTTCATCCTCTCACCTAAATGTACCGGTGCTTTTCATGTGGACCAGCTGGGACAGCAAGGGGTGCAGGTTAGGGCAGGGGCGGGCAAAATGTAGCCCACCAAGCCATTCTGTCCAGCCCGCGGGGCCCCTATTAGTTAATAAATAATAAATTAATTACTTTAGAAAATTAATATTTATCTGCCCCTGGCTGCCTATCGCGCGGCCTTCAATGGCTTGCCAAAACTCAGTAAGTGGCCCTCCGCCTGAAATAATTGTTTGCCCCTGGGTTAGGGCATGAGTGGGGGCTTTCACTTTGGTTGGTAACCCAACCCCTTTCCAGTGAGGATGCAAGCTAAATCCTTTGAATGTGGATAACTCTCCACTAGTGCCTTTATACAACACTCCCTGTGTGCCCAGACAAGTTCTCCCAAAATTCCCAGGAAAAAAAATCAGCTTACAGAAGCACCAAGAACCGCAGGGTACGGCAACACGTATCAGCAAGTGCAGCTCAAGTGAGGATGCGGCTAACTAGGATATATGGCTTGGAATTCAATCGGCCTGACCCAGGTGCTAAGACCCAGGCTCTAGGAGGGTTAAGGCTGAGTCAGTGCTGCATTGGAGGCATGCCTTAAGTGGTATTATCTGTGCAAGGGGATCTATGTAAAATCAGGCTCATAAACACACAGGCGTTGTCCCAGACGCCCACTGTTAATGTAAGCAGGAGGCGGCCCAGGGAGCGGTCTCCATTCCCTCTGCAGACGGTGGGTCAGGCAGATGCCTGCGAGCAGCGCCAGCCAGAATAGCCTCTGACCAACAGCAAAAATTGTGTGCTATCCTGAGCTCTCACCATTAAAAAGGGGGTGAAGTACAGTGAAGGCACATGTTTTGTTCATAGCAAATAGGTTTTAACTTCTTTTGGTAGAGTTCATTCATTTATAAAGGTGCCCATGATTTATGGAAGAGCACACCTGCCTCCTTCCGAAGCCTGCTCCCTATTCCCTTTCCAGCCCATGCCACAGTGCAGAAAGCCATGGCGTGCCACTGTAGAGGCTTAGCTTGACCCGTGGGAAATACCTTGCTCTAATGAGGACCAGGCACTGCTGCGGGAGAGCACCGCTCTGAGCCCTGCTGCACCAGTGCAATCCCAAAAGCCAACCAGGAGTTTTGCCTTTAAAACAAAGCAGCAGGAATCGTGCTTTGCCATCCCGCTAAGCTTCTCAGAGGTCTGTGGGTGAAAAGCTTGATCAAGGTGCTGCCTACTGTAATGACTATGATTATCTCTGAGTGCCCTCAGCCCCCGAAGCATTTGCACTACGGATACAACAGCCTGTCCTCCTAGCTAGCTGCATTTGGGCGTCAGTGCTAAGTCAGCATGACAAGCAGCGAGCACCCTGCCTGGCCCCTCTGCCCCCGATGTCCCGCTAGCTGAAGTACCCCAGGATATCTGTGGGGGAACAGGCATGCTGGCTTTTAACTGGGGTCTCAGGCTCACGCGATTTCTGTTACACCGGGCACTGATCACTGACCCTGGAGGAGCAGGAAAGGCTGGAGGGAGGGAGCCGTGTGCAGCGAGTCACGTCGGGCTGCGGGACAGGCCCTCTGGGGCCATCTGGGCCTAAGAGCAGCACCAACCACCTCCCCGCCGCCCCTGGCAGAGGGGCTGGCCTCTTCCCCCGGCGGGAGAGGAGGGGCGGGGGCGCTGCCATATGGGCTTGCGGTTAAGACAGAGAAGAAAGACACCAAATATGGCAGACAGATGAGAGTGGAGAAAGAAAACCAGGGAGGCAGAGAAAGAGAAATCCTCACAGGGGTGGTGCAGAACCGGGCGCGAGCAGAGCGGCCCCCTGCCAGCTCCCCGAGGCAGCCTCGAGGGGCCAGTCCCCCTCGGCCACAGCTCAGCGATGCCTGCTGCCCGCTCCCCCCAGTGCCCCCGCAGCCGCCCGCTGCAGGCCAGGAAGGCAGCTCAACCCAACTAGAACAGAAGCCCCGAGAGGAGAAAGCCAGGCGGGCAGCCCCCCATTCATCACTGTCAAGCTGCAGTAATTAAGTATTTGCATCCCTGATTTCACACAGCCATTCCCCGCCCCCAGCCCCCAGCGAATTAACAGCCCACCTTTATTTACACATCAACATGCCTGCCAGATATTTGTTTGTGGGTAAGGGTTGCTTCCTACTCCCTCTGCCCTATGGAAACTTCTGCTTCTGGCCCTGCCAGCAAGATTTGTTCCTCGCCAGCCCACAGTGCGGTGCGGCTGGGGGGTGTCATTGCTGGTGCTGGGGAGAGTTTGTTCTGTTTGTTTGCATTATTAACACTTTTATCTCCTTCCTCCGCCAGCCCTAGCAGAGGCGTCTCCATTTAGTATGCAGGCCTTGTTGGCTAGTTGCCATAGCAATCCATTGGAGTCCTCATAATACTGCAGGAAGCGAGATCAAAAAGACTGGATTGTAATAAGGCAAAAAAAAAAAAGCATCCCCCCACTCTGCCACTTCCCAAGCGTGCAGCTTTCTCTAGGCTGGAATTAAAAATGGAACAGAAACCCTGTCAGCCTGGCTGCCGCAAACACGAGCTGCCCACGAGGAAGAAAACAGTCATTACTCATTCACAGGCACAGCAGAGTGCGCACACAGGGGCTCTTCTACCCCAAACACCGAGCAGATGCTTATACGCCGTGCATGCACCTCTGCCAAAATACCCAAGCCTGTTTATGAACGCAGATCCCCCAGCCTCCCCCTCCATAACACGTACTGTGCACTTACAGACACGGTCCCCCGTCGCTGCTCATGTGTGGACCCAGCCCCCTCACACCATAAACATCTGGTGCACACGGAGGCAGAGAAGCCCCACTGAACCTAAGCCTATTTATATACACGGTTTCCCCCAGCTGCCCAAACAAGCAGAATTTTTGGAGGCTGACACCCGTTCCCAGCAGCCGGGGGCTGGACCCTTCTTCCCCTTTGTTTCATAACAGCAGCCCAGGATGCTACATGGCCTCAATACACCTGGGATGCCCAGCCTAGTCCATCTGAGCCAGTCCTGGAACTGATACTCCTTTAAGCAAGATGCTTCCCTGTGTTCTTCAAAAGATAAAGGCCGAGGCTGGCTCACAAACATCAACCAGCCCATCACCGGGTCTAGGCAAGAAGCAGCCCAGGTAGCCTCCACAACAAGAGAGTTTTGCAGACGCACAGCGCTGGAGCCGAGAGTCACAGCACGGATTTCACTTCCAAAGGAGGAGCCAGAAATATGTGGCTGCGGAGAACCCTAGATGGATATCAGACCATTGGTGCAATAATTAATATGTCAGTGATGGAGTTTTGTGAATGCTCCGAGGTATATTTGGCAACCGGTTGAGAGCCGTGACTGGGTGGACTGTGAAAACCAGCAAGGACCGAATGCTCTGGATCAGCCATAGCTGCTGAAATAGCTCCCAATTCACAGCTCAGATTTAGTTAGGGGTGGAAAAATAGGAGCCAAGAACTTTAAAGAAAGTTTAGGAAGAACTGAGCTGTAGCAGCCTAACTCGGAGTATACATCATTAAGGCGGGTCACCTCTGCCCCTCACCCCAAAGCTCCTGCAGAGAGGAGAGAGACTTCATCCCCCTGCTCTGAGAGCATCTGGTTGTTACTGCCACAAATGCTCTGTTCCAGTGGGCAGCAGGTAGCAAATGAGATGTAAAAGCTCTCTACACAGCCTGCTATGAATTCTTCCCCCTTCTCTGCCCTCATCCTCTGCCAGTCCGCTGCCCCAGATCTCAATGGAAATGTGCTGCATTCCTCTACGCAGACACTTCCTTGCGCTGTATTTTGTGCCATGTGACCCTGTCAGAGGAATACCTTTCATATGCAGTGAGACAGAATTTTAGATAATGATTCCCAGGCATAAAAACTTTGTTAAACTGGGATTGAGGCTGCAAAAATCAGTGATTTATTGCCTGGCAACAATCCCAAATGGAGACTGGAAGTGTTCTCAAAGTAAAACTTCAGAAACAAAAAAGCCTAATGCACAAGCAAGTGTGGAAATACACAGTGAAGGCACTACAAGAAGCTTAACTCTTCCCCTCCCCTACTGCCTGTAGACCTTGTGCATTTGTTTCACCTTCCTTGTCATGTAACAAGTGATTTTCTCTGGGAGAGGCTTACAAGCTGGTCAAAGCCAACTTCTGCAAATATGTTCAATGCCCTTCATTTATGTGACTTGCCTACGGAGCCAAAGACACAGGAGAACCTAGTGCTGGTTGCTAAAAGATATTAAGTAGAAGGCTGGGAAGATTTGCACCTTATAGACTAACCAAAGTAGACATACATAGCGTAAACATCATGTATCGAGAGAGAGAGAAGATATAAAACAGGTATCAAATTTTGCAGAAATGCTTCAGCCACAGGATGCTTGTCCATGTGATGGCATTAACATGTACACGGGACAAAAATGTCACGTTGTGTGGCTTAATGACCTCACACTGTACACATTCAAGAGTTTTGGGGGTTTTAAATGACTTTGCATCATTGCAAACTAAACTACATCCGGACATAGTTTAGATTGCAAAGATGCGTTACAGCTGTCAGCTTGCCTTCCGGCTGCAGAAGAGGCAAGCGGGCTCCACAGAAAAAAAGGATTGGGTCCCTCTCCACTTGTGCCTTCAGCAGACCCCTATGAAGGCAGAAGTGGAGAGGGGCCTGATCCTTTTATTATTTCTGTGGAACCCACCTGCCTCTCCTGCAGCCGGGGGGCGAGCCACTGGTGGGCTGAGTGGCCCCTGAGCTGTGGGGGGGGGGGGGGAGGGGCCGGTCTTATACTCCACTGTGGCAGCACCCCAAGGGCCATCCAGAGGGGCTGCTAGCAGGTTGGGTGCTGCCTGAGCTCAGAGGCAGCACTCAGACCAATCCAACTCTTCTCCAACCCCAAGCTGGCTGGGGCAGCACTTGGGCCTCTGGCAGCCCACCCAGGTGGCCCTGGGGGGTGCCACCACTGTGGAGGGACGGACTGGGGCCCTCTGCAGCTCAGGGGCCAGTCGGCCCACTGGCAGTTTACCCCCCGGCTGTGGGTAGGCTCTAAAAAAAAAAAGGATCAGGCCCCTCACCTTAAAGTCACAGTGGGTGTCAATTAAAAACTAAACCCCCGCACGTGTACAAGCGCCCACAGAGTCCAGATCTGGTGAACCAAGAAGTTTGGCTCTTTGTGGAGATGGAGTGAGTGGCAAAGGTTTGCTCTTATGATCTGGGACTTTTTGTTCCAGCCCTTCCATATGCAACACTTTCAATCTTAGAACAAATGTCTTCTACCAAATCTGTCTTTTAATGCAGTTACAGCAATGGAGAATAACTATTGTGCTGTGCTCTCCTATAGAGCCTCCCTACTGAGGATCTTCAAGTGCTTTATAAATATTAGCTAATTAAAGAGACTGTCAACTTGAGAAAACTCTAGTCAATTAAAAGTAAATGAGTTAAAAGTAGTTTCTGCTGCAACGCTTCTCCTATAGTCCCCCTCCCCCCTTAGCGCCCACCCCCCTGTAAGACTTGTAATTGCCTCTTTCAGGGACTGCCTTTCTTTCATGCTGTTGTGAAAGGCTCGCACAAGCACCAGGGGAATCCAAGCAACCGACTCTACTTGGGAAACAGCAAAACTGTCTGTACACAGAGAAAGGTGCAAATTCACATTGTCAACAAACAGGCAGGCATAAAACCAAGGGAGAGAAATATGCGGTTTCTCAGATTAGCATATCCGAAATAGTTTGGGCATTGCTTGTAACAATAGGAGGTCAAATATTTTTCAGAGGCACATAGTTTTTAGCTTGGTGGTGTCTTGTCAGCCTCACCATACTCTTGCAAGGCAGGTAGTAAGAGATATACAGTAGCCAGGCTTATGCCTTCCAAAGTGTTAGGCTTAGGTGCCCTATTTGAGATGCCTTGAAACCTCATTTCCAGAAGTACTCAGCACTCTAGAGGCCTCAGAAGAAATCAGCAGGAGCTGCAGGTGCTCATTGCCTCTGCAAGCTGTTGGCCGCACATCTCAAGTAGGGCATCTAAAAATCCAGGGCTACTTCCAAACACAACCAAAACCCCTTTGCCAGGATGTGGCACCCACCCCTCCAAGAGTCCCCATCCCTAGACCCTCAGACAACTCTGTCCAGTTTCTTTTCTGCCAACAGTTTTCCTCCACTTTAGACATTTACATTTCCCTGTCAAAATGTGAAAGGAGCATATACTTGTTTTATTCACATTGTCTAAGCGGTTGGTAGAAGCGAGTGGTGGAGAGAGCATCCCCAATGGCTAGCACGTGGCTAAAGGGTAGATTTAATTTATATGAAGTGCTTGCTTGCCCGTGAGCTCTGCTCAGCATATTAAACTGGCGTCTTACATCTTTTTCCATGGCGAGAAATATTCATTTCCCACATCATAAAGATCCATCCATGAATAATAATATTAATAATTAAGCACCTGACTCTAGGGCTATACTTTGAGCATCATAACACTCTAATCATTTGCTTATCCCACAATAATTACACTCCTCCAGCCTACTTCTCTGCCATGCCTTATTGGTTAACTATTTATGGGAAACAATTTATTTGCTGTACCCTGTTGGTAATATTTAAGGCACTGCCTGAGGTTTTACAGCCCCCCGAAGCTCACCATTCTTAACCTGGTGGTCAGCACGCTACAGATTCAAAGCACCTCTCTTTTAAAATGAAAGTCACTTGTGCGCCTATGAGAATTGAGAGGAAAGAAAACCAATAATAGCTATTTTTAATAAAGCAGCACAAAAAGAGTGCCCTGTACTCCCCTCTCTTTGGGGCCTGGTGGCAGTAGCTTTCTTACAGACAGTGGTCCCAAGGCTCTGCTGACATCAGTCAATCATGCAGGTGCACAAACAGATATTTTGCAGAGACATGGCAGTCTATATGTTGCAGCCACTCCTGTTATTGTGGTTAAAAAGAAAAGGCCACATTAATTTAATTTCTGTTCAACCCACAGGTGAATGGGGAATGAATCCTTGTCATTGAAGCATGGACAGAATTGCTTACAACACTTTACCCAGTATCACCTGGAAATGACAGGTTGCTTGGTCCAAGTATCAAAAATGCTCCTCTACAACTGACGGGCCTTGATCTGCCACCCTTACTCATATGGCTTAGCAAGTGACTGCACCAGTTGCCACACCGATCTCAGGGCCTTGTTACATGTTGCACTTTGAGCTGCTCAAATGTTGATGAGTATTAGTGCTACCTCCAATCTGGAGCAGTCCCACCTTCAGGTAAAAATCATCCCCGACTGCCCCCAGTGGTGAGGGGGTGGTGGAGAGTTCATGGATGGAGGTGGGTAATAGGAGGTAGAAAGGAAAATGGGGTGGGGGATGGGTGGTGAAATGAAAAATTCAGCCACTGAAGGGTCAAATAAAAAGAATTAAAAAATAGAATTTAAAAAGAAATAAAAAGAAAGTATATCAAATAAGATATCATGTTTTAATAAAGTGGGATGTGGTAGAGGCTGTTTGTGCTTCGCAGGGTCGCTGGGAGGTGGGAGTGGTGAGGGAAGGTGCTTTGCAAGGGGCTACTTTCCCTTCCCTGGGAAGGAGCTCCAACTCATGGAGACCCAGTCCAGCCCTCTACCTTGTTTCCCCACCCCTCCCTCTCCTTAGACCCCACTTCTGGACCCATCCATGCCCTGTGACCTGGCCACCTGGTATGTGCTTTGCAGGCTGTTTGTACAGCATTGCATCTCTGTGTTGGGGGGGGTAATGTCACAGCCCTGGGGATGGAAGGGGGAGTTGGCTTGGTACCAGGACCACCCCCTAGAAAGTAGAGTTCAGGGGCTGGAAAGTTTGTCCACGCAGAACAGGGGTGTGGAGGGAGGGAACACTGCATCCTGGGGTACTGGAGGACTACAACTTGGATGGCTCATCTCTGGGAAATGACTACACATCAATGGAACACAAGTGGAATAACATGGATCAGAGATAAACCTGCCCTGGAGTGGCCTAACTTTAAGTTGCCTAAAGCAGGGGTCAAAATATGACCGCAGGCCAAATGCAGCCCCGCCCAGCCATTCTATTCAGCCCTTGGGGCCCCTGAAAAATTTAGAAAATTAATATTTATCTGCTCCTGGCCACCTGTCAAAGATGACAGGAGACAGGGGCAATAGGACCCAGGAGAAGCTGGCAGCAGGACCCAGCAACAAAGCCTGCCCTGCCCCTGCCTAACAGGGGCTTCTGGCTTAGGCCCATGGGGCTGTTCCTGCTTCCCTGTGCTGGAGAGGGAAATTCAGATAAGAATGTGGGTTGTGGAGGGCAGGCCCACTCTGCTGAGTCCTGTGGTTTTGACCATGCAGCCAGGAAGTACGTGGTGCCAGAGCACCACGGTGGCAGGCAGGAACATGGGGAAAGCAGCAGCAGGAGGGAGGAGGGAGGGAGTGGCACCCAGGAGCACAGCAACAGCTGGGCAGGAGCGTGGGGCCACACCAGCGTTCTAGGGCCAGTGCCGGCGGGGCTCAGAGTGGGGCAGCAGGAGCGCAGCCTGGCAGGGCTCTGTGGAGCCGGGCTGGGCTGTGCCAGCAGGGAGAGAGGCTGGCCCAGCTCCACAAGGCCCCTGCGAGCCAGGACCCCATGTTTCTGCCGCCCCACTCCAGGACCTGCCGGTGCTGGCCCCGGGGCACTGGTGCAGCCTCGCACTCCCGCCCAGCTGTCACTGCACTCCTATGTGCCCACTCACTCCCACTCCCCCCTGCCTGCTGCTGCTTTCTGCACTTCCCTGCCTGCCTGCTGGCTGCTCCTACACCACATGGCTCCCGGCTGCATAGCCAGACCACAGAAGCATGGGCTGGCGCCAGTACCGTGGGGCCAGGAGCTGGGAGGGGGGGGGGTGTGCCCGTGTAATTAGGGAGGTAGGGTGGGGGAGATAGGGAGAGCAATGAGAGAGGGACAGAGTGTGCATGTGTGTGTTTGTAGGGCAAGTCCCACATGCACACCACACCATACACATGCACCCACACACCCCCTCCCCACATGTAAATCAGGACAAAAATATTTTTTGAAATCAAATTAATGAATGTTGTAGATGTTCAATTTTTAGAATATAATTTGGTATTTTTCTGGTTTTGAGATGGAGTACTTCCAAGGGCAAGGGGAGGCAAAGGTGGCAAAGGTTGAGAGGTAGGGGGCGGGATTTCTGGTCAGAAGATGGTGAACAGGGGCAGGACACCTGTCAAGGGGCGGGGCTACCCATGTGGCCCTTAACAGCTTGCCAAAACTCAGTAAGCAGCTCTCTGCCCGAAATAATTGTCCACCTCTGGCTTGAAGCATGCTTAAAACTATTTTCAGGTGTTAATGTATGGGCAATCCAGAGGTTAAGAGCTCCAGGAGCTGCCTAAAATGTAACAAAGCCCTCAGTGAGACCGCTACTGGGCCAGGCTGCATCCCAATGCAAGTAAGGGTGGCATTAAGGGGCACCTGGATTGCTTTTGCCCCTGTGCCTCTGGTGCTGGATTGCCTATCAGCTTTTCTGCAGTGAGGACTGCAGCGTCACTCATCTCCCAGCTCCTCAGCAGCGTATCCATTCCCTACAACATCCTTGAAATATTTACAATAATAAGTGTAACCCTTCTGCTGGGCACCAGTCAGCAGAAAAAGGGCTGGGTTCACATATCGGGTTACCCCATAAATTGTACCAGTGGCTCAAGCCCCCAACCAGAGTTGTGGGAACACTAAATTTGCTGGACATCCCTCCTCACAAGCAGTGTAAACACAAAAACCTAAATTTACTACAGAGAAATAAAACAAATACAACAAAAGAAAACACCAAATATAATTTTAAAACACTATTAACTACAAAGCAAAGTCTATAGGTGGCATCCTCTTAGGGAAGCTTCACCCATGCCCAGGCAGCCTGGGGCTTGGGGCTCCCTAAAGGGTAGTTCTGGAGGTAGTTCATCCCTACACCTGCCCTTCAGCAATGGGCTGGAGAGGGGGACCCACATCAGAGGGTCCTAAGAGCTGCTCCTTGGGTCCACTGTGCTGTGGGGGAGCTGATCAAGAGTATGGGCCCTTCTGCATTGCAAGGGCTTCATTTTTTCTGGAGAAATGGTAGAGCACCAACCTTCACTTCTGCATGGTAGCTTTGAGGGGTTAACTGCAGCTTTCATCCGTGTACCACATCCCAAAATTACTAGGCCCAATCCCAGCTCTGCTGGGCAGAAAACTACAAAAGAACTTGGTAGAAAGGTCAGGCCTGTCTTAGCTTGGGCCTGGACTGGGCAGCAAAAGCTAGCCAGGCCTATACTGCACTGAGGCCAGGATCAACAACAGGAAGTACCAGGTCTCACCCTGGCCCAAATCTGCCAGCCAAACATATGGCCGGGGTTCAGCGACACAGCTAGGCTGAAACACAATAGCTGTAAAACAGCAAACAGGGCCCTGGGCATCCAGTTTCAGCTACACCACTATGCCAAGACACTACAATTACAAAAAAGAAGGGGCCAGGCCCATATGGCCAGTAACTGCCAGGACCCCATTCTTGGTTAGTCTGCTCCAGGGATTAATACCTCCATGGTATTATCCCACTCAAGGCCCATGTGGCCAAAACTGCCAGCAAAACTACCAGGACTCCATTCCTGATCAGTTTACTCCAGGGATTAATACCCAATGGTATTATCCCACTCAATAAAAAAAGGGGAAAGAGGGAAGAAATAGGGGTCTCAAATTCCAAGACAGACTTTCTCTCACTGTACCTGAGGCTTTCACTTCACTCACCTGTCCAGTGAAGAGAGGGGGGAGACACCCCTATGGGGTGCAGTTTTTCTGGCTCCCATTTCAGCAGTGCAGCTCTCAGCAGCCCCAGAAGAAAGAGAAAAAAACTGTAGTTGAGTTGTTCTTATATACCTGGTGTGACATCACCCAAGCCTTGTCCAATTAGGGACTGCCATGCTGCAGCCTTTCCCTCAGTCTGCCTGGAGAACCCTCTGCTTCTTCTGGCCTATGAGGCCAAAGGATTTTACATATTTTGCCCAGATAGTGGCCCCAGCTTTCCATGTGCAGAGCACATGGCCAGAGCAACAGGAGCCATCTTGCCCACATAAAACACACACACACACAACAACAACCAAAAGTCCACACTTAACCATACACAACCCAAGTGTGTGGGGGTGTTACATAAGCATACTCTGTATATACACATGCACACCTAGAACCTGCTGGGAAGGCTCTGGGCAATTTGAAGTTTTCCCACTGTGTGTTAACTCAGGGGTTTTCAACCTTTTTTAAACAAGTGTACCCCTTCTGACTGTATCCCCTTATCTTTTTTCTTGTTTTTAGGGAGGGGCAAATTGAGGCCCCCATGGTGCAGGAGGGAGTAGGGCTGGGGCAGGCACTGCACAGCTGGGGCAGGGCAGGGTGCGGGACAGAGCCGCGAGCAGATCATTGGGGGGGCATGGCAGGGGGCATCTCTCACCACTGTGTGCATCTCAGGAGGGTATGGGGGGCATGTGCCCCCAGATCTGTGCAGGGCATGGTAGGCTGGGCTGCCCCAGTAGTAGGCAGGGCCAGGGACTGCCTAGTCCAGCTGGGCAGGGCGCAGAACTGAGCCATGGCGGGGGGCGGCTCCTACCACTATGTGCAGCCCCAGGAGGGCATGAGGGAGGTGCCCCTGGATCTGGGCAAGTTGGGCTTCAGCCAGAGTGGTGCTGGGCTCTTCCCAGCAGAGGCTGGGCTGGGTTGTGCTTTGGGTGGGCAGTGGCAGCACTGGGAGGGGGATTGAGGGGGCTATGGCAAATTCTGGAGTGGGTGCAGCCCCCCGCACCTGCCCCCACCATAGCCCTGCTCCTGTAGGCCCCCGTGGGGAGGGAGGGAGTGGGGCAGGGGCAGGCACTGCACAGTTGGGCTGAGCATGCGGGGGGGGGTGCATGCCCCTGGATTTGCATGCAGGGCTGGGGCTGGAACAGCACTGGGGTCTTCCTGGCAGGGGGTTGGGCTGAGCTGCACTCAGGGTGGGCAGCAGCAGTGATGGCAGGGGGGCTACGGGAGGGGCTGCAGCCACTCCAGAATTTGCTCTAGCCCCTCCAACCCCCATCCCATCCCAGCACTGCTGCCACCTGCCCTGAGCACAGCCTGGCCCAGCCCCTGCCAGGAAAAGCCTGGTGCAGCCCCAGCCCTGGCCCCTGCCCACCCCACCCCGCCCTGCTCCATACACAGATCTGGGGGTGGGCGTGCCCCCCATGCCCTCCCGGGGCTGCACATAGCGGCGGTGCTAGGATGGAGAGCTGAATGTGGGGAGAGCTCGCACATAGTAGCCACCAGCTATTGGCTGAGGGCAGCGGCCCAGTGGCCATTCAGGAAAGTGAGCTGGGGTGGAGGGCAGGGAGGCGCCACGATGTGCTGTGTGGGGCCGGTGGGGCTTGGTGCGCCCCCCCCAGGTAAGAAGTGAACAGGCCAGGGGAGACACCGATGCCACACCCATGGGTGCTCTCCGTCCCCACTTGCCTGCGCGTATCCCCAAAGACCTTTCTAAGTACTCCTGGGGGTATGCGTACCCATGGTTGACACTCCTGTGGTATCTCACAAGAACTGCAAAAGTCTTCATATATGAAGGAGGCTTAGGAAAGAGAAGAGCTTCATTAAAACCAGGTGGAGACAAAAGAAACCCGGAAGGCCTTGAGTCATAAGAAAGCTCCAGAGAGAAACCAGAGCAAAACCTACAAATGTTTTAAGAGTAGAAGGCATCAAAACTTTAGTGGCAGCAAAGAAGATGTAACAAAACAACATGAAAGCAGCAGGACCACAAAGGAAGCCTGAGTGATAAGACAAAAGAAGCTGGTGCGTCTGGAATGATCCTCAGCATGTCTTTGAAACAGAAAAGTTCCTGCTTAGCTGCACCCATCAGACAAACCGCTTCTGACAATTGCTCCGTGACTCCATCCCAAAAGGAGCACGCACACCGGCTCACACAGGTGAATTATATCTGAATATTGGTGATAAAGCTTTCTTGGTATGTTGAAAAAATATACAAAAGAAAGCCTCTTCTTGCTGATTGCAAAATGCCTCATGCCCAAAAAACCCTACAAACTAAGGGAAAGAAGAAAGAGACTTTCTTCCAATTATTGGATTTTTATCCTACCCATGTCTCGAGGGAGAAAACCAATGCTCTTTTCATTCACCCAGGTAAATACAAATGCTTCACTACTACAAGCCTTAGTATACTTTACTCATGCAAAGGCTGCCAAACTGAGTAATGGCCTTATAGGACAAGATGCCAAGAGGAGATGATGCGTTTGGCATAAATGCATTTTGTAGCCTAATGGTGGGAGGTGGCGAGAAACCTACTTTCTATTAAGGGCTGAAAATTAAGCGTGAGTGGCAATTCCTGTTCAGGTCAGTTCTATAAAAACTTCTCCCATTAGCCTCCAGCAGAGCCATCAGGGGACTGGTATTACATCATCAGAGCAGATTCTCAGCAGATGTCAGTGCCTTGAGGGAGCAACACGCAAACAGAGCAACACCTCAGGAATCATTAACCCTGCTCGGAGGTGTCACCCAAACCACATTAGACTTCATGAAAAAGGGAAATGTACAGCATGGTTTCCACCCCCAGCATGAGTCACACAACATCATATAAGAAACAGCAAATAACTCATCAAGTCTGTGGCTACACTGCAGCGTTGTGCCTCTATAACTCTATAGGTAGGCAAGCTGGTATCCAGCAAAAAGGGGTAACTATAATCTTTATGAATTGCCTTCACACTAGGACTGTAACTAGTTGTAGTGTCACCCCTGACCGATGTGGCCACACCAGTAATATTTTTAAGCGTAGGCCAGGCCCAAGTCAAATTGTCTTGCAAAACGTACCCATTTCCTGTCAAATAAAGATTTTTTTTTTGCAAATATCTAATTGGTCTAATAAAAGATATCACGTCTGCCTGTTCTGATTCCTTTTGCCTATAGATCAATACAGCTACAACCTGTATCCCATTTCCAGTCAGCACTTTTACATTACATTTGTTCATCGCTCAAATTTATCCGACAGTTGATAGAAACATATGACTGGCATCAGGAACTTCTGCAAACTCCTAGTCATGACTATTGGTTTGAGTCATCTTTATTGTAATTCCCTCCTTATAAAATGTGCCTGATGATTTTAATCAAGTGCTATTGTTTTTGCCCCCTGACTAAATGCCTCCCAAAACCAAAATAGGTCTTAAAAATACCAGCTGACCCTTCTATTCTGAATACTAGCATCAACACAAGGCTACACTGAACATCCATATCAGGTTTTCTTCCCCCAGTTTCTCTCTGGACTAGGTATATGGGGCAAACATACAAAAGGCAGGATAGCATTGCTCTGGTGAAAGACACCTGGATGACATACAGATTATACACAGGCTGACAAAAAGAGCCAGTAACACCACTGAACATCCAGTGACACTGCATGTTAGTGTCTGCACATCTCTGGAGCACAGCAGGTCCCATCTAATTAGCTTGGGTTTTTTGGCTTTTTCAGGTGAGCCATTAAGACAAGAGCACCTTTATAAGCTTATGCTCACACAAGCAAGTCTGGCAGAAGGCAGGGGATTTTCTGATTTGGTTAGTCTATAAGGAGCACCTCTACCCTGCCTTCTGCCTGACTTCAGACTTACACAGCTAACAAACAAATCTGTCACATTGCATCCAGGGGAATGTGAACCAGAATACAGGTTTCCCTTGATTTATGCGCGTTCTGTGTAAGTAAATTTGCTCTTATGTGATGACCCTTTTTATACCCCAAATTCGTTATATGCCAGGTAAATTCACTCTTAGGCGATCTTATGCCCATGGTGCAGGCAGGTGGTATTGGCTGCTCCTGGGGCTGCTGCAGCAGGGCCTGAGGGAGGGGGAGAAGCGGCGGCCGGGGGCGCAGGGAGGTAAGTCTGTAGGGGAAGGGGCAGGGGGAGGGGCACAGCGCAGCCCATCTGCTGTTCCTGGAGCTGCGGCAGAGGAAGCTGTCAGTGGGTGTGGGGCACAGGATGGGTGGGGGGAGCACAGCTCTTGCTGCTATGCGCACCTCGGAAGGGCTGGGGGTTGCGCCGGGCTCTTCCCAGGGGCCACATGGCCCCTGGACCTGCATGTGGGAGGAGAGAGGCTGCCACTGCAGGCTGAGGCTAGCACTGGGCTCTTCCCAGAGCTTGGGGTAGGCAGCAGTGCTGGGAGGGGGGCTGCTGCCACCTCAAAACTCACCATAGCCTCCCCCAACCTGCCCACCGCCAAGCGCTGGGAAGAGCCTGGTGCCACCACTGACCCCAGCTTCCAGCGGCAGCCTGCTCTCGTCCCACCCGCAGATCCAGGGGCACACGACCCCCAGGAAGAGCCCAGCGCAGCCCCCCAGCCTGCAGCCTTTCTGGGCTGCACATAGCAGCAAGAGCCATGTGCTCCCCCAACCCCCCCATCCTGCACCCCACACCCACTCCCAGTTTCCTCTGCTTTGCTCCCTGCTGCAGCCCCAGAGGGAGCGCACATTCCCCGCTCCCCCGTGGGAGCGTATCCCTCCCTACTTGTTACTTGAGAAACTGGGTTCTCTTTATGCAAATTCAATTTATGCACAGTTTTCCGGGGACACGTGTACAGCATAAATCAAGGAAAACTTGTATACGCACAAGGCTGCCACATTGCAGGAAGGAGAACCCAAGACCAGAGCCCCAGAGAGAGCTAGGAGAGGTGACTTCAAGCTTTGTATGATCTTGCTGTTACCTTGGACTCCCCTGTGTTTGCTGTATCCATCTGTTGTCTCTTATATTATACTTCCACTGCAAGATCTTTGGGGCAAGAGGCATTTTTTGGCTGCGTGTGCATAAGGGCACGTAGGACACAGGGGCTGGGGTCTCTCGTTGTACAAGCAGTAAATATAATGATTCTAATAATGATGAGCCCAGACCAGGGACTCTATGTCGGGTAAAGTCACACAAAGCCACTTATGCCCTCAGGCACAGATTTATTAACCTCCCTGGCCAATAACACCCACCCGTCTCTTTGTGGGTGGGCATGTGGGGCAAAAATGAGCTGTTGGGTAGACAGGGCAGACAGTCCCTGTGGATCTGCAGTCTGTGGCCATACTGCTGTTCTGGGAAGAGGCAGGAAGCCTCTCACCTGAAGTCAAAGCTACCTCACTCTTCCCTCAGTGAAGCAGTCTACTCTGAGCAGTGACTAATTATGACTTTGCAGGATCTTCATGTTTATTGCTTCCCGGTGACTAAAGAGCAAACCCGCTCCATTTTCATGAACAAGGATGCTTTTTTACGATCAGTCAGTGAGAGGTATTCAATCCCGAGCTCTGAGAGGTATGACTCTGCATCACCTTCAGTATCAGAGGATTTTGTTGGCCAAATGTTGTCATCGATGACACCTCATGACCTCATTGTCTTCTGAGGGTGGCACATAGGTCTAAATGACTGGAGATTAGTAGTCTTTTCAACTGATAATGCACAAGCCAAATGTCATCCAGTTTACATCCTACTTTCTTGGCAGTGCATAGTTAAGATAAAGGAAAGGGAACAAAATGCTTTTGCTGCTTCCATTTTGTGTCCTTTGTGCCTGCAATCAGTGGATCTTAGTTAGAAGTGCCAACAGTCCCCAGATACAAAATGTGGGGAGAGGGAGCTGGTATGCTAAGGCCCCCACAACCTTGTGGATAAAAGGAGCAGCCCCTGCCCTGAAGAGTTACGATTCTGGCTAAAGACAAGGCACCACAGGTAGCTGGAACAGACAGAGGAGGGGGAAAGGGAAGAGACAGTATCATGCATAAAATGAGTGATTTGTATAAGCAGAGCATACCCAGCACCCTACCAATGCACAGGGAACCAAGGGAGCCATTTGCACACAGTCCCTGTCAGGGCAGAAACTATTCTTCATTTGTATTCATGTTACTGCAGTGCCCAGAGGCTCCAGTCAAGACCAGGGCCCACACACTATACCTACGAGACAGCCCCTAGCTGAGAAATCTTTCTTTCTAAATAGACGTGACAAGGAGGGGGAAATAGAGAGCTGAAGTGGCTTGCTCGGGTTCCCATAGCAGCTCAGCGGCAGAGCTGAGAGCAGACCCAAGCACTGGGTGGGTTGGGCAATGCTGCCTCTCACCCACTCTTCCATCCCATCCTGTCCCATCCACATCCCAGCAATGACTGCCCTGCTCCTCTGGGAAGTATTTTCTTGTGCTACCTGGCACTGTCTGTGCTTTGACCAAGTACTAGAACGCGACTTGCCTCCTGCTTGCAGCACTGGACCAGCAATGACTAGCAATTAGCAGTGTTCTGATTGGCTTGCTGATGGCTGGTCATGTAGGTAAACAGCTGCTGACCCTTCCCCAGAACTCGCTAACACGGCCCCAGAATCCAGAGCAAGAGACCACAAGGCTCAAAGAGAGCATCTGTCTTGGCTGGGTCAGAGCTAGGGCCCAGGAGCCATCCAATTAGGCTCTAGTGTATGCATTATTTATGGAGATCATTAGTAAGTCAACGGCTGCTGGGCCATCATGCATTCCCAGCTCCAGTCACACTGCACACAGCTCCCTTTGGGACTGGAAGGGCTGGGAGGGCAGGTGGAAGGAGGGACTCCCATCACAAGACCAAGGTGCAAGGGTGCTGGCAGGCATGCGGAGGCCTGCTGAGTGCCTGTGGCCCGTCAGGCTCAGTGCCAGCCCATGTGGCCAGCTCCTCTTGGCAATCTCCAGTACATTGGGGTTGGGCCCAGAAACCTCCTTTGTGCCAGCGCTGCTCCGCTGGGGCGCAGGGGTGGTTCAGGCTGTGCATCCAGGGGCTGCAAGGAACCTAGAATGAAGCAGGTGCACGGGCCACACTGTCCCCAGGGAAACCTGCCCCCACTCTGCTGTGGCCCTGTCTCCCCAAGCCCTGCCCCTGCCCTGGAGAGGCCCAAGCCCCAGCTGGCATGGTGCTTAGGGCCCACACTGCTGCCAGGGCTGCAGGTCAGCTACTAGGTAGGGAGCCCTCAGCTGCCCTGGGATGAAGCAGCAGTGTGTGTGGGGGGGTGTTTCTATCTCACCCCATGTGTGAGCCCTCCTGGCTGCTGCTGCCTGGTGCAAAGCAGAGCCAGAGGCACATGGGGACAGCACTCTCAGGAGCAGGGGACCTGCCCTACTGCATCACTTCTCTCCCAGAGGACCCGGTTGTCACTGGGGGTGGGGAGGGGCGGAGGGAGGGAGGGACACCTGGCTTTTAGCAGCTGTGAATGCAACAGGCTCAGCCTCTTCCCCACAGCTCTGTGCAGTGCTGGCTCTAGCACTGCTACTGCCCAGGGCAGTGTGGGGGCCTGAGCCGGGGAATCTGTGTTACGAGGCACCACGTTGTCTGTGGCTCCTGCCAGCATGTGTGGTTTTCCCAGCCACACACTGCCACCACGTGGTGCTCCTGCCCGCCCACTGGAATGCACAGGATACCCCGCATGGCCTCCTGCAGGGTGCTGCCGCTGACAGACCCACACCAGGCAACACAGGCTGGGAGCAGGACATGTCCCCCACCTGCAGCGCTGGGCGCGGGAGTGCAGTGTGTCCATACACTCTGCCTCCCACACCCTGCTACTGAGATGTACAAACCCCGACAAGGAATTGCAAGCCTGCCCTTTCCATTCCAGCTAGTGGCAGAGGAGAGTTTGAGCAGGCTGCAGGCTGCTTCAAAACCCTTACCACCCTCCAGTGGACCACTAGTATTAAGGGGTCTTTGCAAAGTGCTGCTCTCTAAACCAGTGGTCTCCAAACTTCTTTGGATCATGCACCCCTATCAGTCAAAAATTTTTGAGCACTCACCCCCAATATATGTATATTTATATTTGTGCACCCCATCAGTAAAAATGTTTTGAGCATGCACCCCCAATATATGTATATTTATATAAATATAAATAGAGGTTCTAATATTTTCTTCCTGCACCCCAATGAATCATCTTGCGCACCCCCTGGGGTGCGCGCACCCCACTTTGGAGACCCCTGCTCTAGACAACAACAAAAAAGGGTAAATTGCATTGCAACTAGTTTAAATCTAGAGGAACTCAACTGAAATCCATTGAATTACTCCAGAACTCAGCACAAAATCTAACCCTTCCTCGCTTGTGGCTTGCGTTGCACTGGCTCCCTGCAGCAGGATATGAGACAAAGCAAGCTGTTCATCTACAGCTCAGGATAATCTGCTATATACTCCACTCTCGTACAGTAAATGAGTATCACCATCCCACACCGAAGTGCGACAACGGTAGTTAATACTTGTATATCAGACTCCAGGCATTGTGCTGTACAGCAATAGAAGCATCATAGACAGTATCTCCCTGCAGTATTTTATAGGAGCTAGCATTGATCTGCTCCTGCTGTACAAATCGGTATTATCTGTCATTTCAATACACTCTCTGTGCAATGTACTCTGTGCTTCACCTTACCACAAGTAGTAAATGTGCCTGCTTCCCAACACACAGTTGTCCCTATTCTACCAGTCACTTCCCAGGCATGAGACTCCTCAGATCTGATTCTCCTCTCACATCTCTTAGCCTTATGTCAGAGCAACTGGGGCAATTCTGGATTGATAGCAGAACTGGGCCCAACTAGGCCAGGATCGGGCCCCTGGTTGACAAGGCACCGGGGCACCGAACGCGGACAACCCTGCAGGAGAAATTTATATTGATGAGCTCTGAGACCTTCTTTTTGCAATAACTTTCAGGCACATGATGATCCCAAGTGACGGCAGTATTCCAGGGGGGAACGTCCCACTGTTTTATACCATATCATCTTATTTCTTTTGAAGGAAACAGTCTCTTGACAGAAAGACTGAATCAGCTGCTGCCAGAGAGGTGTACACTTCCCATTCAGCTCAAAAGAGTGTTAACACTGAGCCCTACCAATGGCAACACCAACATCAATATTTTGAACCCTCAACAGCAGAAACATCAACCATTTTTCTCTTGGGAAGGGAGCTGGAATAACTTCCATCCTGACCCCTGACACCAGAGTCAGGGGTGTTTGGCAAACTCTGGCAAAATCCTCCTTCCCCAACACGCCTGTGCTGCAAGAATAAAATTGCTGTGATATATTTACCTCCTTTTTGGACAGGAATATTTGACATTTAAAGGTGAAACCCTGATACATATAATTATACGTGCGATTTTAAAAAGAAAGGGAGCATTTTTAAACAGGCATTACAACCTATAATTATTAGATAAAACAGAGAGCAAATAACGATTATGTTTAATGCCCCCTATATAGTAAATCTGATTGCTTGGGCTGAGATGTGTAAGGACTTGCCTTCTGAAGCCCTGATTCAGCAAGGTGTGTGAACATGGGTATAATTTTAGGCTTGGGAATAGGACTGGTTGAAAAATGCCAGTTGTTTTTCTATAGAAAAATATAAAAGCAAAATTCCCATGAAGATTTTTTTTTTGTTTTCTGCCAAGGAGAACAAAAAAAGGAGGTTTTCAAAAATGTTACCAAAAGAAGCTCAATGTTTTTTAATTGGAAATTGCTACCAAGGAAAATTCAACCTAACATTTTCATAAAAGTACTATTTGCCAGCTCTGTACGTAAGTTCTCCTCCTGTGTCCCCAAGAACTACTCGCCTGCTTCAAGTTACACACATATTTAGTACCTTGCTGGATCGGGGCTAAATCAGTGGGTCCCTGATACATGCATAAGAGCTGCTCCTTGTAGCCTGGGCTCCACATGGTGTACATGCTGGCTGTCAGTCTCAGCTGTACCATTTCCTACCCACCAGGCTGAATACAGAGGTGGCCTCTGTACTGCGTCTCAGCTCCTGGCCATTTCCAATTCGCCTGGGCCTGACCTGGCCCATGCTACAGCTCAGAGACTTGTGCTTTGTGAGGGCAAGAGCTGCCTCCTAATACTGGGTGTTACATATCACACAGATGAACAGGAGACAAGCAAGGACAACACATCAAACCCCAGAACAATCCTGAATAACTTGCGTGAGCATGGTGAATAAAGCAGCTGGAGTTTAACAGTTAAGCAATATCTTAACGAGGGAAAATAATAATGAGACATGCCAGAGGAAGATGACAGGCTGACCTGCCTCCCCTGTCAGCAGCTCTGGGCTTCTCTCTCATGCATTGCAAACAATGCCCAGGCGTTTACTGAGTGACTGTGTGTTATTCAAGCCAGGTTTATCCCAGGTTTCTTCTCCACCCTCTTTCTCAGGATTCATATCTGGTAAGCCCCACTTGAATTAGCTGAACCCCTGAGCAGCAAAATCCAATTCAATAACTCCCTCCCCAAGACAAAGCTAGGGCAGAGATACAGAAAATGTATACAAAATTAATCCGGACCAATGGCAACCTGAGGATGGTGTGGAGAGCCGTGAGGGGGAAGTATTTATGCATTTTCATGACAATAGCCATGGAGAAAAAGAGACGCTCTCCTGGCTCTCCCTGGGGACTCGAATTGAATTCCCAGGGCTGCCAATCAGATCGGGAACTCAGCAGCATTTATTCAGCTGGGAGGCTGTCTGGAGCCTGCGTGTCAGCATCTGGATGCTGCCCTGAGTCTGCACCAGCAAAGCAGCCAGAAGTGATGAATTTCCCTGGCTTGTCAGGTCTCATAGAGTCTGGGATCCAGTGCACATGTGCCCCCACTCAGGGGCAGTTTCCAATCTTAGTTATGTCGGTCTACAAGCATCACACTCGAAGGCTGAGGCTATATTCAAGCCTGTGTAGGCTACAGATAAAATAAACCCGTCAGGGTCATTGATCATGCAAATTCATAAGTATTAATCCTGCTCTTAGATACACATGTGCAATTCCCTGTGACCGCAGTAGTAATCCCGTGCACATGCCCTGAAGCAGAATTTTGCTGATAGGTCGAAAAGTCCATGAGCAAAGGTGCCTGGCCTTCACCTAGACATTCCTGAATCAGGCTGTTTATATCCATGAACACAATTTATATGGCTGGTTCAACGGAGGCCAGTGGGACCAAGATCTCCCATTAGGGTTTGTGTGCCAGTTAGATATTACCCTGGTGCAATTTCCAGTTATTTAATACTCGCCATGGGAAAACTTAATACAAAGGATGCGAGATGACCCCTATGTGCCTCCTGCAATGTTTGAGGTGGTTATTTTAGATGTAGGGCAGACGCAGGGTGGAGCACAGACAAGCAATCAGGAGGAATGGTGTGATTGGTATTATGAGGACCTTGCCAGTACTCTCAGCAGCTAATCATAGAGGACTGCCTATTTCATTAGAAGTTGTGACTTTTCAGACTGCAAGCACTGGCGTTAGCTTCAGATGATAAAACATTTATCCTGACACAGCAAAGCCCGATTGCAGGAGACAAATGTCTGACTGGATTTAAGTAATTTGTACCCAACACATAGTAGGATATACAGATACACCTGGGCCGGGTGGCATTTTTATCCTGTTCCAGGAGACTAAGAATTTATTTCTTTAAGTTTAATAACAGTTCAAATTCACTTACCAATTACATTCCTATAGTCTAAACACCAAATCCAAAGTCCTGAAACTCGGGGCACATAGTCTATGGTATCCATTTAACTCAGCAGGCATCTCTGCAGATGTCTGCACAACCCCTGCTCAGGACGCTAAGAATTTTATAAGGAACTAAAAAAGTTTTTATTAAGTTAATTACTTCAATCCAGTTAGCAAAAGTCCACCTGCATGGGGGCCATTGCAAGTCAGGTGATTGTCTTCATGACATCATGAAATCCTCTCTGAGCATGCTGCATATTTCCCCAGTACTACATTGGAATGATTTTGATAGTGCAGGCAAATAGGTATGTGGTATTCACTGGACGTTCCTGATCCTTACATTAAAAAAAAAGAAAAAGAAATGGCTAGATGCTGAAAGCAAGAAAAGTAAGGCTTCAGGGAAAAGCATCCTGGGTAAAGATATGCAAAGGACCGTCAAACGCAGACTATATTTTACTAGAACCAACAGGCTGATCCAAACTGAGAGCCCTGTATTACCGTTATTCACCCAGTTAAGGTCCTTTTTTCACTTCAGTTTCTATAGTAACCTGTTGTCCTAAATCTGCAGCACTTATAGCCTTTTAGTGTCATAGGTTCTTTCTTTACAGCTCTAATTACACTGTCATCCACAGGGGGAAATGGCTGGGATGTTTTTCCCACCACAGAAACATGCCGGAAGTGCTGCGCTGTAGACAGGCAGGATATAAAACCTCACCATAACCTTCAGACTTTGTCTTTCTTGGACAATTCCTGTATGTCACAGCTGTATGTTTTATTGGTGGGTTTTTGAACACAGGCCATGGCAGAAATGTTCATGAAAGGTAGAGCTGGAGGTAGGTGGAAGTTCAGGGTCTGGGCTAAGTTCTTCTCTCTGCTCCCTTTTTCCTCCCTCTCTTTTGAAGAATAATTAAGTAAGACTGAAGCAACTGGAAAAGTACTTAAAATGAACTCTCCTGCCACTAAGTGGATATTTTATATCTATATAGTAACCTGTACAAGGCTGTCAAGATGTCGAGGCCAGTGTGTCCTAGCAAGCAGACCTCACACAACCATAAGAGCGAAACTCCTAGGCCCTTGTGTTCACTGAATTCAGCTCTCAGGTCCCTACATGTTTTTTCCTCAGTGTCTGGGGGTTAAGGTTCCCACCTATGCATTCCATATCAATTCAATAAGACTTTTTCAGTGTGCTAATATGAAACACACAGGGACCTTTGTCTGCCTACGCGCTGGTAAAATGCCTGTTGTGCTATGCAGATTATTATTATTTCTGGCACTGTCATTTTGAGCTATAGTGCTTCAAAGCAATGATATTAAAAATAAAGTGGCAAGCAGCCCTGTGGAAATGAGGCAAAGGAACTGCAATTAAGTGGCAGTTTCGTAAACTTTTTATAGCATCATTCACCGTAACATCTGAAGGAAGTGTGTCTAGCGGTTAGCACAGATAACCAGAGGCTAGGACTCTTGGGATCTATTCCTGGCTCTGCCACTGACTTCATTGTGACCTTGGGTAAGCTGTTTAAAAGGAAAATTTAATTATAAAAAGAATGCAGTTGAAACAAACTAGGATGATGGGTTTGCCTGTGATAATGCATAAAGAACTTTTGATCAAATTTTCTTTCATTTTTATCACTTGTCTATGTCGCGTGACTGGACACTAACTTTTGCTGGTAGAATTAGTCACACAACCCCCTAGTAAGGACAATAACGTGGGTTAAAAAAAAAAAGTTGCTATATACAGGTGCGGCTGTTGTCTTAGGGTAGTGGTTTCCAAGCATTTTGGACCAACAGACCCCTGTCAACCTGCAGAAACTTCTTGAGAATTCCTGTACACACTTATCAAACTTGACATTGAAAAAGGCTGGGGAGGGGGTGATCTTTACTAATTACGGCCCCTAAGACCACCAGTGGCCCATGGATTACAAATTCAGGAACCGCTGCTTTAGGGAAAGAGGTGTAAGCTCATGGACGGATCCAGACTTTTGAAAAAGTGGGTGCAGATGGTGAGGTGCACATATAAAACAACACATATTGTCTCAGGTTAAAATAAACTAGAAGCTTTACTAATATGCAGGGGCCAAGGGCTATATTATTCAGTTTAAGATTGAAGCAAAAACAAATATAACTTAATTGGAATGAGTTAAAAACAATCTGCAGGACTTTGAAACAGGAGCTTTATTACCAGGAGCAGCTAACAGACAGCAGAACTGCAGAACAAAGGATAAGAACGTAAGAATTGCCAGTTACTGGGTCAGACCATAGGTCCATCTTGCCCAGTATCTTGTGTTATGCAGTGACAGAGAGGGGATGCTGAAAGGGAGAGTGAACTGGTTATGACCAGAGTTTTTTTCTACTGCTCCTCTCTCACTTACAGCCTCCAATATTTAAGATCTAGGAAGGTCTGATTCAGGCACTGTAGCCCTAATTCTTGTGCTCAATAGCTACTGATACCTCTTTCCTCCAAAAACTTGTCCAGTCCTTTTTTAGCTTAAACTGTCAGCTTCCACAACATCTGGTGATGCTGAGTTCCACATTTTAATGACATGCTATGTGAAAAAGAACTTCCTTCTGTTAGTTTAAAATTTACTACCTACTAGTTTTACTTTGTGACCCCTAATTCTTGTATCGTGAGAGACAGTGGGCACATCTGTATGAGACACTTAACTTCACATGAGCACAGTTTACTGCAAAGCAAGTATGTGTGTCTACATGTGCATATGTTTACTTTGCAGTAAACCTTCCTAATATTGAATACATTTGCTATCTGCAAATGCAAGTAGCAAATTTACCCAGCATTAGTAATGGTGTCGTGGGGCTTGTATAGATGCCTGACCAGGAGTAAAATCTAATCCTGGTTAGCTTTCCACCGGGGATGGGAGATAGCTCCCTGCCCCCAGGAGCTGCCTGCTGCCAGGGTGGGCTCCACCACAAGAGCCTGGGTGGGAACTACATCCCCCTAGCCCGGCAGCAGGGAGATCCAAGCCCCTGCTCCACCATCACAATTGAGGAGTGGGGGCCTAGGAGACCCTTATCTCCCAGCCTGAGCCCCTGGGAGATAAGGGTCTCCCAGCCTGAGCTCCGTGACCTAGCTTGGGCTGGGAGACAAGCCTCTCCCAGCAGCAGCCCCCTTGGTTATGGAGCCAGTGCTGGGAGCTTCCTGCATGGGGACAGTTCCCTGCCCAGCCTGGAGCTGGCTGGGATAGCTCCCAGCCAGCCTCAGGTTGCACAGGGAAGCATGCAGACTTCCCCACACAGCCCAGGGCTGGCCAGGAACTGTCCCAGTCAGGGGCAGGTCCCAGCCCCATGCCCCAACTGAGTGATTGAGGCACAGGGCTTGGGAAAAGCTGCAGGGGTGACATAGGTCCCAGCTCCCTGCCCCAATCTGCCAGCTGCACTAAGCTAGCTGCCCCACTGGCAGATTGGGGCAGGGGGCTGGGACCTGCCCCACCCCTGCAACTCTTTCCGAGCCCCATGCCCCTGATTGGGAAACCAGGGCCAGGAGCTCCATGCAGCCAGGCCAGGGGGACAGCACCCCAACCCCAGCAGTAGACAGCCCCCCAGGCTGTATCCTGGCCTGGTGCTCCCAGCCAGTCCCTGGGCTAGCACCCAGGAGGAGCCTGGAGCCCTCCTCCCCCTCTCCCCGGTGGCAACAGGGGCCCATTGCAGGGCTGCATGGAACTGGGAGCAAATTTTCTCCTTAATCTTTGCATGCGTAGATACCAACCCAAAAACTCTTACTCCACAGTATCTTACTGCACAGTAAATCTAGGCTGGAGTAAATGCATGTGTAGACATGACCAGTAAATAATAAATCTCTATTTACTTTGTCTTTGCCATTTAGTATTTTGTAAACCCTTATCATGTCCCCCTTCAGATATCTTTCTAAACTGAACGGGCCTAGCCCATTTAGTCCCTCCTTACATGGAAGCCCCTCCATACCACTAATCATCCTTGTTGTCTTTCTTTGTACCTCTAGTTCTCCTATATCTTTTCTGAGGTGTGGGGACCAGAACTGGGCCCAGTATTCAAGGGGTGGTTACAGCATGGATTTATAAAGGGGAATAATGATACTTTCTGTTTTGTTTACAATACTTTTCTTAATAATCTCCAGCATTTTGTTTGCCTTTTTGATGGCTGCTGAGTACTGAGCTGATGTTTTTGGCAAACAGTCCACGATGACTCCCACATCTCTTTCTTGTATGGTAACAGTGAATGTAGAGCCCATCATAGTGTAGGCATAGTTAAGGTTATTTTTGCCCGGGTGCATCACTTTACTTCGTTGAATTTCATCTGCCATTTATTTGCCCATTCACTCAATAATGTCAAATCCTTCTATAGGTCTTCACAGTCTGTCTTGCTCTTTACCACTTTGAATAATTTTGTGTTACCTACCAGTTTGGCCACTTTGCTACTCATCCCCTTTTCTAGATCATTTATGAATCTGTTAAACAGCAGTGATCCTAACACAGATCCCTGGGTGACCTTGCTGTTTATTTCTGTCTGTCCTGAAAACTGACCATTTATACTCACGCTTTGCTTTCTATATTTCAGACAATTTCTAATCCACAAGTGGACATCCCTTGTAATCGCGTAACTACTTAATTTAGTTAAGAGACTTAAATGGGAAACCTTGTCAAAGGCTTTTTGGAAGTCCAGATATACTATGTCAACTGAATCACCCCAATCCACCTGCTTACTGATACTCTTAAAGAACTCTTAATAGGTTGTTGAGGCATGATTTCCCTTTGACAAAGCCATGTGGATTCCTCCCCAGCAAGTCATGTTCATGGGTTGAACAATTCTTTTTTTATTATTGTTTCTACCAGTTTTCCAGGAACAAAAGTTAGGCTCCCTGGCCTGTACTTCCCTTCATCTCCTATAGAGACATTTTTAAATATTGGAGTCATGCTGGTGGGGCGTGGGGCTAGGCAGGGAGCTGCTCCAGGGCCAGGGCTGGAATCTGAGAGCTGTGATCTGCTGCCTGCATGCCCCTGCCCGGAGCAGCACCCCACCAGTGCAGCTGAGGCCAGTCTCTATGGATAACCTGGCCCCACACTGTCACAGCCCCGCCACAGCTGGATCTGCATGGAAACCAGCTGCAGCGATGCAGGCAGGGGCTGCTGGGAAATGGAGTCCACAGCAGGCCCAGTCTAGCCCACAGGCCAGACTTTACCTGTCCCTGCTTTACAGCCAGAGTTTCCATTTTAGCATGTGTTTGGTTCTCTTCCTTGTGGCTAGATGAAAGACCTGCATCAACAGCTGCTGGGGGATCTGGCTAAGGCCTTCATCCTGCAAGGTTATTCACCTAAACCACTTAATGCATGTGAATACTCTTGCTAAGTTCAATGGGGCTACACCACGTGCAAGTCCCCTTGGCAGCCCCCACTGACTGCTTACAGAGGGAAAACACTGTATCTGGCTACTCAGACCCCTCTTGAATCCTCAAAGGATTTTTAAAAAAATGAAGAATTCCACTTTTTCTCTTGTTGAAATAATCTTAACTATTTCTCAGCGAAACCCATGATTTCACTTCACTTGAACTTGAAAAACAATTGTTGCTTCCCCTCCCAGGAAAATCTTCTTGGTACATCCCAATTCCATGAAGACATCTCCTACCCATAAATTACTGTGTAGATATAGAACACGTGTCCTGGTTTCCCCATCAGGTCTTTTGATGTTAATTACTCAACACAAAGGGTATCTAATAAAATTAGCATGGGAGGCCCATAAAACCAGAGCCTATCTAGTAGATGCCTTATCTAGCAGCAGTCTGGACTGGCCTGCGAAAAGTTCAGTGTGGCATTGGTACAGATGATGCCTTGAACTATAGCTGAAGAGATAAAGCTCTGCCTTCTAAATCATTTTGTGTTTGGGAACTGCTGCAAGCTATGAGCACATCCTGCGATCTTACTTGCAAAGAACTTCCAGGAAAGCTTTGGAAAGGAAAGACCTACAGATTCTCTAGATCAGGAAGGATATCACATTACGGTGGCTGCGTTGCTCCAGGACTCTTAGCGATGACCAGGAAGAGTCCTAATGCACCAAATGCACTCAACACAACAGGTCAATTAAGACAATTAAAACGAAAAGGAGAAGAAAAATACACGGGGATCCTCCGCTGCCCCAGCACATTGGTGGACTTGTTCAGGCTGGGAGATTGCAGCAATTACTGCCAGTGAGCCTAGGGAGATAGGAGTCATGCTAATTGCAAGAATCCTGGAAAGCTTTAAAGATGTTCAAAAGTAATGCGTGCTTAAGGGAGACTCAATTGCTAGGCATCTAGATTGGGCTTCGGCAACCACTGGTGACATGTAGGGGGTGTATGTGGGTGCACATGCACCCCCTGAGCGTGGCTGTGCACCCCCTGTGAAAAGGGGGCACCCATGGGTGGTTGAAGCATGCCACCCCGCTCCTCGCTGCTGATACTGCCGGTAGCATCTGCAGGCGGCCTGTGATCACCGGCGGTGTCTGCGGGTGGTCAGTGCTTGCCACACCACCCCACCACCGACAGCGCCACAGCTGCCTGTGGGAGCTCCCCGCTTGTCACCTCCATGCTCCCACCACCAACAGTGTTGGCACTACTTGCAGGAGCTCGCCATGACCCCCCAGCCTCCAGAGGCATGTGGCAACCAACAACTCAAATTACTGCTCATGTCTTGGCACTAGAAAAACTACTGGGGAGTCTTACTTTTAGGATAAGACTTTTGAGACCAAGATTGTCTTACAATTATATGTGCACACAGAGCCCAGCACAAGGGAGCTGCTAGGTCAGTGGCACTGAGCCCTGACAGACTCAGGAGCCAGAAGGATGGGCAGCGTTAACGAGCGAGTCACAACAGTACACACCCCCAAGGCGCATTGTAATATATGTGTTCCAGGATCAAAAGATAAAATGACTGTTAGCTAACATTGCTAGAGATAGGTAGAGTACCTGTGTTATTTGTGACTACAAGAAAGACACACAGTTAAAGGAAGAAAAAAACACTTTGATAACATTTTCGGTGAAGAGCTACAGATGATAAGTTGAAGAGTTACTAGTGGTTTGGAAGCGACAGTCTACATAGCACCACTAGGCACCATCACATGATGATACAGATATTAAATGATATAAAAATGACAACATCCTAGCCCCCCATCCATCCTCAGACCAAATGCAGCAGAAACATTCCCAAAACAAACCCTCTCAATTTGGAATCTATTCTCCTGGGCTGCTCTTGTGCCCCCAAACATTTGAATACTCAACTTAGAATCATAGAAAATTAGGGTTGGGAGGGACCTCAGGAGGTCATCTAGTCCAGCCCCCTGCTCAAAACAGGACCAGCCCCAACTAGATCATGCAAGCAAAAGCTTTGCCTAGCTGGGTCTTAAAAACCTCCAAGGATGGAGATGCCACCACCTCTCTGAGTTGCCTGTTCCAGTATTTTACAACGCTCCCAGTGAGAAATTCTTCTTAATATCTAACCTAAACTTCCCTTGGTGAAACTCGAGACCGTTACTCCTTGTTCTGTCATCTGCCACCACTGAGAACAGTCCAGCTCCATCCTCTTTTCGACCCCCCTTCAGGTAGTTGAAGGCCGCTATTAAATCCCCCCTCAGTCTTTTCTTCTATAGGCTAAATGAGCCCAGTTCCCTTAGTCTTTCCTCAGAAGTCATGTCCCCCAGCCCCCTCACCATTTCTGTTACTCTCCACTGGACTCTCTCGAATTTGTTCACATCCTTTCTGGAATGGGGGGCCCAAAACTGAATATAGTACTCCAGGTGTAGCCTCACCAGTGCTGAACAGAGGGGAATAATCACTCCCCTTGACCTACTGGCAACACATGTACCAATGCAGCCCAGTATGCCGTTAGCCTTCTTCACAACAAGGGCACGCTGCTGGCTCATATGCAGCTTATTGTCCACTGTAGCCCCCGGTCCTTTTCTGCAGAGCTGCTGCCCAGCCAGTCAGCCCCCAGCCTGTCTTGGTGCATGGGATTGTTCCCTGCTAAGTGCAGGACTTTGCACTTGTCCTTGTTGAAACTCATGAGGTTCCGTTTTGTCCAATCTTCCAATTTGTCTAGGTCAATCTGAATCCTACCCCTACCCTACAGTGTATATACTACCCCCCCAGCTTGGTGTCATCTGCAGACTTGCTGAGGGTGCAGTCCATCTCATCTTCCAGGTCATTGTTGAAGACATCAAACAAAACCGGTCCCAGGACTGACCCCTGGGGCACTCCACTTGATACCAGCTGCCAACTAAAGATAGAGCCATTGATTACTACTCTCTGATCCCGATGCTCCAGCCAGTTTTCTATCCACCTTATAGTCCATTCATCCAGCCCATACTTCCTTAGCTTGCCTGCAAGAATGCTGTGGGAAACCATCTCAAAAGCCTTGCTAAAATTAAGGTATACCACTTCTACTGGTCTTCCCACATCCACAGAGCCAGTCATCTCATCATAAAAGGCAATCAGGTTGGTCAGGTATGACTTGCCCCTGGTGAATCCATGCTGACTGTTCCTAATCACCTTTTTCTCCTCAAATGCTAAGAAATGTATACCTTTAGGATCTGATCCATGATTTTTTCAGGGACTGAGATGAGGCTGATGGTTCTGTAGTGCTCTGGATCCTCCTTTTTCCCTTTCTTAAATATGGACACTATGTCTGCTCTCTTCCAATCATCCAGGACCTCTCCTGATCACCATGAGTTTTCAAAGGTGATGGCCAGTGGCTTTGCAATCACATCGGCCAACTCCTTCAGCATCCTTGGGTGCATCCCATCCGGCTCCAGGGACTTGCACATATCCAGCTTTTCTAAGCAGTCCTTAACCTGCTCTTCCACCACTGAGGGTATGACAGCACCTCCCCTGTTGACCCCTCCTGCTTGCTCTTCCTCCTGCTTTCCCACTTACCTCAGGGCTTTGCAGTGACAACATGTAGGGGGTGCATGGGGGTGCACTTGCACCCCCTTAGAGTGCCGATGCACTCCTTGACTGGCTGTGCTTGCTGCTTAGGTGATGGGCGGGGGGGGGCAGGCAGGAGCGCCAGTGCCCCCCATCCCACCTGCAAGCACCGGACGATCACTACAGCCACTCCCAGAAGTGACTGCAGCCATGCCTGGAAGTGGCTGCAGCGATGAGCCACAGCAATCGGCTCCCAGGATCCCCCCGGGCAGCGAAACCAGCCACGGGGGGACCCCCTCCCCGGTCAGCAGGACTGGTTGCAGTGGGCGGGGCATGTGTCCCCCCCCAACTAAGGTAGTACAAGTTGCCCATGAGGCTTTGGTCTCTATCCCCCTGGTGAACCTAGTTTAAAGCCCTCCTCACTAGGTTAGCAAGCCTGTCTGTGAAGACGCTCTTCCCTGTCTTCATCAGGTGGATCCCATCTCTTCCTAGCAATCCTTCTGCTTGGAAGAACATCACCTGGTTGAAGAAGCCAAAGCCCTGCTGGCAACACCACCTGCACAGCCAGGTGTTGATCTGCAGGATGCACCTGATCCTGCCCAGGCCTTTTCCCTTGACTGGAAGGATCGATGCGAACACAACCTGAGTCCCAGACCATCTCACCCTTGCACTCGGAGCCCTGTAGTCACTTTTTGATTTGCTCACGGTCTCCCCTGGCAGTATCACTGGTGCCTACATGGATGAGCAGCATGGGGTAGTAGTCAGAGGGCCAAATGAGCCTCTGTGACATCTCAGATTTGGGCTCTGGGCAAGCAGCAGACCTCCCAAGACAACAGGTCAGGTTGGCAGATGGGTCCCTCTGTCCCCCGCAAACAGGAGTCTCCAACCACCACCACCCATCACTTCTTCTTGGCGGTGGTCATCTCGATCCTTTGCATCTTGGTGAGGCCTGGCCTGTCTTCCTCCACCAATGGAACATGCTTCTCCCTCTCTGCTGCTAGGGCTGCATATCTGTTCTCCAGATGAACGGCTGCAGGTAGAGGTAAAGATCTCTGCTTGCTGCCAGAAGTCACAAGCCTCCAGCTTCTACCCTCTTGGGTGTCCATGTCCTCTCTCTTCTCTAGCGCTGCCTCTGGCATTTCTTCCTCCACAGTCCTGGAGGTCTCCTTCAGCACTGAATCAATGACTTCCTCATGGCAGAGGATGCTTCTGAGCCTTGCCACCTCCTCTTGTAGTTCTCTTGCCTGTTCCCTGAGAGACACCACCAGGAGGCTTGAACATTTGTGGAAAATGCATTGCAAAGCTGCCTGCACAGATAGTCACAGAAACCAGATTTGCACCCACTTTGCTTAAAGCACATCCTGTCATCAAACATTAAACACCACAATGTGACTTAACTGACCAACTGGGGCCTGAACTACAGCTACTGATTACAGGAGCTGTTCACAGGTAATTGTTAAGAAATGTTGCAAGGAAACTCAGCTACCTTTGAATAATGAATAGACCACAATCTGCACCAAGATATTCCATGCACAGAAAGTTGGTTTACAAGTTGTCAGGAAAATTATCCACTGCGAAACATTCACTTAGCTGTGCACATCGCTAGAACATTTGCCCACTGCTTTCCATTACCAAGGGGCTGCCCTGATTGACAGCCATTGCTCTGAATTATAACTGAGCTGCCAGGGCCAACAAGACAATATTAGCCCCACCAGCCATAGCTCTTCATCATCAAGAGCCAGGCACAATTAGATATTGACTTTATCCTCATCAAGCTGTCACCTATCCCAAGTGCTTGCAGATGTTTTCCAGCTGTGTCAGACTTACAGCTGTGACTTTCAGTTTTGCTGCTACTGACACTTGGAAGGTAAAAATATATCAGGCCTGCTCAAGCTGAAAGCTCGTATGAAGTGGGGTGACAGAATTTTGTGGTTTGCATGAGGGGCTTTGCTTTATGATCAACGGGGTGTAGCATCCAAATCACTGGCTGGGCATTGTTAGCCCCTGTTAGCTTTCACCTTAGGAAAATGAGAGAAGAGGCCACTGAACAGCTTGTTTTCACACGCCCTGGAGGGCACTTCAAATACCTCATGGTCACTAAACTAAAAACACAGCCATGGTCTGCAGTAGCACAGCCATGAGTTGATTTTCTTGAAGTGGGGGAAAGCAGGAGTGCTATGACCACGTGGGGCTCCACCAATAGTCGGATCAATATGGAACGTGGACATCTCTCCCCTCGCATCTAATGCTACAGAAGAACCATATTCTTCTGCTTTAAACCAAGCTATGAAGATGCTAGGACTTCCAGGAACAGCCAGTGCTTGGCATTCGCAGAGCCTGGGTCTAATCGCAAGGCCACGTCTCCACTAAATGGTGGAACCCTCTGGGTCTAGAAAGAAATGCCTGCTTCACATCACACAAACAGGTGCTTGGCAGGGACTTCATCGGGCATCTGCTGAACCATCCAGGATTCGCCTCTGGCAGACCCGGACTCCAGGCTGCCTGGGCCACAGGGCTGATCCTGTGTGGATCTTACGTTCCAAAGCATTTGAAGTCCAGCCCCCTTAAACGGATATTAAGGACTAGAAGAGCAGGATATGGACAGGGGAAATGAAAGGAGGGAATGAGAAGGCAATTTAGACAATGGAAGAGAAACTAACAGGAGGAAGAGGAGAGAGAGGACAGAGGCACCCTCTTTTTTTTATTGCCAAAAGCAACCCCTTCACATTAGTTGCCAGTTTGCCATCCTTGGGGTTTGTTGAGTCACTTCTTCCCCACCCTGCCAGTGATGGGAAGTTACTTCCAGAATTAACTTAAACCTGGGAGAGTCCCACCAGCCTTCCTAGTCAGCAGTTCAGACCATGCCTGCACCCAGGAGAGGTTCCCTCTCTTCACCGATGAGAACCCGGGGCCTCACGTGGCTTCACTTTACATTAATTACCCACATCCACAAAGCTCCGGTAATCCCATCTATTTACAACCTCGCCTCCCAGATTCTCCGCGTGTCAGCAAGTGCAGTCATCTTGGCTTGCAGCGAGCATGTGTGTCTGAGGCAGACAGCAATCCCTGAGCCTACCCGGGGCTGAGTGCCTCCCATCAGGTACTTGGCGCCCAAGAGGTCAGCACCTGGCAGGAGATGTTCAGCACCTCCTAGGCTGGGAATCTGATTTAGTGCCACAGTTAATTATGGCTACCTGACTTCCCCCAGCCCCCTCACACAGACGCTTTCTCCCCTCTGTCCTTTGCGCCGCTGCATTATTAAGTGCCGTGCGCTCAGCTCTGACAGGTGACAAATGAAGTGGAAGTTGGTTTACTGCCTTGACCCTTCTTGCAGGGGTTGGCGGTGCTGGGCCTGACCTTTCCCTGCAGGCTGAGCACATTTCCATTGCTCCTGCCTGGAGTCCAGGCTGTCTGGGGTGCTGCTCCCTGCCTAAAGACCAAGGAAGGCCCCCCCGGCTCCCCCTGAGTGGGCACAAGGCTGGTGCAGAAGAGGCTGGTGCCTTGCTCCTGCACTCTGCTTGGAACCTGTCTGGGGAAAGTGGGGAGGGGGCGTCTTTTCATAATCGTAAATCAGGAAGAACAGGAGTCAGAGGAAATTAAAGTGTCAGCACAGTGCTGTATTTGCTCCAAAGCAGCTGAGGGCCAGGCTCCATGCTCCGTACCTCCTTCTGGGGGAGCGGTGCTCTGGTAGAGCAAAACTGTCACCCCGGCCCTGTGGAGCAGAGGCACTAATGCTTGTCACTGACCCTGAACTCGCCCCAGGGCTCTGCTCAGCACGCTGATGAGCACGGACCCTGGAAGGACAAGTTAGTAGCAGAGTGCTTCCAACATAACTCACAAAGGGGGTGGTGGTGGGGGCTGGAGGGGGATGATTGTACCCAGTACGCGGCTAGAAGTGAGAGAAGTCCCTGTAGGCGCGCACCCCCGGGCACCGAGCTACGTACCCAGAACACTCTGCGGAGTCAGAATTCAGGACCCCGGGGGGAGCGCAGGGACCGGCGTGGCCCGACTTTTCAGGGCAGCAAGAGCCATCCGCACTTACAGTGTGTTGGGATTCAGGAAAGCACAGAGGAGACATGCTTTTTGCAGCCTGCACACAGACAGCGAGTCCCTCTCTCCATAAGGGACCAAAGATAGAATAGATCTAATAGCGAATTCAAATGCCCTAATCACATAATCCAATAAGCTACAGCTAAGCCCAAACACCTCATTAAAGAGCATCCCTGAGTGGCCTGGAAGCTGCTGCAAATTGCAAACACTCCCCACTCCACACTGCTCTTCCCTTTCCCCCGTCAGGCCATGGGGCAGAGATGGTGACAACAGCAAAGGGGAAAGAGTCATTCTGCAAAACCAGGAAGGGGGCCCTAGCCAGGCACAAAGAACGGGTGTGCTGCAGGTGGGAGCCACCCAGAGAGGACAGAGTGAGGAGTGGTCTGGCCAGCGTGGGCTGAGCTGCCTTGCCTTGTGGGAACCCTGATGGAGGTTCCTGCCTGAGAAGGCAGCAGGGGCTGGGGGATGATTAGTGCCCGAGGAAAGGAAGAGATCTCTGCAAAGTGCAGCCAGGTTAGGGTCCTGCCTGCATCCTCCTCACCTGTTGCTCTGCTCCAACTCTCTTCCGAGCCCACATGGCCTCTCTCCCTAGGGATTTCTGCAGCCCTCCCTCCAGCCATTGCTGCTCCAACTCCTGGCTCCCTCTGCAACCCCATCCTCACCAATCCACAGCTCTTACTTTCTCTCAAAGGGATGAGGAAACCCCCATTCCCTTGCTATCCTGCTGCTGTGGCAGGGGGAGCTTTAAGTGCCTCAGGCAGGATTATCCTTATCTGACATGTCTGAACAGCTACCTGTTCAGCTGCAAGCACCAGAGGAGGCTAATCCACCTTTTGACATTGCACACCTAGCTGGGGCTATTAAGCAGAGGTTTCTCTCTCCTTTGACACACCGCAGGTGGCAGGGGCAGAGAATAGCCTGGTGGCAGGGGCGAACGCTAGTGATGGCCTGAGGCACCTGTCACTCCAACTCTACCAGGACCCTGTAGAGCCTGAGCAAGTGGCTTGAGTGGGGAATATTTCCAGGGCTCAGACAGATTCATTGCCCCCCTGCTCATGGGTCTCCCATAGTACTGTAGCTACAATGTTATCCTGCTCTTCCCAATGCAGTTGCCTGCAATCTACAGGGCACAGCAGCTCTTGGTGGCTTCAGGAGATGACATCCTCCCAGCACCTCCTACTCCCAGGAAATGGATCCAGCTCAGTGAGGATAAAGCCAAAGGAAGAGAAGCCCTTGGCTCCTTTGCAGTCCATGCCAAGGTGTCCCAGCGCCATCCTGCTGAGGGCCACATTGGTAGTGGCATTAGTATTTGTGCACATGTCAGACCTGTGCTGTAAGTGCCACCTTGCAGGACAGGACTGCTTTTGTCCCATCGTCCAGAAATACAGCATGAAAGAAGAGTGTGAAAAAGGGGGCCAGGGAACCAGAACAGTAGTGAGCAAAGAGCCTTCCAAAGCAGTTTGAGATGGGGGGACCCAGACACTGCATGTGAAGTCCTTTAAGCCACGCATGAGATGACCTTGGCATATATAAATTTTAAAAAAGTATATTTAGACATCAAGGTGTTTATCACTGAGCTGCCAATGAGCTAACTTCACAGCCATACAAAATGTTTCTTAAAATGGCACTGACCTGGCACACTATATGTTGCCTTATGCCTGGAGCAACATGGAGGGAACAACACAATAGGACTAAAGAAAGCCTGTGACAAAGTATCTATGGGCTTTCCTCCATTTTGGCTGGACTGTATCCTGCATGGATGCCAAGTGCTGGGATGCTGTAGTTTATACATTATCTCATGGTTAAGGTGATGAGCAGTATGACAGCCTAGGTGGGGAAGTGAAGGAGTTCATAAAGATGTGTTGGAACAGACCTAGATCCCATTTTCTATACCTCCATACAGGACCATGCCATCCTAGTTCACTGAAACTGTGCCGCCGGTCCCTGGAGCACATTCTCAAGGCAGAATCTTAGCTAGGAATTGCTGATGAACTGAGATAGAAGCCAAGATCTGATCCTGAGCCTGGCATCGTTGGGAGAGCTCTGATTCAAATCCAGACTTCAGAGCTCAGTCTCTCCCTCCTGGGCAAATTGGACCCCTATAGCCAAACAGGCCTGACCTCAGAGAAAATACAGATCCGGTTGTTTTAAGCCTTCTGGCCTGGGCCCTTGCTATGGCACAGATTGGAGATATGACCACCATTCTGGGCCAGGGCTCCCATTTTCATAGCATGCACAAAATGAAAGCGTTCAGACATGATGCAGAAGTGGCTAAGGAAGCCCAGCAAAAATGTGTCCTTCGTTGTCTTTTGGCGAGGTCTGGCTCAGTGCAGTCCGTGCAAGAGTAAGAGAGAGAATGACTGCAATGGAAACAGGCAAAGCAGTAACAATGCACAATTTCTCCCCAACCCCATATACCTAGAGTAAAGCCAGAGGGGTCACTGACTCCTTTAAATTCCTTGCCTTCTGCACTGTGAAATCACTTACTCACTCTTGATGCAAAAACACCAAGCCTTTTGTCTAGGTTATTCAAGAAAATCCATAACCTTGATATGGAACACATCTATATCTGTCTGTTCAGCTGAGCAGCAAGCATGTGCACAATGTTCACATTGATTGTAGAGCAAGTTTCAGAAATGGGGAAGTGGCAGAAATGGGAAGGAAATTATGAATTGCCGTATATGATCTTTTACATGGTGCGTTATCAGTTGATTTATGTAGCAAGAGTCCCACAGAGTTAGTTCATGATAAATTCATGAGGCATGTGCTTTTGATCACACAGGGCTCTTCTCATGTCTTGCTGTTTCCAACTCACTTCTTTATCCAGCTCCCAGAGCTGGTTTTCTATCCGGTACAGTAAATTGATGTCGTAGATAATAATGACTATTCAGCATTGGCTGCTTCTTCTGACATGCTGTATTCTGTAAATGAATGGAAATCTGAAAATCAGAAGTTGGGAAGATTACAGCAGAAGCGTCTTCTCTGGGGAGAGGCATTGCAGTGCCGGAATTTAAATCTCCTCGTCTAAAACCCTCTGCTGGGATAGAAGAGGGCCTCTCAGCTAGCCCACCCCTCATCAAGATGCTGCGTGGTACAGACATGCAACTGATGTGTTCCCAGGAGCTCAGCGGAAGGGTAACTTAGAGCTAGCTTCGGTGAGGCAACTGTCCTAGCAACTGCAAGTGTTATGGAGGAGGATAAAGACAGGAACCAGACTGCATGGGTTTAAGTGGGGCAGTGAGTTAGTTGAAAGCTTAGGCCAAAAATGGCATGAGTTTAATAGCCTTATCTTACTGCCAGTGGATGCTTGTCACATCACAGCTCAGTGAGGCTGACAGCTTGCATCCAGGACTGAAGCACAGACAGGGGCCCTTGTCTTCGCTGCTGTGACAGACCCATTTGGGACTCCAGGCTTGGCCTTGCTGTGGGGTTGCAGTTTACAGTGGATGTGGCTGGGCTCAGGATTGGCGAGGGGGTGTCATAGTTTGTGCCCGAGGTGCCTGAGGAGAGCTCTGACCCATGCCCATGGCAGTCAATAATATATACACATCTAGCCACATCCTTAAACAAAGGACTCCTCCCTCTCCCGATTCCTGTTTCCTTTCCCTCCTGCATCTAAGGCTGTTGTCCAGCCCCTCCTCTCCTCCAGGTCCTCCTCATTTCCCACTCATCTCAAGCCGTCCTCTGGTCCATGCAAAACTGCTGCCAAGGATCTCCTTGTTGCTCAGACTGTGAAGCCCTGCACACTTGGGAAATGGCTCCACTCCCTCTCCTCTCCACTGCCTCCACCACTTGTCATCACTTTCCTGTTGTAAGGATTATCTAGCTCAGGTCTGTACAATGCTCTTACCATGTAAACTGCAATTAGTGTGCTATTAGTGTGCTATTTTCCTTCATGGAGGCTGAAAACAAGAAGCCACTGCCATCCTGAAAGCTGAGATCGGCATAGTCTCAGAGACATGGTCCTGGGACCCTGCAGTCACCCGCCAGCATCACAATTTCCAGCTGCTGAAATGGAAGTTTCTCTGCAGGGTGGGACCAAATATGCCTGACTCTCCGGTGCAACCTTACAGCTGCTCGCCGAGAAAACAGATATCAGTGTTCACTCTCCAGTCGTCCCGACCCATGCCAAGTTCACAAGCCAGCACCAAGAGGGAGCAGGGAACAAGGTGTCTATGCAGACATTTTGCAGTGAGGGGAAAACGTAGAATTTTGATTAGCTAAAAAAATTACCAGAAGATGAAGGTTCCTTGGGTTCCTTTCTGCAGAGTTTCTCCTTTCTCTAGACCTGAAAAGCCTGCTTCACATCCCTTACTAGCACCTGACCCGCTACAAATGCGTCCGACGCCGCAGCCTGTGTAAAGTTCCTGGGGCCGGGATCTCAGTCCAGTAGGTTTGTCCCTCACGCACTGCCAGCAGGGTCGAGGTGAATGGGAGTGATGCCGTCAGCACCAACTGGAACAGATCGGGCCATAAATCAATCATTCCAGTTCCTCATTTCCGTACTTGGAGGAAAGAGGAGATGCGACACACATACGATACGTGCCTGAAGTTCGGATGGAGGAGACAAAGCAGACAAGTATTTAACCCTGGATTCGGACCGGCCTGTGGATCACAGCAGACTAGACGCTTTGCACCTCAGCGGGCCTCAGTGTCCTCATATGTGCCACCAGGTAAAGTGAGGGTGACACATCTTTCTGATGAGCCTTGATGTGCAAGGGCAGAAGGTGACGCGGAAGAGCGAAGGCTCACTGTTACGCCCCGTGCCTGAGCTTCTGCAGGTTGTGACATCCCTGACGCTCTCAGGGAAGGCTTGTGCATCAGAAAAAGGTTTCCGCCCAAACAGGACAAGCGTCTCTTGGTGCTTGGCTTGACCGGCTCGAAGCTGCTGGGTGGCATCACAGCCCCTGTTCCTTTAAGCACTGCTGCTAATCAAGGCACTTTGGGAGACGTAATAATTAACATAATAGGCCAATTCAGCCCCTAATAATGTACAACATGCTCATTAACCCAATTAACCCCACGCAGCACAACCACCACCACAGAAAACAAAGCAGGGGCGAGCAGCTGCCACAAGCAAGGGAACCTGCCGCTTGACAGCCTGGCCACGTCCCAGCATGCTGACACGACACTTGTGAGGCACAAAGGCATCTCCCAGTGGTGCGGCCTGCCCCGGGCCTGGGGGAACATCAGCACAGGCCGAGCGCTCGCAGCCCGAGCCGATGCTCCGGCTTCCCCCTGCCTTGTCTCAAGGCAATGGTGGAGCTTCCCTCCCATAAGGCTTCACCTGGAAGGGATTTACGCACTTAATTAAGCCCCGTGTAGCATGCCGTCCGCCCCCACCCTCCTCCTCTTGCGGAGAGTCTCAGGTGGCATTCACGTGCCCGCCTCTGGTGCTTCTTTCTTCAGCCAGGCTGGTAAATAATTCAGTAGGCGCTCGGCCAAGCAAACAAACAGCAGAAGCAGCCGGTGAGGGCAGAGGAAGGACTCCAGGGCAGGGTACGGAGCCAAACCAGAGGAGCAGTGCCCCTGGCAGGAGCTGCCTTCCCGCAGGGGTGACTCCCACCTTCCTCCGGAGAACAAACAGCTGTCCCCCGCTCCGTGGCCCCGTGCTTAGGCCTGTGCCAAGGGGGTGTTGGCTGGTGGGGGTCTGTAGCCCACCCAGTCTGCCCTGAGGAGCGGGCATAAGGCACAGGCGGACCGAGGATTATAGATTACAGCCGGGGACTCTGAGGAGGGAACCCAGGGGCCTGTTTCTAACCCTGCTGTTGACCCACTGGCACCACAGGCAGGTCTCTCTATGTCTCCATTTTCCCCTTGGTAATTAGAGATACCAGTTCCTCCCCCCACTGTGTCTTCTGGGCATCATGGGTATCATCATTGGCAAAGAGCCTTGACGGTCTCCTGTGTGACCACAGCAGCATTTGGTACCGACATGGCATTTCTTTTTCTTCCCCCCCCCCCCCAGTCATTTGCAAAGTGCTTGAAAAGTTCAGGCTGGTGATTTCAACTCCTTTTGGCAGATGGGGAAACTGAAGCCAGGGATTGTTACAAGCCAGTCGAAAGGCAGAACTGGGCATACAAACCATGTCTCTGGACTCCCCAGTCCCTGTGCCGTTTACTGGAGGAAAGGTACACAAATGTTGCTCCCACGCACGTTATCTAAGGCATTTCCTTCCAGCAGGGAGCCTTCCTCTTGCAAGACGGATGCTCTGCGAGGCCAGACCAGGAGGTGGCAAGCTTTAAGGAGCACCGGGCCAAAATAAGGCAGCTGGGTCTGATGATAGCATAAAGCTTTGAGCCTGTGCCCCAGAATGTGCACTGTCGGTGGAGAAGTCCAGCTGCTTTCAGACCCTCAGGAAAGCTGGCGCAAGCAAACTACAAGCCTGACAGATTTGGGGGGTCTCTCTGCCTTCTTCCTGCTCTGTACGGGTGAAAGAGGGGCAGGAAGGGTTATGGAGGAGCTACATCAGGGCCTTAACGTTCCCAGAGGCCTTGGCCTATTAATTCTGGAGCAGACGAAGCTGAGGAGAGCCCTGGAGGTTGCTTGTGGCTGCTCTCCTCTGCTCCCTTCTCTGCAAGGGCATGGAGAGTTTGGCCTGCTGCAACGTAAACCTATCCTCTCTGCTCGGGAACTGTGCTGACTACAGCTCAGATGCCAGAGCGCTGGGTGCTGGGCAAAGCTTGCCGACCAACAGGCACAGCAGGAGCAGGGCATGTAACATGGGAAGTGGTTTTGGAGCTAATGGCAAAGGAACTGTATACGGTCGGCTCCTCTGCCAGGGGTTGGGAGGAGATCAGATGGCCAAGGCTGCGCTGGGAACGGGCGCTTGCTGTGCTGCCAGGAGGATGGAACTGATCGGCTGAATTCTTTCAGCCTCCCCCACCTTGGCCAGCACACCCAAGGCCCGTGCTGCATCACCCGTTGGCGCAGTCCTGAACCACCCAACCCTGTTCTGCCAGATCACTTCCTGAATCATGAGCACCCCTGACATGGTAGTCCTTGAACTCGCAAGTATTTTACTTGCAGCCTTCAGTCCTTCTCACCTGCATCCCTCGTTCAGTGCAGAGTCGCGCTTTCCATAAAGGCTCTGTGGCATAATAGATCAAGGCCAGCTACGACACGAAAAAAAGGGGAGTTTGCTTCTCTTATTGCTCCTTTCTCCCTTACCTAGAGACCTGCCATTCATACCAAACAACTTCTAATCATATGAAGGGACATTAGGAGGTGTCTGAGCTGCTAACAAAAATAGGCACTCTAATATATAAAGTCATCTACTCTACTGCCAGTCAGTAGCAAATACTGTGCTTATATTTAAAAAGAAACTTTAGGGTTTCTTGGGAGAATTGCAGACTAAAAGGCCGTACTTCTCTACCTGTTCAATTAATTGACGTGTTAATTAAAAGGCAGAATTAATAGTACAGCTGGAAGGATAGGATAGGGTCTGATTAGCACAGTTGTTGCAAAGAAAAATTGCACCTTGCTAATCTATTAGAATTCTTTGCATGTAGCAGCATGTAGAATAGAGGAGTATTAGACTGACATAATTTATTTGTGCTTTGAAAAGGCCATTGAAAGAAACCCTTCACAAGAAGCCACCAAAGAAATTAAAGTAATCATAGGGTGAAAAGCAAAGTACTGTCATGCACTAGAACCACCCCCTAGCTTTATTTTAAACACTTAAGTCAAGTTCCATGACAATCCTGATCAGGATATCAGCACCCTCCCATGCTCCAAAGCAATCCTTCTACTGTTTAGTTTTAAAATGCATACATACAAAATCAAAATATGGGCACTCTGGACTTCTGTGATAAAACTTCTAAGTGTCCTTTTGCAAAGGGTTTCTACCTGCATGTTGAGATAGATTAACACAAAGCAACTGTTGTTAACATGGCTGCTTTATTTCAGCAGGTTTGCTGGTCACCTGGCATAGCTAAGCCCAGGAAAGCATTGAGGAGTTATTAAATCAATAGCCTTGGTGTACCTACAAGCTGTACAAAATACAAATCCAAGTTCATCTGTTACTAGGAGAAAGGGTATTGCTGAAAAGGGCTGGTCCTCCAGGCAGGTGCAGTTAGCTCTCTGGTCCGTGTTTATGGTAAGCAAAGGGACAGCAAGTTGCAGGGGAGGCTCACATACAATATGCCTCTGATGGGTACATTATGCTGACTCCTTTATGCAAAATCCTTGATTTGTTTGGGCACAAGAGCTGGCACTGGGGAGACAGAAGGAGGAAGAGAGCTTTGAGATTTGACCAAACTGTGACCGTGATACCAAAAAAACGCATAGGGGGCTTCCCGTATCTGCCATCCCCAGGACCTGGTTCATTAGTTAATGTTCATCAGTCTCTTGGAAGCTGCAGTGTGCACTGCAAATGCCAAGAAGAATCTCGGTTCCTTGCACGAGCAATCTCATTAACATGCCATACCTGGATATAGAAAATCCAAAGAGTTTAGTCAACCAGGGGAGCAAAATAGTACACACTCTGAGGAACTGCAAGATGGATCACGCTCTGAGGACAAGAAAAAGCAGATAAGGATGGGAACAAGCAGAACCAGAGAAAGAGGGAGAGGCAGCAAGCATCAGGCAGGTATGGTCTGGCTACTCTGGGACTACAGCTGTTTGGCTCAGCAGAATGCCCACCTCTGAAAAGCCATGCTGGGCAGAAAGTCTACCAAGCAGCAGCCCAGCCGTGGAGAATGTTAGTAGGTACCTGGTAATTAAAAAGAAAAGCACATGCCTGGCAAGGTAGCTACCTCTGCAAAAGATGACTTTTGTTATTACAGCCATCCAGCCTGTTAGAAGTGGTGATCTCTGCAGGGGTGGTGTGACTGGGAAGTGTTGAGTGACAGTCTGACAGGATCAGAGCTCCTGTCTGTCAAGTGTGACAGCAGTAACCAGCACCTGGTGCTTCTGAGAAAGATGAAGAACCTTCCTAGCGCACCTGGCAAAGCAGCGTGGGTGTGAGGCACTCCTTTCCTATCCCCTGCAGCAATCACTTTATAGTACCTAATTGCTCTTCCAAGAAAGCTTTGAGCCTGGGTAGGTAAAGTTATCTGTTCTAAAACTGGTATCATTGCACAGAAAGTCATTGAACTGCTGCAGGTTATGTACAATTGGCTCTAAAGCCAGTGTCTACAGCGTACGTTTCTGGCCATATTCTCGATCCCCCAGAAGTGGCAGTCTTGGGATCCTAGCAGCAGCATCTTGCTTGCGAACACAGACAGCATACGGTATTTATGAAGCACCATCTAGCAGCAGGGCTTCTTGCCAGCAAGTTGCTAGGGTTTTTTTTCCCCGTGGAAAAGCCATTCCTATCTTCTGACCCATTCCTTTGTCGGAGATGCCTGAGAGTTACGAGACTGCAGCAGCTCCTCCAGACCTCTGCAGGGAGCCCGGGCCAGCTTCAGAAGCGGTGCCACAGCCAGAGGGGAGGGGTCTGAATGGCATGCTCACTGGGGGGAACCTGAATTCACCCCCCAGAGTTTGACTGTGGGCTGCAATGCAAGATGGTGCACTTGGCTGGGGGGAGGAGGCAACAGTTATATCCAGTCTCCCTTCTTTCTAAATTATGATCTTTTTGTTGTGACTCCCTGCTCAATGCAGCCAGCCCTGCCAGCACAGCCTCTTCGAGACTCACTAGCACATGTTTCAGTTCCCTTCTGCCTTCTCCTAATTTCCAAGGTCCCAGCTGGTTATCTATGCTCCTGGACCTTCCTGTGCTCCATAGAAATGAATGAAGGTATGAAACGAATCGGGGTATATTCACAGAGTAACATGCTACTTCACATGAGTAGATGGTTATGGGTCGAACCAACAACATGTTCTTTCCAAAGGGAAAAAGAATGGCCCTGACCCTGGCCAGAGGAAGGACGATGACTCTGGCTCCTCTGGGGGGTGACTATAGACCACAACAGACTGTAAAATGGAGCCAAAGCTGCCTGTGTCTGGTAGCTGGGTTTGAGTTCTCACTTCTGGCTACCAGCAGAGTCACCGGGCACCTCCTGGCTGAGCAAAACCTTTCTAGTTTGGGATCCTGGGGGGTTTCCAACCCCTCAGTCTCCATCTGATATCGTGTTTCAAACCCATGCAAGCAAACCGCAGCCAGGATCAGCCTGGATTCAAATCAACCCTTTGCGTGGTTTCCTCCTCAGTCGTAAATCCCACCCTGTCACTGGAACGTTGCCCACGCTGCTCAAACCTCAGCCTGTATTTAGGGGAAATGTGACCCCGGTTCACCGAAAGGTTTGCAAATCCAGCTCGTGCTCTGGGTTTGGAACAAAACCTCAGATTAGGCAAAGCGCTCTTGGTCTGGGGATTCATTACGAAGTTTGAATCAGGATCCAGTGGAGAAAGCCACGGTGCCACCTAGTGGAGACCACACGTGTAAGCACAAATGCCACACGTCTCTCCTCCAAGCACGCCCTGTTCTGCCAGA